>NC_049260.1:5000-305000 GCF_011100685.1 Canis lupus familiaris
GAGTCACCCTCCCTTTACCTCTAGTGCTACACCTGTGTTGTGTGCCCTAATCTTGGACTTCCCTTATCTTACATACCGTGGGACAGGGGCACGCGTGGACAAGCATAGGTAGACTCTGGGTGTCTCAGGTGGAGAGAAGCCCTGCAGCAGTGGACATGCCGTGCGGGTTTATACTCTTGTTCGGAGGCCTCTGCAAGTGTGCCCTAGGTCATGAAGCTTCCGGGATCTCTGCAAGGCTGTGCTCTGGGGGGACTTTGCTGTGGATGGGACAACAGGGCAGGGGGGCGGGACCCATGCCTGCCAGGGCTGGGACCCATACCTGCCTCGGAGGAAGCACCGATGCCTGAGGGTGGGGCAGGACCCATGCCTGCGGGTGGGGGCGGGGGGCGGGATCCATACCTGCCCGGGGTGGGACCCATGCCTGCCACGGAGGAGGGACCCATGTCTGCGAGTGGGGCAGGACTCATGCCTCCGGGGGGGGGGGGGGGCGGGCGGGGCCCATACCTTCAACGGGGGCGGGGCCCACATGTGATGGGGTCGGGACCCACACTTGTCACCGGGGGTCTGCGTGGGGGGCGGGACAAGAGGCCACGGGGCAGGACTCACCGAGTAGGCGAGGGACAGTGGGCACGTGGCCCAGATGGCCTCACACCACGCATGGGCGGGACTCGGTCGGAACCGGTCCAACACGCACCTACGCCCAGAGAGCTGCCAGGTACAGCGACAGAGATCAAGGGCACAGGACACCGAGGGGCCGAGCCCACAGCGACGGCCCAGGAGACTGCCGACGGTTGACGGTGACACCGAGGGCGGACGCACCGCGCCGAGCTGCCAGGGCTGAGGGCCGGAGCCTCCGCGAAGGGCTGACGGTCCATGCACCGGGCCAAGCCGGGCAGAGGGCGAATGCGGGGCTCCGAGGGGCCAAGCCCCGATGCAGGGTGCCGAGCAGTGAGGACGCCACGGAGCCTCACCCTCGAGATGACAGGGGTGCCGGGGCCCACGGGGTCCCCGAGCAGTGGGAGGGCTGGGGAGTGCAGGGGGGGCATCGGGGGTCGGGAGCAGTGAGGATGACTCAGAGAGCTGGGAGTGCGGGGGTGGGGGGGGCGATGGGGTCCCCGAGCAGTGAGGATGGCTCAGAGCCTGGAAGGAGGGCTGGGGGTGCGGGGGCTGACAGGGACCCAGAGCAGTGAGGAGGGCACGGAGGGCTGGGGGTGTGGGGGCCGACAGGAGAACATCGGGTGGTTTAAATCTTTTTTTTTTTTTAATTTTTATTTATTTATGATAGTCACACAGAGAGAGCGAGAGAGGCAGAGACACAGGCAGAGGGAGAAGCAGGCTCCATGCACCGGGAGCCCGACGTGGGACTCGATCCCGGGTCTCCAGGATCGCGCCCCCAGCCAAAGGCAGGCGCCAAACCGCTGCGCCACCCAGGGATCCCCATCGGGTCGTTTGAAGGGAGGCAGACAGGCAGTGATGGAGACCCGGGGACGGTGGCCTGCTAGGGACTCCGGCACCCACAGCCCTGCAGGGGAGGCACACTCCTGCTGACTGGGAGCGGGGCGCCCGCCGGAAAGCCCACCTAGTGGGGCTCACACATCCTCTCTGAGCAGCACACACTCAAGGAGCCCCCACCCCACCCCACAGCCTTGAGAGTTGGAAGACTTATGCTATCTTTCTGGAAAGGCACATTTTCCTAAGTGTTTTCCCTAAGGGCCTCCACTCAGCACGCCGGCCACAGCCCTGTTTGTCTGTCCCGCAGGTGTCCTAGCAGAGGAAGAGGTGGGACACTGAGTCCCAGAAATCCTGTCCTGCAGGCTGGAGTTGTCCCCAACCCCGCCAGAGGTCTCGCTGCACCTGGAAGGTGGTGCACACGTGCTGCTGCTGCTGGGGGGCCGGGAAGCGGGCTGTGCAGGGGGGCTGGGCTGCAGGAGGGTGGACAGGAGGCTGGGCTCTGCTGGGGACCTAACGCGTACGTCCCCGTCCCCTGCCTGTAGCTGCACTGAGCACTGGCCCTTCCTTCTCGGAAGCAAGCAGTCACCGGGCAAAGCTGTGACCGTGGAGCCCGCGGCAGAGAAGTTCACCTGCGTGGGGATTGCCCAGTCTGAAGACAGGGCTGCTGAGCGTGGGGCCTGCAGAGCCTCGGCGGCACAGCGCCCGCTGCAGTGTGTCCCGGATGCCCACGCAGCTATGTGGCAGCCATACACGTTGCAGCCGCGCCATCTGCCCTGACTAGATGGCAATGGGGCTGTGCTGAGGGACCCGAAGTTTCTGGATAGACTATGAGGCTGCCATTCCGCCTGTGTGTCTGAGCTCCTTCCTTCAGAGCCACAGTCCCCTGCACGGGGCATAGGGGTGCTCAGGACCCTCCTGCCCCGACCACAACCGCACGATCTCCTGTCCCCAGACCGATGCCTCGATCCAACCACGGGGAGTCATGAGCGTGCCTGAAGAGCGAACTCTGGCTTCAAGGGCTGGTGTCTGCCCCTCCCCATAGCCTCACTGCTGAGCCCACGTACGCACCACTGTCCTCGTCTGCCCCCGCTCTTTGTGCCCCAGTCACATCGGTCATATCTACCGCCAAAGTCTATCTCCCCGGGTCCCACACGGATTCCCCCATATGGCACAGCGCTGCCCCCAGCCCCAGGCCTGGGCCTCATTCCTCTGTAGAGCCCAGAGGAGGCTCCTGACACGTGGTCACCTCAAGTCCAGCCCCAAGGAGAGGTTTCCAAGCACCAAGGAGACCGTGAGACTCATGCGCCTAAACTCCACGCAAAGCTTTCCCTCTACGTGAAGTGTCTTATGGGGGTGGGGGGGACTGCTGCTGCTGAGAGGCCCAGACATCCTTGCTGAGGCTGTCGGCCCCGCACCTCCTGACAATGAGCCCTTGTGTGCGCCGGTCACACGGACACCACAGTCATCGGATGACACAGCCTGATACCCCAACCTGCTCACCCAGAAGGGGGCCGGCTCCCTTGCTGCTTCATAGACCGGTTCCCCAGCCGATTCGCACACAGCGCGTGTGGGCACCTCCCTCCGTCCGTGAGCGGATGTTATGGGCCACACCACGTTCCCCAAGATACATACATTGAAGACCTCGGCCCGGGACCTCGGAATGGGACTGTCTTTGGAGAGGGAGTCTTTAGTCGGGTGGTCACGGTGAAATGAGAGGAGGGCGAGCCCTGATACCGTAGACTGGGGGTCCTTAGGAGAGGAGGACACAGCGAGAACACAGCGTCTACACACCCAGGAGGGAGGCCTCAGGGGGAACCAGCCCTGCCTGCCCCCACCCCCCCGATCCCGCACGTCCAACCTCACATGTCGCAACCCTGAGAAATGAATACCTGTTGCCTGAGCTGCCCAGTCTGGGGTATCTGTTGCGGGGGCATGAACATGCCGTGAAAACCAGGTGCCGGACCTGACAGAGCCGGCCGCCCTGTCGTCTAGAGCCGCAGGCCCCAGGGCCCGCAGGGACAGGAACGGGAGAGAAGCAGGCCTCGGCTCCTTGCCTTCTGCCGCACCTGCTGGGTGGCATGAGCGCCCTCTCTGTAGCAGCTACTCTGTGTCTGGGCCCTCGCATGCGTGTCACAGCAGTCCGGGGGCTGGGACACTCCTCACACACTTGGTGAACGCTCTAGCAACCCAGGCCCCGGGAGGACGTGGGTCACAAGCTGCTAAGCGGCAAAGCCAGTCCCAAGCACACCTTCCACGCGGAGTCCCAACCCCCTCCGCCATCTGCTAGGGCCCTAGAGCAGGGGAGCCTTGCTCTCCCAAGGGCAGCAGCGCCGTCGGGCGGGGGTGCCGGGCCGCCCGGCCGTTCCACAGCGCGGGATCAGGAAAGCCTCCCGTGCGAGCCGCACCGACTTGTGTCCTTGCTGGGCGTGCCGCCGGGCCCCGGCCCCCACCATGCCATCTCACACCGGCTGCCCTTCCACCCCATGCTCTGCACCGCCGAGCAGCTTCCTTCATTTCAAGGCCACTTCCCAGCTGCCCCAGCAGCAGGAGTGGATTCCGACTGTGTAGCCACCACCGGGGTCTGAGTGCAAGTGCACGCTCGGCCCTGAGGGACCACCATGCCCTCAGCCAGTCTCTGGGTGCCGGCCCCCCAGCAGGAATCTCCCTGTGGGGGCCAGACCCAGGAGTGGCACCTGGGGGCTGTCGGCACCCCCTGGCCTCATGGGCCCCCTGAGTGGGAGCAGCGGCCGCTCTGCTGCATCACTTGGAGCTGCCGAGTGCCCCGTGGGAGGCACACTGCACAACACCGTGTCCGTGGCCACCGTCCTGTACCCCTGGCCCTAGGCTGCCTGGGGAACACAGGGGGAGATCATTGGGTTTCTAGGTGGCACTCAAACCCAGGGGTGAGCATGTCTGCAGGTTACCGACACTCGTGACCCTTTTGGTTGTTACCTGTGCCGCTTCACCACCAACATGGTACCAACTGTTCCGCTTCCAAGCACGTGTGATGACAGGGACTTGCTTGCTTGCATTTCTCAAATGCACTGGCTGGTGTAAACATGGCCATTCTACCCACAGCTTCTTGGGAAGGCGGGGTGGGAAACACCACCAGCCTCGCCCCCAGTCACTGGGGTGTCTCGTTACCACTATGTTCACCTGAGCACACGCTCCACAGCAGCAAGTGTTACAAGCACCCTAAGTGTGCCCGGAAGGCTGACTGCTCATCTGGGGCGCAGACCAAGGGGCGCGCACCACACAACCCACTGCGCCTGCGTCTCCAAAGCGCAGCACAGGCGCCACGGTAATGGTACTGGTTCCATTGTTCACAAACGCACTAAAGCTTATACTACGTGACTATGTCTTTTAAAAGCAATAGAAGAGATTTTAGGTGCCTCACGTTTACCGCACCCCGTCCACATTCGCACAACACGTTTTCACTCTCGCTGGTTCTCGGTGTGTGCGCCTGCGTTGGCACCTCCAGGCTGAACCACAGAACTTTGCTGTGACCACCCCCAGAGCATAGCTGGACGTGTGAGCCACCTTCTATAGGATTTCCAGAACAAGGAAACATCAGAGAGTCCATACACATCTGTAACTCCTATAACAGAGGGAACCAGAGACTGCATGAGACCCTGGTGAGCCCACTGCAGTACCCAGTGACCCTTGTGGCACCTCGGCGACCCCACCGTGGTGTCTCAATGACCCTTGTGGCACCCCAGTGACCCTTGTGGCACCTCAGTGACCGCACTATGGCACCCCAGTGACCCTTATGGCACCTCAGTGACTGCACTATGGCACCCCGGTGACCCTTGTGGCACCTTGGTGACCCCACCGTGGTGTCCCAGTGACTCATATGGCGACCCCACCATGGTGCCGTGCCCTGGTGACCCTTGTGGCACCTTGGCGACCCCACTGAGGTGCCCCGATGACCCTTGTGGCAGGCACCTCGGCAACCCACTGAGATGCTCCAGTGACTCATGTGGCACCTTGGTGACCCCACCGTGGTGCCCCCCTGGTGACCCTTGTGGCACCTCAGCAACCCCACTGTGGTGCGCCAGTGACCCTTGTGGCACCTCGGTAATCCCACTGCAGTGCCCCAGTGACCTTTATGGCACCTCGGCGATCCCACTGAGGTGCCCCGGTGACCCTTATGGCACCTCGACGACCCCACTGTGGTGCCCCGATGACCCTTGTGGCACCCCAGGGACCTCACTGTTGTGCCCTGGCGACCCCACTGTGCCAGAGCTTCCCCACCAGACCCTGTTTTTCTTCCTTTTTCCTGCCCATGTCTCCACTGCACTTCCCAGGCTAACGTCACCTTGCGGTGTGGATGCCGCCTCTCTAGGTGTTACTAAGGGGACATAGCAGGATTGAGGAGGGTCTTAGGATGAGGGGTCGGCTCCTGTGTGATCACCCCAGCAGCCCCATCCCCTGCTGGCAGGAACCCTCCACCCAGAAGGAGGAAGGAGAGACCAGACGGACAGAGCCTGGGTCCCGGAGACCCACTGGCCCTAGACTCACATGACGAACACATGGCCTTCGACGGTCAGCCCTGCTGTGCCAGGGCGCTCCACTGCAGTAACACAGTTTCCCTAAAAACAAAGGTACTTTGCAAACCCCTCCAGGACTGTGACAAAAAATACGACTTCCTAAGACTTTTCCCCAAGCCATAGCCCACGCGGAACGTGTCCTTGCAGACCATGGGTCAGGTAAATGGCTTGAAAGCAGGGGCCCCTCTGAGAGGATCGCCCGGAGTTCAGGGCCCGCCCACTTCTGCCTTCAGCGCTGAGGAGGAGTTTCCTTGACAACCGTGACAAGCCTGCTCGGTTCCCATGGCAACCAACTTTCTGAATCGCCAAGTCTTCCCTGTTTGCAGCGTTCCTAATGGAGTCTTGTGGAGCCGAAAGTGACAGTGTTGTCATCATGTGCCAGCAATCGATTGCTCTAAACCTGCAATTATTGGTTACATGAGGTTTTTAATCATGAAATTACACAAGAACCAGCTTTCCAAGGTGACTAATTCTGCTCTTGGCACCCACGGAAAGCATGGCGTAACTGTTCTCGTGGTGGATGAGCCCCCTTTCTGATGGAGCCAGGCCTGGGGTCCTCCCTCACAGATGCTTTGAGTGTCCCCAGACGCACATGCCCACAGTATAGCTGTCAGCACCAGTCCATAGAAGACCTTACACATCCCCTAGGATGAAAGGGTTATCTTGTACCCAAATAGTGGGTTCAGTTGTGGACCCCAAGAGATATGTTCCCAGAACATGTGAAAGTGACCTTATTTGGAAAAGTATCTTTGCAGATACATTAAATGAGGAATTTTTAAAAAAGATTTTATTTATTCATGAGAGAGAGAGAGAGAGGCAGAGACACAGGCAGAGGGAGAAACAGGCTCCACGCAGGGGACCTGACGTGGGACTCGACCCTGGGTCTCCAAGATCACGCCCTGGGCCGAAGGCGGCGCCAAGCCGCTGAGCCACCCAGCTGCCCTAAATGAGGGACTTTGAGCTGGCACCACCTTGGATGAACACGGACCTAAATCCAATCACAGGTGCCCTTACAAGAGACACAGAGGAGGAGCCACGTGAAGACGAGGCAGAGAGGCAGGGCCGCAGCCACCAGCCCAGGGACTCCTGGAGCCCCAGAAGCTGGAAGAGACAGGAGGGACCCCTGCCCTCTGGAACCGCTGCAGGGAGCACAGCCCTGCCCAACCTGGACCTCAGTGGTCCTGCCCTGCCTAGGTCTCAGGCTTCTGGTCTCCAGAACTGGAAAAGGATAGATTTCTGTAGTTGTAAGCCATCCAGTTTAGTTTGTTTTACAACCATGATCCAGGCTCTGATCCAGGATAAAGCTAATATAAACTGCTGACTTCGGGGTACTTTCGATGGATGATGTACAGGAACTTTTCCACCATATTATTACCTTTTTGAAAGTCTTGTCATTGAGTCAAAACAAACATTAATGAAAATTCTCAGCAAAAGTCTATGTTTATGCTTGATATGGAGACATTCCTTGCTTACTAATATGTCTGTGCCTTTGCTTTGGGATGAATTTGGTGGACTTGGGGCAATAACACCTGCTCTCCACTCAGGTTATGAAAAGGGCACATAAACACAAGCAGCAAAAGCAGAAATACACAAACGGGACTACAGACTTAAAAGCTTCTGCACGGGGAGGCCTGGGTGGCTCAGCGGTTGAGCATCTGCCTTCGGCTCAGGGCGTGATCCCGGAATCCTGGGATCGAGTCCCACATCAGGCTCCCTGCATGGAGCCTGCTTCTCTGTCTGTGTCTCTGCCTCTCTCTGTGTCTCTCATGAATAAATAAAATCTTAAAAAGATAAATAAAAGCTTCTGCACAAAGGAATCCATAGAGTGAAAAGGAGACATATAGGAGAAAATAATTGCAAATCCTATTTCTGATAAGAGGTTGATATTCACAATATACAAGGAACTCTTACAACTACAACAAAAACAAGTGGCCTCCTAATAGGCAGACCTGAAGAGGCATTCTCCAAGAAGACACGCAGATGGCCAACAGATCTATGAAAAGATGCTCAGCATCTCTAATTGAAAGAAATGCACATCGGAAGCACAAATACCACTTCACACCCATCAGGACGGCCACTATCAAAAAACAGGAGACAACCAGGAAGAGTGGGTATGTGGAGAGATTGAAGCCCTTGGCTGTGCTGGTCGGAATGTAAAATGGTGCAGCCACTGTGGGAAACAGCATGCAGGGTCCTCCAAAAACTAAAAATGGAACTACCGTCTGACCCAGCGATCTTACCTCTGGGCACATATCCAAAACTGAAAGCAGGATCTCAGGAGCACCTTGCTGACTCAGTCCGTGGAGCACGCAGCTCTTGATCTCGGGGTTGTGACTTTGAACCCCACATTGGGCGCAGAGATGACTTAAAATAAAAATTTGGGGCACCTGGGTGGCTCAGTCAGTTACGGATTCGACTCTGGATTTGAGCCCAGGTCATGATCTCAGGGTTGTGAGGTGGAGCCCTGCATCGGGCTCCACCCTGGGCACGGGGTCTGCATAAGATTCTCCTTCTCCCTCTGCCCCTCCCCACCTCTCTCTCTAAAACAAACAAAACATTTTAAATCTTAAAATTAAAAAAAAGAAAGCAGGATCTCAAGACATATTTGAATGAATTGGGGCCCAATTCATGAAAATGCAAGTAGAATCGTGCGTGCCAAGGGCTGGGAAGACAGGATGGGGTCTGTTTAAGGGGCAGAGTTTCAGCGTTACAAGATGAGAAGGTTCTAGAGATCTGTTACACAAAACAGAAAATAGTTACTACTAAACTGTATGCTCGAAAACTGTAAAGAGGGTAAACATATTCTGTGTTTTACTACAATTAAAAATGGGGGTTTTGGGATTCCAGGGTGGCTCAGTGGTTTGGTTCCTGCCTTCGGCCCAGGGCGTGATCCTGGAGGCCCAGGATTGAGTCCCACATCGGGCTCCCTGCATGGAGCCTGCTTCTCCCTCTGCCTGTGTCTCTGCTTCTCTCTCTTGTGTCTCTCATGAATAAATAAATAAAACCTTAAAAAAATAAAATAAAAGCTTTAATGAATTCGGTTGGATAGTCACAATAGTTGAAAGTACGGCATCCTCAGTGGGAGAGAGTCCACGTCCTCGGTGGGGAAGGACTCAGGTACTATTGGACTCGGCACTTCCCACAGCCACTCCAGGCTCCAGATCTATGGTTTATGGCCTGGGACACAGCAAGAAGGGGAAAGGGGAGAAGACAAAATGCAGGGCAGAAGGCCACGGAGACGGAGGCAGAGGCCGGAGCAGGGCATGTACGAGCCTAGGCCTGCCAGCACCCCCCAGGAGCTGGAGAGGCAGTGGGACCCTCGCCGCTGGAACGGCCAGGGGGAGCGCGGCCTTGCCCACGTGCATCTCGACTTCAGGCCTGAACCCAGAGAGCCCGCGTTCCTGTTGTTCTAAGCCAGGGCTGTGGAAACTTGGCCCAGTGAGCTGCAGGCAACGCACCGACCTGGTTCCGTAGGCTCCAGGGAGCAGGGGGCTCAGGACAGGCAGGTGGGTTACAAGCGTCTCACAGCCAGCGGCGGCCGCCCGACGTCCCAGGGCAGCGTCTGCACCACACTGCTGAGGGCTCAAGTCTGGAGGCCCCTCTGTGCACAGGCGGCATCCCAGCCTCCAGAGTCTTGTCCCGGTGCATGCGGGGGCGGGGGTGCCGGGTCTGAAGCCTCACACACCATCTGCCGGGTGACCTTCAGGGTCACCGTTCACGGAGGGAACCAGGAGCCGGTAGATGCAGTGATGAAACCCCACTGGGGCATCTGCTGCGCCCTGAGCAGAACCCTGAAGCCGAAGGGAGGTGGTCAGAGCGGGGGAGGGCGGGGGTGTCCTCCTGTGAGGCCAGCAGGCCCCGTGCAGGGAGCGTCCCCCTTCCAGTGGAAAGCTGCCCCGTGAGGGGCCATCTGACTGCTAGCTCAGCCCAGCGGTGTCTGCCCCTGCCGGAGCCACCCACCCTCCTAGTCTTGCCACACAGGCCGTGGGCAGGAACCTGAAATGCCGGATCGCTGGCAGTGGAACCAAAGCAGGAAGGACATGCAAGGCCTTGGTGGGGATACTTTTCTGGAAGTTTCTGATTTACCCAAGTCAGCCCTTCCCTTCCTCACCCATGGCCTTGTCCTGCTTCCTCACCTCTGCATGGGGGGAATTTCACACCGTGCGTGCAGCTCACTCATCCTCTCCCTTGGCAGGTTGCAACCCAGCAATTCAGAGGGAGGTTGCAGCAAAGGCCGCTCAGACCAGGTGACCTGCACAGCCACGGCCCCTTGTTCTCTCTGCCAGCCCAACCCTGGGGCTACTGACAGGACAGGTAGCATCACCCTACGTTGCTCCAATGCAGTGGAGCATCGCACCAAGGCTCCACTGTGTCCACAAGAATTCATGAGGGGGGCTGGGGGGTGTCTACGTGGGAGAGCTCACAGCATGTTTTGCTTTGAAGAGGGGGCATTTCTACAGACCTCTGCTCCAGGGACACCTGGGCCGCACTCCCAGAAAGGCTACCCGTGGCTGCGTCAGGCTGCCCTGATGGGCCAATTCTCACCCATCAGGAGCTCATAGTGAAGAAGATGGACCCTGCGGGAACCGGTGTGGGGGTCAGGAGGGGTCAGGGCTGACGTGGGGCTGCTACTCTGGTTTGTTTTCTAAGTCATTCAACCAGGTGGTGAGTCAGGGTGCTTCAAGATCGTTCTCACAAGATGTAAGGAATAGGAGAGGACAGGGTGGTGGGTGGAGACACATGCCAGGATGCCCTTGGGTGCAGCAGGCACAGCAGCTCACCAGCCGAGAGAGGCCCTGCCCGTGTGCAACAGAAGCCTTGTACACGCTGGTGGAGGGGGCCGGACAGCATAGCCCTCTGCACCAGGAAGAGGTGGGCTCATCCAGGAGCAGCGGTGGGCCTTGCTGGGGCCCAGTCCGGTCTTCTAGTATCTGAGCTGGGAGCTGGACCAGAGGTGGGTGACTGTGCCCCACAGAAGCTCCTGGTGATGGCAGATAGAGCCTGCTCAGGGTGACCCCAATAATAGGACTGTAAAAATGGATCCCATTGAAGGGAAGGAGTTTGTGAAACGGATCCCACTGAAGGGAAGTTTTCTGCAAACTGAAGCCTAAGAGTCAAATTTTGTGACAGGGGTGGTCAGGGGGCATGGGGGGCAATGCAGAGGAGCAAGTGGCTACTCCAGCCAGCCCACAGCCCCAAAACGCACCAAGGCTCCACTGTGTCCACAAGACTTCATGAGGGGGGCTAGGGGGTGTCTATGTGGGAGAGCTCACAAGCATGTTTTTCGGGAAAGGTGTGAACGAGTGGGGACTCGGGCCCTGACGGCTGCCACCTTTGCTGTGGAAACTTAAATCTGTCCTGAGAACGCAGAGAGGGAAGAGATTCCAGCCGCGGGGGCAGACTAGTTGTGGATAGTTCTGGATGGTCTTGAGGGGCACTGGAGACATCTAGACGGGAGCTCAGCCTTCCAAACACTGGAGATGCTCCCAACACAGCAAGGGGCATAGGGAGAGGGGAGGTGTGTGGAGTCCGCAGGACCAGCCCCATCTCCAGGGACTTGTCCTCCTTGTCCTCCAGGAGGCTCACAAGAGTGGGAATAGGTTGCGAGCATGTGTCACGGTGCACCCTAGGGATGCAGGCCCGACCTCAAGGTTGCTGGAAGGGGTTGGTCAGCAGGAATCCGGGTGCTGATTCCTTATGCTCCCACCGAGAGTTCCCACTGGTCTCGCAGAGCATGCTGCTCCCCCAGCAAGGAAGGGTGAAAACAGGGGCGCATTCCTCCAGGGAAGCCCCTTGGAGACTCCGTGCTGGGCGGCCGATGTTCACAGGGGCACGCTGCCTGGCACCCACCGAATCCCGGGCACCCGGAAGGCAGCAGGTGTTCCGCGTGGACCTCCTGGTGCCAAGAGTGCAGGCACGGGGAGCCCCTCCCTCGGTTAGGAGGAGTTTCAGGTAGGGGACGGCTCAGGGCTGTTAGCTTCCTGGGGTCAGCACCGTCATCACACCTGGACTGGGAGCTGGGAAACACCTGGGGAGCCGGCTGGGCCTGGGGGTGCCGGAGTGCGTCCTTGAGGCCGCTGCCCTGGGGGCGGGGCGCAGGGCCAGTGTCCAGCGGGAGTGGGGAGGTCAGGTCATGGCCTGGGGGCTCTGGAGGGTTAGGGTTAGGGTTAGGTCAGGGCCAGAGTGGATCCTGCTGAGCCTGGGTCAGAGCCCAGCAGGGACTGAGTGGGGAGGCGGGTTAGGGGCATGGCTGAGGAGCCACTAGAGAGGGGCTGAGTCTTTCCCGCTCCTTCCGCTGCCTGAGTGGTCTTGCACACGCTGCCCTTTTCGTAGGCACATCTCGCCCACACCGGTGCACACATACACACGCATCCGTGCTCAGATGCATGCATGCACATACGAGTGCACGGACAGACATGCACATACGCCCACAGGTGAGACACGTGTATACCCACACGGGTACAGAGTGTGGGCATCTGCACTGTGCACGTGCACACAGCTTGTCGTGCATACCCACACGTCGTACACACACGCATGCACTCATATGCACGTGGACACCTAGCCACACATGGACACACGAGCGCAGCACACCCGCTCACATACGCATAGAGACATCACACATTTCCAGACGTGTGCGTCTCACCCACACAGCAGCTCATCTTTCCTGTTCCGTGATGGCCTTCTCAGGCCCTCCCATCGCACATCACGGCCGACCCACTGGCTTGCACTGCAGGTGGTCCTGGCCTGCTGGGAAGACGTGACCACATCGGCGCCTGCCGTGGCCCAGTTTGTCTCTCCAGCGTCGGCTGCACAATGAGCACTTGGGTTGTCAAGGGGCAGCTGTGCTGTGGGGCTCAGCTCCAAATCTCCTTTTCCAGGCGGGCACAGAAATCTTCTCAGGTGACACGGGGCGTACTTTTGTGCGGCCAGTGAGAGAACATGGGACTCTGCTGGTATCTGGACAGACATCGGGAAGGTGTGAGGCTGAGCTGTGGATTTGGCCTCTTGATAAGTATCGAAGGGTTAGGGTCTCTGCTTCGAACCTTCTTCTTCCTTCTGCAGCCGGTGGGCACCATGTCCTCATGGCCCCCAGATGAACACACGGCGCGCCCACCTGGCTTCTCCGGCGGGGCAGGTCCAGGGCAGGTGTGAGAGCTGCACTGCTGCGTGTGGCCGCGCAGGACTCCCGTGTGTGTTAACCCTCCATCGCTTGCTGTCACGTGGGCTGTTCCCGGCTTTCGGCGGTTGTGCCGCTGCTGCCGTGAACAGCTGGATACAAGTTTCCACGTGCACGTATATTTTCCTTTGTGTTGGCCACGTACGTGGGAGCAGAATTGCTCCCGTCGTGGGCGGCTGCCTGCTGAACATCTTCAGAGGCCGCCAGACTGTTCTCCCAAGTGACGGGACCATCGCACATTCCCACCGGTGATGTTCGAAGGTTCCAGTCTCTCCCCTGGTTTACTGTCAGTGTTCTGACTGCAGCCTCTCGGTGGGAGTGGAGCGGCGTCTCGTGGTGGGTTATATTGGTGAGAACACTACCCTCCCTTTCACGCATCTCATGCAGAGGCCCGAGGGTGTGTCTGCACGCGTAGTTCACATCTGATGAAATGCACACATCTATACGCAGCTGTAATTGCACGACAAAGGGATAAAGGGAGATGAAACGTACACGTGTTTTAATAAAACAACATGTAATTTAATATGTCAGTGCTCGGCTTCAACCACACTCAAGCTGTAAGAGTAATCGGGTGCTTGCATTTGAATTTAAGAAACGAGATTCAATTGGAATCAACCTTTATATTTAATATTCCCGCATGAGGGCAAATAGGCATATCTGTATAAAATCTGAATCACCATGGTTACAGCAATCCTGGCGCATTTATGGGCAATTCAAACACTGAGCCACGTTACCACTGAAGATATGTTTCTCCAAAATGCTGAATAATTCTCAGTAAGACCTTGAGTAAAAATGAGAACCTTTCCTAGAATCACACTGTAGTTACATTCCTGCAAAAATAAGTGCACCATAAAGCCATTCAGGAACGCATTGTGTTATGAGTAGACAACGTCAGAGTGTTTGCTCAGACTTGCTTGCTGGGCCTCCCCAGGACAGCGAGCGGGACACGGTGCAGCGCGCCAGCCTGCAGGATGCCTGGCAGCTCAAGGCACCCCCGCGATACGGGCACACAACACCGGACTTCTGTGCCCACCAGCAATCTGCGATTCCATGTACACCTGTGAGGACGCAGCTGGGCCCGAAGGTCTGCAGCCTGCAGCTCTCATGTCCTCTGTCCAACGTGCAGGAGAGGGCAGCGGTTGGGAGGGAATCTCTTTGCAGAGCCTCCGACTCATGGGCGCTCCTGAAACTAGCCTCCTGGGAGCTCATCTGCAGAGCAAACCCCTCATGCAGCCCCGTCTCCGACACACGTGAAATCCTCATGATCCCATAAATGCAAGATGTTGGGTTGTGGCCACCCTCCTGACTCTTTATAAACTAACTTATCTCTTTATTTTATTTTTTTTTAAATTTTCTATAATTTTTTTATTTATTCATGAGAGACACAGAGAGGGAGAGAGAGAGGCAGAGACACAGGCGGAGGGAGAAGCAGGCTCCATGCAGGGAGCCCGAAGTAGGACTCGATCCTGGGTCTCCAGGATCACACCCTGGACGGAAGGCAGGTGCTAAACCGCTGAGGCACCCGGGTTGCCCTAATTTATCTCTTTAAAGACCCCGTGTCCACATACAGGCACCTTCGGGGGCCCTGGGGTGAGGACTTGAACTCCTGGACGTTAGGTAGACACAATGCAGTCCGTGAGAAAAGGCTGCCCGCGTTTTGCAGCTGGAGATGTTTCTGTTGTAGGTGAAAGCAGGTGGCACTCATGGGGCATCATGAAATCTGCCGCCTACGGGCCCCGGGGCAGCGGGTCCTCCAACGACGCCAAGAATCCCTGTGTCCGGCAAGAGCGCAGGAGCGCAGGAGGGCAGCGCATCCCCGGTGTCTCCAAGAGGTCAGGAGTTCCGCGGCTGTGACCAGGAGCAGCGCTTCCCAGCTTTGCCCACCATCCTCTTCGGGTGCCTGGCAGGGAGGGGGGTCCCGAGAGTCAAGAGTCGACGGGCTGGGCTGTCAACAGTCCCACCCGGGGCTGCTGGTGCTGCCGGCCACCCTCCCCCGGAGCCTGCCAGGATTCCTTCCTGAACTGCCGATAGGCTGCTTTGCTCGAGCGGAGCTTCTGAGATTGACTCCTGCCCTAAGACCCCAGTCCAGGGCTGGCCGGGCCTCGCTTTGTCTTGCAAGCGTCCCTGCTTCTTCTGCTGAGACGTGTCTGTATTTTTCTGTTAATACGGTGCAGTCTGTGTGGTGGTCGGCTCTGTCCCTGCCCCTCCCCCGGGGAATTAATGTATGACCACGACAAAAGCCCTGATTTTTATATGTCTTCTTATTGACTTATTCCTAAAACAGAAAACCCCAAGTTTGAGCCACACGCTCGCAGGCACACACACGCAAGCATAGGCCCTTAGAAGACGTGCAGTAGCGCCTGTGGCAGAAGGCAGGTCTGGGGTTGTCTGCCAACAGGAGACGGCGGGGGCGGGAGGACAGCTGAGGACAAGGGAACGTCGTCCTGTTGACACGGCAGCAGTGTCAGGGTGTGCGCACGTGTCACAACTCACCGATCCTGTGCATTAAATGTGCATTTTTTATGTTACTGATGTGATCACCAAGCTGCCAGGAACATTCTGGGCTTTGAGTAGTAGCACATGGCGGCAGCTTCGGAGCATTGTTTTGCTCCATGTTGTTTGTGCACGAGCCCCGTGTTCGTGGCAGTTCCGTGGCATCTGGGTGGTGGCTGGGCTGGTTTCAGGAAGGGGCCCCCGCTCGCCTGGCCGGGGGTGGCGAGCTTGCTGTCAGCACACGGGCGCGCATTCTTCTCGCGTTGCCTGCGACTGTCTGAGGAGGGAGCGGCCTGGGTGGTGGGCCGGGATCCAGGGACGGACACGCAGGCAATATCCCATCACCTAAGCAGGAGGATCTTTGGTTTTTTAAAGGTTTTATTTATCTGACAGAGAGAGAGCATGAGCAGCGGCAAAGGGAGAGGGAGAAGCAGGCTCCCCCTGAGCAGGGAGCTGGACGCAGGACTCGATCCCAGGACCCCGAGGTCATGACCTGAGCTGAAGATAGACACTTCACCGGCTAAGCCACCAGGCGCCCCTAAACATGCAGATCTGAAGATCCTATGAGTGAGAGGCCTTATGAAGATAAAATACCCCGCGGGCAAAAGCGGAGTAAGATGGACCTCCCCCAACTTTCCTGAGGCTTTGAGCACGTGAGCCAGTCGGGGCACCCGGCTGGCTCCGGAGACTGAGCGTGAGACTCTTGATCTCGGAGTTGTGAGTCCGAGCCCCACGTTTGCTGTACATACTACTCAAAAATAACGTCTTTAAAAAAAAGAGCAAGAATTTTTAAGTCAAACACTATCTGGCAAAATCAACAATTGCGCAATTGCTAAGCAGCGCTGAAGCCTGTTGGCTGCTCCCCAGACCCCGAGAACGGGAAGCCAGTTTCCTGAGTGGGCCACACATCCTTTTGAACGTTTGCCACCATTTGCTTTGCACTGGACTGAAGGAGAAGCGGATCACAGTGTCCGCTGAGGGGACACAAGCCTCCGTGCAGTCCTTGGCACGTCGTGAAGAAGCAGGTGAAAGACGTGATATCGTAACAAGCCGTCGATGCCCGTCTAAGGAGTCTCGCTGCTAATATCTCAAGGTGGAAATGGGGAATATATGTAATGAAGCTTTTTCAACTTTAATTTTATGTATCCATTTAGGTGATCTCTACTCCCACCATGGGGTTTGACCTCAGGGACGCAGGGTCAGGAGTCGCACTTCTGCTGACTGAGCCGCTGTAGTGATGCTGCCGTGATCAATACCGCGTTTTTAGGCATCAAGATCTGTCACAGAATAGTTTCACTGCAGGAAAAAGAAAATGTCTGACAAGCTGAATGATGAGGAATGAGAACATAACTTCAGGTAGAAGCAGAGGAGAAGAGAGGGACGCCTGTCTGGAAGGGCAGACGTCGGGAGCCGTGAGAGTGGTGGTGCTGCGGGCGGAGGGGCCAGGCGCGCCCAGGGCACTTGGGGCGGTGCCTCTGCTCTCCAGGCCCCGTAGCTGCGGACTCGCGTCCTTGTCGGGGGTCCAGGCCCCCAGGTGGCAGCAGCAGGAGGAGCCCGAAGGACTCGCAGGGTTCATGACGTGCGACGTGAGCTCATCACTCATCACTAATGTGCCGCCCAGGGCCCGGCGTTCATCATCGGGGGCCCGGGGGGGGAGCTCACGGGAGCCCTGCATTTTCTGCTCAGGGTTTCCGTAGACCTGAAACTGCTGCAAGAAACAAAGTGTGTTCGTTGTAGCCCCAGAAGGTAAAGCAGAGGGGTTAGGGGAGAGAAGGAAGGAATAACAGCAAAGACCGGAGGCCCCGCGCCGCGCGGCTTACGAGGCGGGGTTCCAGGCAAAGGACTGCAGTCGGAGGGACCACACTGCGGAGGCCTCACAACAGGTGACTGTCGCCAAGGTAACGTTCATGGGACAAGGAAGCCCCTCAGGATCCCATACGCCGTGAAACTTTTTGCAAGTTACAGACAGTAAGAGTTAAAAGGCACAGCTTTGAGGTGCTGAAGTGGGTTGAATCGTGATCCCCTAGACATGTCACATCCTAACCCCTAATCAGGATCGTATTCGGGAAGGGTCTGTGCAGATGTGATTCAGTGAAGGATGTGGGACGAGCTCATCCTGCAGGAGAGGGGCCCCGAGGCCGGCGACCGTGTCCTTAGGAGACACACGAACCAGAGGCAGAGACGGAAAGTGTAGGTGGCACTGAAGGCGCCGACGGGCGATGTGTCTACCCACAAGGGGCGCGGGGATGACCCGGGCCAGAGCTGGGAGGCAGCCTGGACGGACGGTCCCCTAGAGCTTCCGGAAGAATCCAAGCTGCTGACAGCCTCGCTTTGTGCTTCCGGCCTCCCCAGCGTGACCGTGAATGTTAAGGGCCCCCATGTGTGCTGATGTGTCGGAGCAGCCGTGGGGAGGCGACAGGAACACCCAGGGGGCCAGAGCCACCCCAGGGGGAAGGCCCGCCCCAACTGTGCTGGCCGGGGCGGGACAGCAGGGCTGGGTGCACACAGCTTTCCATGGTGGGGGTTCGCAGGTGCTGACCAGACCCAAATTGTCACACAATGTGCGCTCGTGGGCACAGCACGCTTAGCGACCCAGGTCCCTGATGTCCAACTGGCCACTGTGGTCCCTCGGGACCAGGCGATGCGCTTTGCTGTGATTTCACGGAGATCGGCCTGGATGGTGTTGGGTACAGCATGTCTGGTGCAGGTGGAGATGGGAAGGTCGTCGAGCCCACGCAGAGCGGCGAGCAAGGCTGCAGTCCATGACCACCAGTCTGCAGGCGGCTCCCGCGTGGCGGGCCATGGGCGCGGGGTCCTGGCTGCGGTGCGCGGGAGTGGCTCCCCGACCCAGCCAGCTGTGAGGAGGGGCGCACAGCAGGGCCACCTGGGGCTCAGGTGCACGGCGGCCCCAGCCGGAGGCCTGGTGGCAGGACAGAGGCTGAGCCTGTGGTTGGTGGCCCTGATGCCCACAGGCCGAGCGCTCGGGCGGCAGAGCCAGCGGTGGCCAGAGCGAGGGAGGGAGTCCTCGGCCCGAGTCTCAGAGGAGCCACGGGACAGCGCGTCACCACCGGGAACCGGGATGCCAACACCAACGCGCGCTAACAGTGGTGGAACGGCAGAAATGTGCGCACTGTCGCCGGGATCTGGGGGTGCTGCCCGGTCGCGGCTCTGGGTCTCACTCCGGGTCGCTCTGCGGGGGCTTCGGAGACGGAGGGCTTCCCTTCCATCCTCTTGTGTCCGGTCACTGAGGCCTGTGCGTTAAAGAAAAGAAAGATCAAAAGGAAAGCAGAACGCAATTCCCGTGAACACCGACACGCAGAGGGCTGCACAGACAGGAAGGGACGCTCATGGATGTCGTCACGGTCACGGGCGACGGACCCTCTCAACTAAGGGACAGCTTGGGTTTTGAGGGAAGATGTTGCGGGGACGAGAGCATGAAATCATACGGCTGCTTTAGGTCTGTCTTCAGTGTCTGCAGGTGCTGCCAGCCCATCTCCAGAGACGACGGTCACTCCTCGTCCTGGTGCAGGACAGGGTGCCGGAGCTTAGGCCACTTTTAGGTGGAAAAGAGGGTGGACACCTCCTCCGTACGTGTCCGTCCTCAGGTGCCAGAGGCTCGAGCCAATCTGTAGGCCAAAGTGGCTGTTCTGGGGTGGCAACTCTGGGTCCCCTTGGAGGGACCTGAGGCCCAGATGCGGCCGATCCGGGGACGGCTCGGCTCCAGGCGTGTCCCACAGTGTCTGCGGGCTGCTGGGTTGTGGCAACTTCTCAGGACGCTGTCCCTGGGTGGGTGTGTGTCTGTGGCCCCGTTTCCTCTCCTTATGTGAAAATTGGTCCAACCCAAGACCTCGCTTGACGTGATGGCCTCTGCGCGGACCCCGTGAGGTCACAGAGTGAGGTCCTGGGGCTCCAACCCCAGCATCGTCTCACCCACAGTGCAGCTGATTTCTGGAGCACCGAGGCACGGATTCCTTGGATCACTGCACTCCTCCAGGTGCGCAGGATGGGGTGACCCTCTGCACCCTCGGGGTCTCCTCATCTCTTCTCCCAAGCCCATTCCCTCTGTGTTCCCTCGCCCTGCTGCGGTGCCTGGGCTCTTTGCTGGGATCCCACGTGGTGTCGCAGAGACGCCCACCCTGCACACTGGGGTCAGGTCCGGAGCTGAAGACCCCAGCCCAGGAGCATGTGTCCGGAGGGGGGCGTTGGGGGACTGTTCTGCTTCTGCAGCTGTGAGAGCACATGTGAGCGTGAGCTTCGGTGAGTGTGTGAGCGTGTGAGCGTGATGGAGAGAGAGAGACAGAGACACAGATGGAGAGAGACAGAGAAGGAGACACAGAGAGTCACAGAGAGGGGAGACCCATGGGCGGTGGTCCTCATAGTGTGGACACACAGACGACACACGGACGACACACGGATGAGCCTGCATGAGGTCGGCTCCACCCCGAGCAGGGTCGCAGGAGCTGGACAAGGAGCACGTGGTGTGATCCCTGGGAAACGTGCACACGTCGTCTCCCCACGCTCCCGACTGAGGAACTCGTGCATGAATGTGGTCCCTGGACATTTCACACGATGCTGCTTCGGAGCCTAGGAAACTGGTCTCGGGTTCTTTCCCCAGAACCGGGAGCCCACGCGGGTGAGGGAGCCCCAGCGGCCCGGCCCCAGTGGGGCTGCTTGGGAGTCCCTGTGAGATGCCTACAGGCGGCCCCGTAGGGACGGCAGCCCCGGGGGACTCAGGGTCACGGCAGCCTCCCCGCTCTCGGGCCCGTGGGACTCAGCATGCCTCTGCCTGTCGGGGTCTGCGGCTGCACCAAGAGGCAGACAGACGGGGACCTTGGGCAAGAACACAGCCGCGGGGTGACTGACGTCCATGAGCCCCCCGGCAGAGGCAGGACGGTGACCCCTGAAGAAGTGACCAGAGCAGGAGAGGTAGCACCGCTAGAGAGGTAACACAGAGAAAGGTTGGGAGGGGCTGTGGTTGTGGAGAAGCCACAGGGACCACGTGTGGGGACAGGGACAGACCCCGGGCAGGGGACACGGGGAACTGACCTCAGGGAGCAGGAGGGGACACGGGGACTGACCTCAGGGAGCGGGAGGGGACATGGAGGAGAGACCTCAGGGAGCAGAGGGGACACGGGGCAGCAACTCCGGAGAGCAGTGGGGGGACAGGGGACAGGGAGGACAGGGGTGATGTCACGGGGTGGGATTCACTGGGTGGAGGTCACTGTACTGGCGGCCAGGCTCACAGGGTAGGGGTGAGGGGACAGCATCTGACCGGAGAGTCCGGAGCAGTGGCCACAGGGGGAAGGAGATCCCTGCATCCGGGTAGACCCTCGGCGATTCCCAGGATCCCCAGGACCCCGCCTGTAGGTCCCCCGCGCAGAAATTCAAGGATAAGTCGGTACCTGAAGAATTGGTACAGAAACAATACTTGATGGAAAACCTGTAAAAGGTGTTTAGAACCTTGGTTTTTGTGTTTGTTTGTGTCCCTGCTGGAAACCATGAGAATCAGGAAAACGACCCCAGGAGAGAAAATCCTGCTGACCTGGTGCCGGACACGAGTCGTGTTATCCCGGGAGGAGTTTCAACCCTGAGACCTCTTCACCCCCAGGTACATCCTGTTCCCAGCACAGGTCCCAGAGAAATGGGGTGGGGGTCACAGGGTGGGGTGATGTCACGGGGTGGGGGTCACAGGGTGGGGTGATGTCATGGGGTGGGGGTCACAGGGTGGGGTGATGTCATGGGGTGGGGGTTACAGGGTGGGATGATGTCATGGGATGAGGGTCGCTGGGTGGGGGTCACATCCCTGGGGCCAGGCTCACAGGGTAGGGGTGATGTCACGGGGTGGAGGTCACAGAGTCAGGTGATGTCACAGGGTGGGTGTCACAGTGCTGGAGGCCAGGATCACAGGGTATGGGTGATGTCATGAGGTGGGGGTCACAGGGTGGGGTGATGTCACGGGATGAGGGTCGCTGGGTGGGGGTCACATCCCTGGGGCCAGGCTCACAGGGTAGGGGTGATGTCACGGGGTGGGGGTCACAGAGTCAGGTGATGTCACAGGGTGGGCGTCACAGTGCTGGAGGCCAGGATCACAGGGTATGGGTGATGTCATGAGGTGGGGGTCACAGGGTGGGGTGATGTCACGAGATGAGGGTCACTGGGTGGGGGTCACAGTGCTGGGGGCCAGGCTCACAGGGTAGGGGTGATATCATGGGGTGGGGATCACAGGATCAGGTTATGTCACACGGTGGGGGTCACACGGTGGGTGATGTCACAGGGTGGAGGTCACTGGGTGGGGGTCACTGTACTGGGGGCCAGGTTTACAGGGTAGGGGTGATGCCACAGGGTGGGGTGATGTCACGGGGTGGGGGTCACATTCCTGGGGCCAGGCTCACAGGGTAGGGGTGATGTCACGGGGTGGGGTTCACTGGGTGGAGGTCACTGTACTGGGGGCCAGGCTCACAGGGTAGGGGTGATGTCACAGAATGCGATCATGGGGTAGGAATGATGTCCAGGGTGGGGCCATGGGGTGGGGGATGATGTCACAGGGTGAAGGTGATGTCACAGAGTGGAGGTCACAGGGCTGGGGTGATGTCATGCGTTGGGGTCACACCACAGACTCAGCTGCCTTGATGTTAATACTTTGCCCCCAATGTGACAGCACAGTGCTGAGATTGAGGGTGTCCTTGGGAAGAGGTGGCCATCGTCCTCCACAAAGGAAGGTTCTTTGAGCGACAGTGCTGGCCCCCCACAAGCAACCTGTGCGGGGAAGACGACCCCACTGCCTATAGGGTGCGCCGCAGGTCCTGTCCTCACACTCATTGTGGGTTGTGCTTTGGGGACTGACAAAGCTCTGGGACTAAAGGAATGAGGTGCCCAACATCCAGGAGGAAACTGGAGGTGCCCATAGCCCAGAGGGGGAGGGGCCGGGGTGCAGGGTCAGCCTCAGTGGGTGGGGGAGGGGACCCGGGTGCAGGGTCAGCCTCAGTGGGTGGGGGAGGGGACCCAGGTGCAGGGTCAGCCTCAGTGGGTGGGGGAGGGGCCGGGGTGCAGGTCAGCCTCAGTGGGGGAGGGGAGGGACCCGGGTGCAGGGTCACCTCAGTGGGGGGAGGACCCCGGGTGCAGCGTCAGGTTTGACGTGGGTCTCTGGGCTCACTGAGGTGTGGGCACGGCCGCCCCTGTGGGTTCCCTAGCCTGTCCAGCTCCCAGAGCCCAGCATCCCTTGGGTCCTGGCCCTTGTTTTGTCTGCAAAGCCAGGAGGCTGGGCGTCCTTGTCTGGGGCGTCCTCCCCGTGTCCCCACATCCGCCCCGGGACAGCCTGACCACTTGGGTCTTTCAGGGCCATGTCCTGCTTGGGCTCAGCAGCTTCTGGGGATGGCCGAGGTGCAGTCCCCGTCCTGCCGCCTGGGACAAGGCTGGGACTCAGGAAGTTCCCCCAGATGGGGGGAGGGTCTGTTCTGCAGGGGCGGGGAGCCCAGAGCTGCTGACTGTCAAACCCCAGAACTCACCGCCCCAGCTCACAGGCTCCGTGTGGGGCCCTGGGCTGCCAAGAGGCCAGGGGGCCAGGGAGAGGGCTTCAGGCAGGGAGCTGAGTCTCCATGGAGAGAGGAAGGGACAGGGAGGAGGGGGGAAGGGGGAGGGAGGAGGAGGAAGGGGGAGGGGAGGGAGGAGAAGCCACTGGGCTATGATGGCCTCTGAGCTGTGTCCCCGTGAGACCCCACGGTGCCTGCAGCCATCAAGGACTCCAGGGTGAGGGTGCCAGGACCAGGACAGAGCGAGGCCACGGTCCAAGGTCCCACCCCGCCCTGGGCTGGCCCTCTGAGCCACCCCACACCTGTGTCCTGTGTCCCCGCTAGGTTTCTGTCTCTGGCAGGCATGCACACACCTGCATGAGGCACATTTGCTGAGTGTGCCATGAACGGGGGTGGGGGGGCGGGCAGCCGGGGCAGGGTTGGGGGGAGGACCACGGTCCCACCTGCTGGGCTCCCAGTCACCTGGGGTCAGCATCAGGGCAGGGGGCGGGCTCCAGGTGTGCCCTGGGGAATCCGCCTCCTCCACGGAGGCCACATGCCCTGGTCAGGCCCGGGACAAGGGCCACTCAGGCTAGAGGGCTGGACACTTCAGTGGAGGACATGGTCACTTTGTCGACCAGGGGCTCAGAGGTCACAGGCACTGGGCGCGGAGGCTGTGAGGCCAGTGGAGCTCTGATGAAAGTCCTGTTTGCTGTGGCCCCGGGGTCCAGAGTGACAGCAGCAGACCACAGCCAGGGCTCGTCCTCCCGCCCCCGCCCCGTCCCACGGCTGCTGGCCCCGTGCTCACGCTCAGGACGTCCTCCTGTCCTCACGTCCTCTCCACTGACCCCACGGTCACACTCAGGACACCGTGAGGACACCCTCCTGTTCCCTAACCACTGACCCGGTGGTTGCACTCAGGGTGCCCTCCTCTCCCTGTCCTCTGACCCCTGACCCCACGGTCATACTCAGGACATCCTCCAGCCCCGTTAGACGGTGGTCCCCGCAGCCTGGGGCTGTGAGGACCTTGGCCGTGGGCCAGCGCCGGCCCCGGGGGGGGCTCCTGCTCTGGGCCTGGGGGTTGCAGGCTGCTGCCCGGTCCAGGTCCAGGGGCAGAGAGAAGCATCTAGGAGGCAGCTCCTCCTCCCCTCGGGGTGGTGCTCCCGGCGACCAATGGCCTGGCAGAGTTCGTTTTAGGAAGTGCTTGAGCGGCAGTGGCCAGAGGAGGGAATCTCTGCCGGAAACTCTGTTGGGAGAGACTGCGGCGGGTGGTGAGTGCCGGGCTGGCCGGTGGGGGGCCGTGGGGACAGCAGGCTGAGGGGGACCCAGCCTGGGGTGTGGGCACTGGGGCCACTCCTCCTCTGACCCGCGGGAGGTGCAGCGGGAAGGGCCACCAGAGTGTCCCCTGCAGACTCGCAGGGAGGGTGGCAGGGTGCTGGGGTCAGAGCTGAGCCGGACGCCCAGGCTGTGGCTACAGGGTCCTGATGGTGGCAGGTGCCCTGGGCACCGACCCTGCTGCCTGGCAGGTGAAAGGATGTTGGCGCCCCGGGTGCCACCGCCGGTCTGGTCCTCAGGTGCTGGGGCACCGCGTCTGGCCGGTCTGGGAGCGCTGGGGAGCCCGGTGAGGACGGAATGCCGGCGGCTGGCAAGTCGCTTAGTTCACCTACAAGCTATTTCCTGAGCTATTTCCTGAGCTATTTCCTGAGCCAGTCACCGCCCGCAGATGTGCCACGTGGGGATGGGCAGTGTCCCTGCAGGCTCACAGGTGGGAGGCTCGGCTGTGTCACCTGCCTGGGCTGTGGGCGCCTGCAAGCCGGCATGCACTCCAGTTTTGTGCAATCCCTGTCCACACACACACTCCAGGGCTCCCTCCCCCAGGGGACCGACAGAGAGCGCGGGGGCACCGGGACCTCTCCCAAGGGACCATGGAGGGGCCTCCGCTGGTGGACATTTGCTGTCCCCTTTACGCAGGCACTGGTGTCCCGCCATGGACTGTGCTGTCGCTCCCGTCTGGCCGTCCACGGAGGATTGGGCCTGGGCTGGCCTCGGCTGCGGCTGCAAGGGGCGTGAAGGCCCCGCCCCCGTTCTCCTATCAAGGACATGGGCGGTAGCCTCCTGGGGCCGAGCACACAGGGGAGGTCCGTGCACACCAGCAGTGCTGAGGGCTCGCTTACACAATTCCCGGTCCGCCTGCATTCCAGACACGGCGTGTGGCCCCGGGTGCACCTGGAGGAATGGTTCCTGTGGGGTTGGGGGCGCAGCCCAGCCCTGCCCCCTGGACACCTGCTGCATGAACGTCAGTGCCCCCAGGAGCTGTGGGGTTCCACATGCTCTCCTGCAGGGACACCGCTGAGCCTGAGAGCGAGCTGAGCCCTGGGACACACCACGAGGGAAGATGGGTGCAGGGGTGCTCAGAGAGCCTCTCAGGGACCCCCTTACGGATCGGGAGAGGACGGGTGCTCGTCGCTGCCGAGGTGGGAGAACCAGCGCTACCGGCTCTCGCTCTCGGTGCCCTGGCCGCGGTGTAGACGGGGAGATTGTGCGCTCCCAGGCTTGGGGACGCGACCTGCAAATGAAAACGAGGAAAACCAGGAGGCTGTGGCTGGTTCCATGGGTGGAACGTGCAGCGCGTGATTTCGGGCTTGCGAGTTTGGGCTCCACGTTGCGCATCAGGCTTATTTTGAAAACTAACAAAGAAATAAACAAAATGACCAAAGACGCACAGGAGAAAAGGTCAGCTCCGTGTGCGAGGCCTCGCAGGGGAGGAGGATTCACGGAGGCCACCCCCGGTTTGCCCGCCTTCTCAGCGAGCCGGGCACCCCTGTGGGGACCCTGGGTGACACCGCGGAGGAAGGGGGCCGGGGTGTCAGGACAGTGACTTGTGAGAAGGTAGACGTTGAGGGGAAAGTCCGGGAGGGAAGCGTCACTTCTCTGCTGCGAATGTTCCTCATTTCTGGGCTGGAGCCAGAACTGGGGACGGAGCAGGGAATTGCCACCTGGTTTCAGGCAGAGGGGACAGCTCGGAGCTCCCGGGTGGCTGTGGTTTCTCAGTCGCCTTCAGCTCAGAATAATCCTGATAGCAAAGTGGCCTATTTCAGGGAGGCAAATTCTGAGCCCCTGCGCTGTGCACACAGAGCACCAAGAGCTGCCCAGGGGCAAGGGGCACATGCACACCAGAGGGGACTCGGCCCTCCCACGCATGGGTGGGGTGACGGCATGGTGGCCAAATGCTGCGTGGTCGCCATGGGCCTGGTTCTTACATCTCGTGTTTCTGCTCGGAACCCTTCCTACGCCCCAGGGCTGCAGCCAGGGATCTGGTGGGGGGTGGGGGGACACGGCTCAGCCCAGGACAGGCTCCTGCAGGGTGACCGGGATGTGTCACCTTGGGGCTGGGGACATGGCTCAGCCCCTGATGGTGTCCCTTGGGTACAGGTGGCAGGTGAGGACGCTGGGCTGTGGTGGGCAGGCATGTGGCTTTAGCAGTAGGGGACCCCCAGGTCTCGCCCCCTGGCCAGGGAACACTGTGCACACGTCTTGGGGCTCCCTTTCCTCTGTAGGTGATGTCACACACCCACGCGTGTGCTAATCCTGAGGGTCTGCTGCCCTGCAGGGGTCGGGCATGCTCCTGGCAGGGGCTCAGGAGGCAGTGGCCGGGGCCACAGGTTAAGGACCAGAGGGCTCCCTGCCATCCCCAGCCCGGCATCTCCCGTGCTTCTGGGGGACTGTGTGGGCTTCAGCGGGGCTCTGTCTGGGACTCCACGCACCACATTCCCTGCACCCTATCAGAGGGAGACAGAGTGTGGGGTGCTGACCTGGGCCCTCGAGGCGTCCCCCCCCTCAGGATGGAGGACCTGCCCCCACAGACCCGGGAAGGGAGTCGGGGGGATTAGCATGACGGGAGCAGGGGCCGCCCTGGAGGCAGCTGTGGGTCCCCTTGGTTTATGTCTGCAAACCTTCCCTTCCGTCCTCAGGTCACGCAGGGTGGCCCCCGATGGGCGGACAGCTGAGCGCTTCCGGCAGCTTCCAGAGCCTGCCATGCACCACAAATGCAGACTGGATGTCGGCGCTGTGCCCCCTGCTCTGGGATGTGCCCCTGCACCACCTGTCCATCCCAGGTGAGGGCCTCTGTGTCCCCTGCTGGGACGCTGCCGGCAGGGGACGGTCTGGGTGTGCTGGAAAGCATGCAAAGTGCACACTGGATACACATAATATAGTCGGACAGGTGTGCATGCACACATGCATGCACACGGTACAGGCACGTACACAGATCCATGTACACGGTATAGGCATGTACACATAGATGAACACACACATAATACAGGCACATAACACATGCACACCCACAACACAGGTGCGTACACAGATCCATGTACACGGTACATGGCACATACACACACATGGACACACACAATGCAGGCACCGATCCACACACACATGCACGCACATAGTACAGGCACACATAAACATGCACACACGTGTACACACGCACACTCGAGCACACGTGCACACACACACCATGTGAGTGTCTTCTCTTCTCCATCTCCTTTGTTATGATGCATGCCTGTCAGGCACCTGCACACCCCCGGGGCGCGTGGCTCCGTGGGAACCTGACAGCATAGGGATTCGGGATCACGCGCCCTGCCAGCCTGTCCCTCGTGTAGGGAACCCTCTGGCTTCTTGTGGCTGCATCCCTCATGCCCCGTCAGCCGCGAGCTCAGCGTCCTCTGCAGTTGGGGCTGGAGGGTCCAGAGGTCGACCCACAAGGAGGTCACACTGAGCTCTGGGGACTTTCTGGTCCAAGGACCTGGTGGCCCTGATTCAGGCCCTTGTGCCTCCGGTGGCCCCGGGACCAGTGGCCACAGGCCCACACTGATGAGCATGTGGGCATTGCAGCCTTCAGTTTTTGCAGAAAAGAAGTGTGTAGTGGATCCCGCCACGTGTGTCCACGTCTGTGGACGTGCAGTATCTGGAATTCCTCCTGGAAAAATAGGCAGATTTCTCACCTGGATACATGTTTACAGTTTTTGAGATTTATTCACATTTTCACATACAGCTGTGTCTTTCTTTGGGAATTTTATCACTTTTATTAAAAATTTATTTACTTATTTTAGAGGGCGGGGGGCAGAGGCAGAGGGAGACAGAGAATCCCAAGCAGACTCCCCGCTGAGCACAGATCTGAGCTGAGCTCGTCCTGGACCAGGTGGCCCTATGTCCAATGACAGGGGTTCTCATAGGAGACAGAGGAGGAGACGCAGACGCAGAGGAGGAGCCCCGTGAGGACGGAGGCAGAGACGGGAGGGACGTGGCCTCTAGCCCGGGGACACCTGGGGCCCCAGACGCCTGAAGAGGCAGGAGGGACCCTCCCTGGAGCCCCTGGATCTCAGGGGTCCTGCCCCCCCGCCCCCCCGGAGCTCAGATGTCGGGTCTCCCGAGCTGGGGGAGGTTGGATTTCACATTCTGTCTGCCGTGTGGCATTTGGACATGTGTGTCCCGGGGACACCTTTAGGACGTTAGTCCACTGACCACAGGGACACCCACAGCATCTGATACTGTGTCATTTCTATCTTTTAAGTTTCCACATCAAGGAAAAGTCCATTTTTTCCCCCTCACTGGGGAGGCCAGCAGCGTGTTCTCCCTCCGGGTCGCATTCAGAGCTGCCCAGGTCCTGGGAAAACAAACAGAAATATGTGTTTATTTGACAGACAGTGAGAGAGAGAGGGAGAGAGAGAGAGGGAAGGGAGGGGCAGACGGAGAGAGAACCTCAAGCAGACTTGCCCTGGGCAGGGAGCCCCACACGGGGCTCGAGCTCACGACCCCGACATCGTGACTGGAGCCGAAATCAAGAGGCGGATGCTCAAGCCACTGAGCCACGCAGGCGCCCCAAGGGAAGGTCAGCTTTTCTTTGGGAAATCGGGTCTGTCGGTCTGTCCTGCACAGGTCTCAGGTTAGGGCCACCCTCAGAGACACTGACCACGTGGCCCAGAGGGCTGTATGCCTTCCTTGGCCACCCCGATCTGCAAGCACCGTGGGGCGCGTTGGGCGGGGAACAGGCCCCAGGCCCCCGGTGTGCACCGTTCCCGCGTGGCCCGCTGACCAGGGCGCCTGCTGACAGTCCCTCAGGTCCGTACCACGCACCCCGGTGTGAACGCAGTATTGAGATCCGAGTCTGCGGTCCACGACGCCGCGTCTGAGCAATCGTGGCAGGCTTAGTTTTGCACGCATAGCACGCATAGCACGCGTACTTTAGCACCTCATAGAAAAAAATCCCCCTTTGTTCTTTTTGTTTTTCAAGTTTCTGGAAAACCCTCAGGTTTTTTTTTAATTTTTTTTTTTTACTTTTTTTTTTATTTATTTATGATAGTCACAGAGAGAGAGAGAGAGAGGCAGAGACACAGGCAGAGGGAGAAGCAGGCTCCATGCACTGGGAGCCTGATGTGGGATTCGATCCCGGGTCTCCAGGATCACGCCCTGGGCCAAAGGCAGGCGCCAAACCGCTGCGCCACCCAGGGATCCCAACCCTCAGGTTTTTTAGTGTGCACGAATGTGAGGGTGCTTCTTCCCGGTCAGAGGAGCACATCCAGGGCATGTGGGGCGACGACACGGTTTGCACAGGGCCGACCTGGCAGTGACCTCCAGTTTTCCCCTCCCGGGGATGGGGATGCCTGGTGTCTGGTGGCTTCTGCCATGCGTGTCTGTGTCTCCTCTTCTGCCGCTTATAGGGACACGAGGCCCCAGAGTTCGGGTTCCCCTGGTCCTGGATGAGGCTCCACATACCCAGGCCCCGTCCACAGGATCCGGGTGGGCGTGTGTGCAGGGCCACGGCCCACGCCCGGCGCTGGGCGTGCTGTGCACGTGCAGGTCGCACCACATGGCTCAGGAAGAGGCTCCCTGGTGAGACGTCCCCTCGGGTCTGCTTGTAGGGAGCCACGACACCATGACCTACTGCCTGAACAAGAACTCGCCCATTTCCCAGACCCAGTCCCGGCTCCTGCAGCTTCTGGACAAGGTGCTGCCGTGTGTCACCCGCCCCCTGGTGCTTAAGTGGTCCACCACCCAGGTAGGCTCAGTGGCGGGCCTGACCGCCGTCCTCCGGCTGGGCAGGCGCCCTCACCCCTGTGTGTGTGCGGGGGCTCTGAGCCCGGCCCCGGGCCCACCCAGCACACACAGCACCCCAGGGCCCTGCCTGTGAGACCTGGCAGTCTGTGTGTGGAGGCAGCCGGGGCTCGAGGCCCGTCCTCCCTGCAGAGGCCAGCGCTGTGTCCTCCCTCCGGGTCACCTTTCAGAGCCGCCAGGTCACAAAAAAACACACCCCCGAGCTGTGCACGTGTGCAGACAAAGCAAGAGAAAGGACCCGCAGCGATGGGTTTGTTCAGTAAATGCACGGAGGAGGGCGCAGCCAACCAGTCCTCACCCTCATGCCCAGGAGGGAAGAGCCCCTCCTTACCGACTGGGGTTTGCTCCCTCCTCCTGCTGGTCCCTTTTCTCTGGGGGGCCAGCAGGTGTGTAAGGAGGGTCACAGTGACTCTGGCGGGGGGGATAACTGCTGTGCAGAGGAAGGTCAGGGTGACCCAGGGGGTCCTCATGGGGGAGAGCAGAGGAAGGTCAGGGTGCCTTGTGGGGTCCTCTGGAGGGGGAGCAGAGGAAGGTTAGGGTGACCTGGTATGTCCTCATGGGGGGATGTGCAGAGGAAGGTCAGGGTGACCTGTGGGGTCCTCATGGGGGATGTGCAGAGGAAAGTCAGGGTGACTTGGGGGTCCTCATGGGGGGGCATGCACAGGAAGGTCTGGGTGCTCAGGGGGGGTTCTCATGGGGATATGCAGAGGAAGGTCAGGGTGACATGGGCCATCCACGTGGGGGGCACCCAGCTGCAGTGGGGCTGCATCCTGCAAGGCTTTAGGCAGCCTGTATGGTGGGGGTGCTGGCCTGGGCCCAGGTGCTGGCTCCCCCGCGGGGCCCCCCTGGGGAGCAGCCCGGCCCTCAGGGTTAGGCCCCTCAGGGTCGGGATCTCTGTGCTCAGGTCTCCCACATGGTGCTGGAGACTCCGTGGTGGCGGCACCAGCTCCGGCTCTGTCCTTCCCAATTGCTCTTCCTGGAACTCCAGTCCTGGAATGTGGAAAGACCGCATTCCTGCCTCCTGCAGTCACCCCGAGCCCCATGGGAGGGATGAGCCCGTTCAGTGCAGCGACCTGCAGTGCTGGGTCACACGGTCCTGGGGGCCCGCAGTGCTGGGGACCCTTAGCACCAGGCCCACTGTGACGTGGGCCACGAGAGGTCCACGTTGTGTACGCGGGTGTGTGGCGATGCTGGTGACAGGGCTGGTGGCTCAGCACGAACTGTGCGTGTGCAGGTACTGGGCTGTGGCCCTGGGATGCATGCAGGCCTCTCTGCCGTGCCCCCCCCCCAACTGTCAACGAAGGACCAGTAGGAGGGGTGTGCATTCCCCGCGCGGCTACCCAGGGTGTAGGCATGACTCCCCTGTAAATTCCTGCTTTTTCCATTATGGTGTTGCCTGCAAGGGTCCAGCCGTCCCGTTTACGCTCTGCGGACCCCTTCCTGCCAGTCCTAGTGCTGGTGGTGGGGTGGGGACAATGCTCAGGGTATGTGACCCTCCTGGAACATCCTGCCCTCCCCTCTCCCCGCCACAGGGTCCCAGCGAGGATCCCTGGAGCCAGGCGCCCATACAGGGTCCTTCCTGGTGGCTGCCCTGGAAGAAGGGGAGACAGGGCCCAGCAGGGAGGTCTGGAGGCCGGTATAGGGCCGAGGGGCCGTTTACCGCAGGACGGGACCTCGCAGCCTCCATCTGGGGCTGGATGTGCCCAGTGTTGCCAGGAAGCACGTTCCCAAATGCGCGGCCCAAGCGGCGTCCCGGACCCTGCAGGCGTCAGTACCTACCGACTCCACATCAAACGCAGGCCCACACGTGGGCATCTCCACACCAACTCCGAGCCCCGGCACGGGGGCAGTGAGCCAGCCGAGGTGGGGGCCACACGGCCCCCAGCAGAAACGAGGACCTTTGTGCACAGGTGCTGAACGTCACGGAGCAGCTGGACGCGGGGGTGCGGTACCTGGACCTGCGGATCGCGCACATGCTCGTTGGCTCTGAGAAGAACCTACACTTTGTGCACATGGTGTACACGACCGTGCTGGTGGAGGTGCGCGTGCGAGGGCGGATGGCTGCGGGGCCTCCCCGTCCACACCCGTGTCCACTCCAGACGGGAGAAGGCCGGCCTCCAGAACTCTTGGCCAGGGTGCATGTGCGAGCCGGCACCCACACCCCCGGGCCTCCCAGATTCTGCAGACGTGGGGCGCCCTGTTTTCCCGCCTGGTTCAAGGCGCTCCAGTCCCCTCCAGGCGCTGTGCGGGGCGCTCTGAAGTCAATATTCGGCGTCCCCGTCACGCTCATGCCTGCCCTGGGCACCCCGTGCCCCCCAGCGAGGCCTCAGGGCGTTTGGGGCCGGGAGACCATCCCGGGACCTCACTCTGCACGCCCCTTATGGGATGTTGATGCGGCCTCGCTCTTGCACACGCGGTACCCTCTAGCGTGAGCCTGCACACACTGGGTCACACGCATGCACAAGCGCAGCAGGCGGATGCTCCTGCCCTGGAGCATGTGGCTTCGGCGCAGCTGCGTCTGAGGGGTGTCTGTTGGTGCAGGACCTGGGCCGTCTGTCCAGGAGCTCTGTTTGGAGAAGCCCCTTGGAGCGGCGGGCGCGTCCCTAACCCCTGGTCCTCTCTGGGGACGGTCTGAATGAGCCCCCTCCCCTGTGCAGGACACGCTCACAGAGATCTCAGAGTGGCTGGAGAGCCACCCCCGGGAGGTCGTCATCCTGGCGTGCAGGAACTTCGAGGGCATGACGGAGGACCTGCATGAGTACCTGGTGGCCTGCATCAAGAACATCTTTGGAGACATGCTGTGTCCCCGAGGGGTAAGAAGCCCCATGGTGGGGCTGGAGGGGCAGGATCATGACAGGAGACTTCCCTGCTCACTTGGTCCCGCTGAGCGCGATGCTGAGGCAGGGTGGGGTGGGGGAGGTGCTCGTGTGTCTGCAGAATCCCCGAAGGATGGGGACCCTGCCCTCCGGGCAAGGGGCAGCCCGGTAGTGGCACGTGCGCTGGTGGGACAGTGCAGGCTGCTTCTCCGGCACCTTGGTGACCTGTAACGCCTGCTTCCAGGTCGCCTTGGTGACTCGCTGCCCCGAGCACGCTGCGTGTGCCCGCAGCCCCTGCCACATGCGATGCGGCAGCTGGCAGCTGCCGAGAGGGCCGGTGCCCTTGCGGCCTCTCCCGCGTCCTCGCGTGGTTCTGTGCGTGTCTGTCCCCCCATGTCCTCTTCCTGTAAGGACCCCAGGCTACGGGGTCAGGGCCCACCCTCCCGACCTCCCCTCCCGACCTCATCGGAACCTTCGGTATCCCCTTAAAGACCCCACCTCCAGAGAGTCATGTCCTGGGGGTCGGCTGAGGACTTCAACATGTGACTATAGAGGGGACGCAGGTCAACTCACAACACAACCTGCTTTATCATCTAGAAAATCTTTTCCATTTGTCGGGAGGAGAAAGGCCTCCCTTAATGCTCAGGAACCCCAAACACTGTGGGACTAGTGCCCGAGCCCCTAATCCTGCAGAGCCAGTGTCTCGGACAGGTGGCCCTGGCCTCGCTCACCCCGACAGTACTGCCCAGCTTGCAGCAGTAAAGCACCCCAACAATGACGCATCACCCCCTCAGCGCCCCGCCCCCCGCCTCGGGGTCCCTCACGCGCCCCGCCCCCCCGCCGCGGGGTCCCTCATGCACCCCGCCCCCCTCCTCGGGGTCCCTCACGCACCCCGCACCTCCGCCCCGGGGTCCCTCCGACCCGGGGTCCCTCACGCGCCCCGCCGCCCTCCTCGGGGTCCCTCACGCGCCCCGCCTCCCTCCTCGGGGTCCCTCACGCGCCCCGCCCCCCGACCCGAGGTCCCTCAAGCGCCCCGCCCCGGGGTCCCTCACGTGCCCCGCCCCCCTCCTCGGGGTCCCTCCCACACCCCGCCCCGGGGTCCCTCACGCACCCCGCCCCCCTCCTCGGGGTCCCTCACGCGCCCCGCCCCTCACCCTCGGGGTCCCTCACGCGCCCCGCCTCCCTCCTCAGGGTCCCTCCCACGCCCCGCCCCGGGGTCCCTCACGCACCCCGCCCCCCTCCTCGGGGTCCCTCACGCGCCCCGCCCCCCGCCCCAGGGTCCCTCACGCGCCCCGCCCCCTGCCCCGAGGTCCCTCACGCGCCCCGCCCCTCCGCCTCGGGGTCCCTCACGCGCCCCGCCCCTCCGCCTCGGGGTCCCTCACGCGCCCCACCCCCCGACCCGAGGTCCCTCACGCGCCCCGCCCCTCCGCCTCGGGGTCCCTCACGCGCCCCGCCCCTCCGCCTCGGGGTCCTTCACGCGCCCCGCCCCTCCGCCTCGGGGTCCCTCACGCGCCCCGCCCCCCTCCTCGGGGTCCCTCACGCGCCCCGCCCCGAGGTCCCTCACGCGCCCCGCCCCCCGTCCCTCCAGGAGGTGCCTACCCTGAGGCAGCTGTGGGCGCGCGGCCAGCAGGTCATCGTGTCCTACGAGGAGGCGAGCGTCGTGAGCCGCCACGCGGAGCTGTGGCCCGGGATCCCGTACTGGTGGGGCGACCAGGTGAAGGCTCAGGAGCTCATCCGCTACCTCGAGCGCATGAAGAGCTGCGGCCGCCCAGGTGAGCCATGCGCGGCCACACGGCAGACGCTACCCTGTCCCGTCACCCGCGCTGCCACTCACAGGGTTGCTTCCGCGTTTAGGAGAGGAGTGTAGGCCTCGGGAATCTCCTGTGCGTGTACACGTAGGTATGAAGTCACGTATGGGTGTGTACACGTGTGTATGTGTGCATGCAGGCTCACGCACACGTGAGCATAGACACAGACACGCACATATCCACATGACCCCTATGCTTGTGAACATACGTGTACGCACACGTGGCATGGATTCCGGCGTGCATGTAGTGTCCACACCCCGCCCAGGCTGTACTCTGCACGTGTGGTTGTGCAGCCTGCACAGAGGCATGAGCGCCCCGCGTGGTGTGCAGAGTGCCGTGCTCACACTCAGATGCTGTTTCTTGCAGCGAGTGAGCGCCTGTGCGGGGGGCGCTTGCTAAGGGTCCATGCCCGGGCTCGGTCGTGCTGCCGCTGCGCAGCGGGGACGTGGGGGTATCGCCTCGCGATGAGGAGTGAATCACACCCAGTGCCCGTAGCTGCACGTTTCCCTGGCCTCCTCCGCCTGTCCGTCGGTCTCTGACGGCGTCCCTGTCCGTCTGTCTCTGTCAAGTCTGTCATCCGACTGAGCTTTGGGCCTCCTTCGTACAATGGCTGCAAGGCGCCCACCTGGCGGTGACAGGCCTCTCTGCCGGGACCCCTCCTGGCTGCCAGCTTTGCACGCCCAGCGCCCGCTCGCGCACCCTCGGTCCCCCTGTCATCGGGCGGCTGCCCAAGGCCGAGCCCCGCGTCCAGCTCAGAGAGGCCGTGTGGGAGTCCGTGCTCCCGAGGACTCCCTGTGGGAACACCCGGGGGTCCCCGTGCCCTGAGTGTTTGTGCTGCTTCTGTAAAGAAACCAGCCGTTTCCTGGCACACGTGCTACGGTATCCCCGCTTTGCAGCTGTGCTGGGCGTCTAGGGTTTGTGGCGCCCCGGCTCCAAGATGGGGGACTTCCCGCGTGTGCGGTCTGCGGGTAGTACTTCACGCGCGTGGCGCAGCGTGCGTGGCTCTGCCGGTGCCCACGGGGCTCCGGGTCTGCGCTCTGCCTCATGTGATGCGCCAGTCGCGGGGATGCGGCTCCGTCCTGTGTCCCACCAGGCACGGCGGGCGGTTCCCTGAGCAGCCGCCTTCCAGGATGATTTTTTTTTTTAAGATTTTTTTCTATTTATTCACGAGAGCCGGAGAGAGGCAGAGACCAGGCAGAGGGAGAAGCAGGCTCCCCGCTGGGGGCCCGACGCGGGACTCGATCTCGGGACCCGGGGTCACGCCCTGGGCCGAAGGCAGGTGCCCCAGCGCTGAGCCCCCCGCGTCCCGATGACAATGTTTGAAAGTGACAGGGCGGGCGGCGCCAGCTGAGCGGCCACCGCAGACACCGTGGCGGAGGCGGTGCGCGCGGCGAGCTTTGCCCGTGCTTCCGGCGCCACTCGGGGCGCTTCTCCATGGAAGGCTGCCGGGTTTTCACCCCGCCGCTGTCCTGGCCTCCGGCTTCTTTGCTTGTTTGGGGTCCGTTGTGGGGCGCAGCTTTGATGGATGCTGGGGAGCAGGCGCACGTGGTTGAAACCTGAGGGTTGCGACTGGGGCACCGTCCTGCCCCGAACGCGGCTGAGCCTGGGCCCTCGCTGTGCGGCGCCCGTGTTGTCACGTGCTCCGGGTGGACACGAGCCAGGGTTCAGGGTGGAAGTGTAAGCTGGGTGGGTCCCACCGAAGCCAGGCCGTTGGCAAGGCCGGCAGCCTGTGCAGGCTCTGGGGAGCACCATGTCCTGTGGTCCCTCCTGATTGGGCCGTCCCACAGGACGTCCCCTCCGTGTGTTTCAATCCGCCGGTGCCTCCTTTCCTTACGGTGGGACCCCGCCCGCCACGTGGGGGTCAGGACAGGGATGACTCGGGCGTGACTCCGCCCACCACGCGGGGTCGGACCGGGGACGTGACTCCGGGCGGCGTGTTGGCTGGCGGGAGAGGCGGCCTGACGCGGACGCGCGTGTTTCCTGCGCTGCTGGGAGTCGCGCGGCAGGGAGCCGGAGCCCGCGGGGCCGGGTGGGCGGAGCGGCGGCCGCGGGCAGCTGGGATGGCCCCGCAGCGCGCCCGTGTCCTCCCGTTTCAGGCGGGCTGTTCGTGGCGGGCATCAACCTGACGGAGAACCTGGCGTATGTGCTCGGCCACCCGTCCGAGTCCCTGCGGAAGATGACGCTGCCCAGCCTGCCGTGCCTGCGCGCGTGGGTGCGGGAGCAGTGCCCCGGGCCGGGTGCGCGCTGCACCAACGTCATCGCGGGAGACTTCATCGGGGCGGACTCGTTCGTGGGCGACGTCGTCGGGCTCAACGCGAAGCTGCTGCACCGCTGCGGCGTCCGTCCCCCGCCCGGCCTGGGGCGCGCGCCTCACGGCCCCTGGGCGTTCCCGGCTGCGGCAGCTGGAGCGCGCCTGCTGAGGGGACCGTGCGGTGGCCGCGGTTGTCGCCTCAGCCGGGCCTCGGGAGAGCGGCAGCCGGCGGCGCCCCGTGGTCGCGGGACTGTCGGGCGGGGTCCCACGGAGGAGACCGTGGAGCGGGGAGAGCAGCGCCCGCTCTGGGGCCGCGGGGCCTGTCCTGCCGGCCGCCCTGGGCTCCCTGGGGCCTCGCTCGGGCTCCCCTAAGGAAGCGGCGCCATCAGGGCCTGTCCTGCCGGCCGCCCTGGGCTCCCCTGAGGAAGAGGCGCCGTCCGGGCCTGTCCTGCCGGCCGCCCTGGGCTCCCTGGGGCCTCGCTCGGGCTCCCCTGAGGTAGCGGGGCCGTCGCGGGCCGCCTGAGGGAGCGCAGCCCCCGCCGCCCGGTCCGGAGGCCCCCCCCCGCCCGCTGGCCCGTGTGCGCGGGGACACCCGTGAGGGGCGGCCGCGTGCCCGCAGCGGGGTGACACGCGCCCCGGAGCCGCCCTGCCGCAGCCCTGGTGCGAGCGCCTCCCGCCGGCGGCCGGGCCCTTCCCGCCCCGCCCGTGAGCCGCGGGGACCGCCGCGACCTCGCTCCTCAGCCGCCGCCGTCTGCGGGGCGTTTGTCGGCCCCCGCCCCGCCCCGCCCCCCAGCTCTGGCGTCGGTCGGTCTGTCTGTCCGCCGTTTCTCGCAGGCCCGAGGACGCCGTCTCCCTGCTCTCTGCGTCCCCACGCCCGCGTTTGGCCCCGCACGCTCGCTGACAGGCAGGCCGATGCCCACGCGGACACAGGCCCCCGGGAGCGCGCACGCGTCTCCACGCAGCCGGGCGCCCCATGAGCCAGCGCCCGCGGCCCCGACGCCGCGACTCGCGCTCCGCACGCGGGCGCCGACGCTGTGTGAGGCCGCAGGGCGCGAGTCCCGGAACCGTCCGGTTCCCGAGTGCGAAGGAGCGCGAGGTGCAGGCTGCAGCGCACTGGGTGTGCACTGGGTGTGCACTGGGTGTGCACTTGCGTCCACGCCGGAAACACCGCGCGCACCTTAAGCAAAACCTGCTTCCGCGCGACCGAACGCTCAGCGCCGCGTGGGTGCCTGGAGCCCCCGCGGGGACCGCGGCAAAGACGCCCCCAGGACAAATGTCGGCGGGAATCGCCGAAGTGTGATGCGGACGCTCCAGCTGAAGGCACGGGGCTGGCAAGGCGGTGCCGGCGGCCGCTCGCTACTGGGCGGCCACAAACACGCGGGGTCGGGTCGCGGGGACGCTCCGTGCGGGCGGGTGCCTGGGACCCCAGCCTCCACCCTTAGGGTCGCCGGCCGCACAACCCCGACCCGTGTGCTCTGTTCCAACGCGCCTTTTCCAGGGAAACTCGGGGGCCTCATGCGATTTTCTGCTTCTTGCCCCCAAACAGGTTTTTCCCTGTGGCCCCGGAGGGTGGGTGCGTCCCCTTCTCTGGGGAAACGCGGATAATTACGTTTCTCTTCCGGCTGAGACACTTTGGAAATGCGCCCCGGGAGGGTGTGTACAAGCCCCCCGTTGGCCCAGCACTTTCTCCGGGTCATGCACTTTGTTCAAAAATCACTGTCGGGGGGGATCCCTGGGTGGCGCAGCGGTTTGGCGCCTGCCTTTGGCCCAGGGCGCGATCCAGGAGTCCCGGGATCGAGTCCCACGTCGGGCTCCCGGTGCATGGAGCCTGCTTCTCCCTCTGCCTGTGTCTCTGCCTCTCTCTCTATGTCTATCATAAATAAATAAATAAATAAATCTTAAAAAAAAAAAAATCACTGTTGGAAAAAAAAATTTAAAAAAAAATCACTGTCGGCCACTTTATTCTATTAATTAAAAGACTGGATGCGGGGACCCCTGGGTGGCTCTGGTGCTTGCCTTGGGCCCAGGGCGTGACCCCAGGGTCCTGGGATCAAGCCCCACATTGGGCTCCCTGCCTGGAGACTGCTTCTCTCTCTGTCTCTCTGTCTCTCTGTCTCTTATGAATAAACAAAATATTAAAAAAAAAAGACTGGATGAAACATTTTAAAGTTGTTATTTATGTGAGTGACAGGGTGACAGCACGAGTGGGTGGCGGGCAGGAGGGGGGGGGGGGCGGGGCAGACTCCAAGGAGCAGGGGCGGGGGCGGGCCTGGATCCCCGAGCCCCGGGTCATGACCTGAGCTGAAGGTGGATGCTGCGCCGTGTGGCTGAAACTTCCAAGTTCTGTGGTATTGGAAGCCTGTCAGCGCAGACATGAAGGAAGGACCGCACACCTAATTTTTTTTGTGTGTGTGAAGCTTTTACTTTTAAGTAATCTCCACAGCAAGGCGAGGCTCGAACCTCACCAAGAAATCAGGCGTCGCACACTCCACGGAGCCCGCTAGCCGCCCCCCGCCCCCCGGGGTACTTACTCATAGAGGAGCTTGTATTTGAGGGTCGCCCGCAGAGGATCTGGGCGGCAGGCGACGTGGAGGCTGCACGAGGCTGCACGTGGAGGCTGCACGACGTGGAGGCTGCAGCCCGTGGGGGAGGAGGTGGCGCGGTTCAGCTCGTCGTTGACTGAGTGAAGGACCATCAGGGCTCGGTGTCTCTGTATCCCTCAGGCCCCTGAGGTCCCCTCCCGCTCCCCCCAGGTCCCCTAAAGCTCTTGGCCCCCGCCTGAGCCCCCAAAGGCCCCCGCCTGAGCCCAGGCCCCTGAGACGAGCCCCCGCTTGGCTGGGCACGTGCAGTGGGTGTCCCGCAGGCCTCAGGGGGGGACGCCCGGCACAGTGGCAGGTGCGGAAGGAAAGGGAGACCCCCGAGGCCTGCCCCCCGCACCCCGCCCCGGCGTGCCCCGCACGGGGGCGGCCAGAGCGCACACAGGGGCCTGGCGGAAGGAGGGCGGCCCTGGCACAGTGCCCACAGAGCGCCCGGCTGAGGGTGCACACCTGCAGCGCCGGGGGGATGGGGCAGGGCCTCGAGGGGGGGCGGCCCACAAAGGACGCTCCGTGACCCCACCGTGTCCCGAGACCCCTGGGGCTGAGCTGGGGGACCAGGAAGGCTGGCAGGGCTCCCGGCCTGGTGCGCCGCCCCACAGCTCCAGCCCCTCCGGGGCCCCCGCCCCCGCCCAAGAGAGGGGCTGAGACCCAGGCAGAGGGAGAAGCAGGCCCCATGGGGGGAGCCCGACGGGGGACTCGATCCCGGGACCTGGGGTCACACCCTGGGCCCAAGGCAAGTACTTACCTGCTGAGCCGCGGGGATCCCCCAGATTTATTCTCTTCAGGGTTCTGGAAGGCAGGAGGCTGATGGGTCCCTGGACCAAAGCCAGGGCCTGCGTGTCTCAGGAGCTGCTGGCGGGAACGTGCTCCATTTTCCACCCTCCCTGCTTCCTGCCTCCCTCCACCCTGGACACCAGCCGAGCCCACCTAGGGTTCTGACGCAACCTCTGCTCTGACCTCACACCTCAGGAGTCTGAGCCCCCGCCTCCCCGTCACTGGGACCCGTGTGGTGGCCTTGGGCCCGCGGATCACCAAGGCCATCGCCACGTCAGGGTCCTTAACCCCGTCCCCTCTGCAAAGTCCTCTCTGCCATGTAAGCAGCATCTTCCTTGACAGGAGCTGGGGGTCGGGACGGGGACGTCCTTGGGGACACTATTCTGTCCGCTGCGTCGGGGCCAGGACATGTGCGTGTGGGGACGGTATTATTCAAGCACACCTGCCCAATCTGACCTCCCACAGGATGGCAGAGTTCTGGAAGGCCAGCGGCAGGAGCACTTGGGGAAGGACCCAGAGGTGGCGCGAGGCCCGTAGGGCCATGTGTGTGGACAAGTCTCACGCGACCTGAGAACGCTCTGTCTTTAGAAAAGACACACCCTCGTGCACGCCCTGAAGCAGCGTTGAGATTTATTCCTGAATGCCGAATTCCAGAATCACTCAAAAAACCACACTGGAAGGATGAGCACAAATTGAAGGGGGAAAATGACGTGGGACGTTATCCATGGCTGCAAGGGACCCCTCACGTCGGCATTTCCTCTAGAAAACGGGCAACCGCGTGGGTCTAGTGGGCTCCCTGAGGTGCCAACGAATGTTTCAGAAAGCAGGACTGGGGGTGCCTGAATGAGGACAGGGGCGCCCGGGGGGCTCCCTTCATGAAGCGTGTGCCTTCACCTCGGGTCAGGATCCCGGGGTCCTGGTATCAAGTCCCACATCGTTGGGCGCCCTGCTCAGCGGGGGGCTGCTTCCCCCTCAGCCCCTCCGTTTGTCCCTCTGTCGCTCCCTCTGTCACTCCCACGCCCTCCGTCTCTCAAATAGTCTTTACAAACAAAGCAAAATTAAAGCAGAAGGGCTGGCATGGCCAGTTCTGCACCCCTGGGTATGTCCTGGGACCTTGGGTGACGACAGCCCAGGTCTGTGGGCCCGGGCCGCGTCTGTCCCTCCCATGGGCCACTCTGAGTGGCCTGCCCGCAAGCAGGTTGCTGCTGGTTTCATGCCGACTCAGTGACAAACCGTGTTTCCTCCGCCACCGGAGCAGGGAGGCCCGTGGGTCGCCGCGAGACGGTCAGGAGTCGCAGACACTGTGGGGCACAGCGAGGGCTGGCGGCTGCGAGTGTGAAACAGCCGATGGAAGCTCCAACACCGGGAGGACGTGGCGGCCCGCGGGCGGGAGAACCAGAAATGCCGGTGCAGACACAGCGGAGCCTGTTCCTTGTAGCCAAAGCCAGGGGAGGGGAAGTCAGCTGTCATGATGCAGGATCCACGATGCAGGACCCCCGGGGACCAGAGCCCCCTGCGACCTGACCTTCGACTTCCAGCCGCGGCCGCCAGCCTCCCACCCGGCAGCCCAGAGGCCCAGAGGCGGTGTCCGCTCACTCGGGGAAGAGCTTTCGGAATCTGCCGTAGGCTGAGCTGCTGATGACCACCGTGACGTCGGCCACCCCGGCCTCGGGGATCACGTCTACGTCCTGCACCGTGGCCTCCTGGTGCAGCCAGCTGACGGAGCGGGGAAGGGGCGCTCAGTAGGGACCCCACGGGCTGTGTTCCTGAGCCCGCAAGTGACCACGTCCTCACTGGCGGGTCCCGCCCACAGCCCGGGGGCGCCCACATAGGAGTCACTAACCCACGTGCGCGGCAGGCAACCCCACAACCCCACAGCCGCCAGGGCTCCTCTGCTCACGGGGCTTTGCGGCTCCACTGCCTTCCCCGCACCCGCACCCACTGCACGGCCACTGTCCCGCCTGCTGGGCGGCCCCACGCACCTCAGCTGCACGCCCGCCAGCTGGACCCGGAGGGTGAGGACCTGTCTCCCCGTGGCCCTCAGAACGGCGTCCTCCAGCCGCGCTTTCAGCTCCGGGAGCCCCTGCCCCAGGAGGGCGGACACGGCGACGGCCTGTGGGCCCGCCGGGCGGTACCTGCGGGAGTAGCCCCCCAGCAGTGCCTGCTCAGCCTCGGGAAGACGGAGTGAGGAGCGCCCAGGGTCCCCCGCCCCCGGGGCCCCAAGTGTGACTGCCCCAGTGGGTGCCAGGAGAGTGCATAGAGCAGATCACCAGGACGCGGCAGCGAGGGGCTCACAACGCGCCCCCCGGGGTGTGCAGCTCTGAGGCCCTTCCCGGCCCGTGGGTGGCAGAGGGCACCCTGACCCCCCCGTTCCCGAAAGCAGAGGGATGCCTCCAGTGCCCGAGGAGAGCAGCCCACTGTCACCAGCTGGGGCGGGGCCACGGGCAGTGGGCAGGGGCGCCAGGGTCGTGGGCAGCGGGTGCGCCAGGCTGCACTCACCCGGGCACCAGGTCCACCTTGTTATGAACTTCCAGCACGGAGTCCAGGAGGGCGGCAGGCAGGCGCAGGCCACGCAGCGTGGACAGGACGCTGGCTTTCTGCAGCTCTGTCTCCGGGTGGCTCATGTCTCTCACGTGGACGATCAGGTCCTGGGGGGCAGGGGAGCCACATGGTGGACACAGGGATGGCACCCCACGCGGGAGGACCTGCCTCGGACGGGGGCTCTGATGGCCACTGCAGGCCCGGGTGGGAGTGGGCTGCTTCCCATGGGGTCCCGGCCCTGTGAGGTGGGTGGCACCCGGGGCCGGAGCTCCCCGAGACCAGAGCTGGTGGGCGGCCCACCCGCGGCCCTTGCATGGGCCCTGCCCTGGCCAGGCTGCTCCCCTGCGCCCGGCCTGGGCCCTGGCATCCCTCACAGCTCCCGCACCACAGGGGCCTGCTAGATCCCTGCCTGCTCCGGTCCAGCCCCACCTCCCCCCGCGGGGGCCTCATTCTTCAGGGGCCTTTCAACCTTCCGTGAAACTTTCAGATTCTGAGTTATTTCAGATGTTAAAGAATGCTTTGTGCCGGGTTTTAAACGTCTCACTGGTGGGAATTTTGTGGGACGCCCTCCAGTTGGAGTCTGTCTGGTTTTCCCTGGTGTTGACGCTAGGTCTGGGGCTCGGTGGAAGCCCAAAGAAAATGGGCCCTTGAATGACATCGCTGCAAACCTGTGCGCACAGGCTGACCGAAGGGTGGAGGCGCAGTCACCCACTCCCTGCACAGCGGCTCCACCTCCTTCTGGAATTAGTCTTGGAAGAGGTCACTAGGAAGGGCTCATGCTCAGGGTGGGTTAGGCACTAGCTTCGTGAGGAGGTGGTATGTAAGGGGATCGGTCCCCGGGGTGCAGTGTGGTGAGGGAATCCAGTCCCCAGGGTCGTGTCATGTGAGGGGATCGAGCCCCCACGTTGTATCAGGTGTGAGGAGACTAGTTAGTCCCTGCGTCCTGTTGGAATCAGGGAATCCAGTCTCCATGTTGTGTCATGTGCGAGGGGACCAGCCCCAGATCACGCAGGTCTTTTAGGTAAGAGCATCGCACACTCACCGAATGAGCCACGTCTTCCAGGGTGGCGGAGAAGGACTCGATGAGGCTGTGGGGCAGCTGGGAGAGAAAGCCGATGGTGTCCATGTAGATGACAGCCACGCGGGAGGGCAGCCACCCAGCATGGGCTGTGATGTCCAGCGTCGCAAACAGCTGATCCCGGGGCTGCACCGCATCATCGCCTGTCAGGGCCTTGATCAGCGTGGTTTTTCCTAGAAGGTGGGCCCCAGAGGACATGCTGCCTGAAAGGCCCCCTCCCGTGTGTCCTACTATCTACTGTTGCACTGTGGGCGGCGCCACGTCCAATCCACGTGCCTCTGCAGAGGGGGTGCCCGTGGTCCGTAAGGTCTCTGAGCTCCTAGGTCTCAGCAGGACCCTTGGGATGCCCTGTATGGTCGAAAGGAGGATGGTGCTGCCCGTTGTGCTCGCGGGTCGAGAGGGCCAGGCTCTGGGGTACGAGTGCCTACACACAGCAGAGTGATGGTGTAGACAGGGTGCTGATGTGTGTGAACCTGGGGGGGGGTTGGGCACCTGTGCCAACAAAGGCAACAGTGTAGACAGGTGCTCATATTTGCATGTGAGTGATAGGTGACTGGTGCCCACATAGATGCGGCCGGTGCTTTGTGCCTAAGATGTAGTGAGTATCTGCATAGGGGAAGGTGATGGTGGAGTGGGGCGGGTACAGGGTGAGGGGGTGGGTGTCTGTGTGGATGGGGATGATGGTGGAGTGGGGCGGGTACAGGGCGAGGGGGTGGATGTCCGTGTAGACAGGGTGATGGTGGAGGAAGCGGGGCCCCTACTCTGTGTGACCTCTGTCAGCCACTGCCGAAGGCCCCAGTCACTGCCTGACACACCCTGACACCCCTGCCCCATGCACCCCAGACTCACCCCCGACACCTCCCTGACACCTGCCCCGCCCCCCACACAGCCACGCAGAGTACTCTGCATCCCCAGCACACGTGAACCTACACCTTTGCAAACAGGATCTTGTAAATCCTACGAGTACCCACAGCTTCCCGTTTCAGGTGGGGCAGTTCTGGGGACCTTCCCCCCCCAGGTCAGGGAGCTGCTGACCTCACGTGGGGTTTGGAGCACAGGCGGGCACACTGCCGCTTCCAGCAGCGAAGCACGGGATGGCAGCTGTACCACGACGTGAAGGGGCAAGCCTGCCGTGCTTTCCCTTTACGGGAGCATGACCGTGAGCTCAGGGCTTAAGGACGGAGGAAACCCCGCTCGGCGTCCCGCACACAATCACAGTGACCCGCACAGGAACCTGAACCCCGAACGCACCACGGGGTCTTACTGGACACGACCTGAACTGCTTTATAGTTCGTCCGGACAGGTCTACCAGACACGAGCTCCAAAACACCACGTTTCCTCTCATCTCTGAGTCTACAGAGCAGCGGCGAGAGGCGGCAGTCCAGTGCGCCATCCAGCACCCGAGCACCACGCGAGTGACATGCAGGGTGCGGGCCGTGGGTGCTGGAACACCCTGGGACACAGCCACGCCAGCCGCCTCTGCTCGGCACGTGCTGACCCGAGTCCCCGGTCTCGCGGCCTTAGCCAGCGGGATCTCCCGCGACACGGCAGCCCGACAGCGGGGTGCCCGGCGTCTCACTCCTGGAGCCGTGCTCACCACAGTTGGTGTACCCCACCACGGAGATGACGGGGAACTCCTGCCGCCGGCGCTGCCTCCCCAGAAGACGCCTCTTGTTCCTCAGCCTCTCCAGGGCCTTCCGGATCTTCATTTCCTGGTCCTTCAGGAGGCGCTGCTGCACCTGCACGAAGGATTCCCCTAGAAACACGGAGGTGGCGAGGCCGTGAGCACAGGTGGCAGGAGGCACGGAGAGCACCATGCGCCACTGGGCTCCCTGTGCGGGAGGCACTCGGGCATCACCTCGCTGGGCCCCCGACCTGCTCTGCACACAGCCGCAGCCCCAGCGCTTTCCCTCCTGCACCGTGGCTCTGCCCAGCGAGGGCTGCCGCACCTGCAGCCTCGTGCCCTGAAGTCAGCGGGGCTCCCCTGGGTCTGGGAGCGAGGGGGAGCCTGGGAAGGAGCGCCCCTGTGATACCCACGGCCGCCGGAGCAGGCCCTGGGAGAGACACGGACATCCTCACCCCAGGACCTGCGAACGCGACCTCATTTCACAGTAGGGTCTGGGCGCCCCTAGCTGGTCAAGGCTCTGAGATGAGCTCGTCCTGCACGAGGTGGCCCTACGTCAACGACAGGGGTCCTCGTAGGAGACAGAGGAGGAGCCGCTGCCGCTGAAAAGCACCCAGATGTCGCAGCTGGTTCGGATGTGACCACTCACGAGGCCCACATGCAGCCCCTGCCCCCCGGTGGTCTTCCAGCGACATTGTCCCCTTCCTAGGGGAGGACGGCTGCCGTGACAGCCTCCGTCCCGAGTGCCCAGTGCTACGGGACTCACACGTTACCTGAGCCCATGATGTAGCGCGAGCCCCATCCTCGTCTGTCCGGGAGGGCCATGCTGGTTTTCAGGCGGGACCTGCCGTGGCAAGGGGGCATCTCAGCACGCGGCCGCACACACGCGTGCCCACCTAGGAGAGCACAGCAGGCGCCAACACCTGGAAGTGAGGGTGGTGACGAGAAGGCAGGGTGGCCTTCCCTCCCGCCAGGGCCTTCGGCACCTTGAGGGGCCACAGTGGGCCACCGAGCTCTGGCAGGGGCACAGCGTGGGAGCCACGTGGTCTACAGGCCGGGGCCAGGCCGTGTTCTGTGTCCACCGCGTCCCAGGTGACCGTCCAAGACACGAGTGCGAGGAGCGGGGGTGCGGTGGCCCCTACCTGAGCAGGGGCAGCTCCGCCAGCGCCACCTGCAGCCGTGCCTCCTTGGTCCGCGCGTTGCAGCGGAAGATGTGAAGCACCACCGTGAACCGGTCGCACACCTGCACACCCCAGGCAGCCTCCAGTTCCTTCTGGAAAGGGAGACGGGGGTGAAAGCATAGGCCAGGGCAACCCGGCGACGGGGGCGGGCGGCACGCCGTGTGGGATCCCGTGTGCCCGGCGGTCCCGTTCCCGCAGGACGCTGGCCCGGCTCTGTCCGCCCACACCGGGGGAGACCACGGGACTCCGCAGTACCTTGGTAGGCGCGGCCAGCCGCTCCACGTTCAGGAAGACCGCCGTGATCTCTGGAGTCCCCCTGATTTTCTCTGAGGAGAACAGCAGGTGCCTCAGACGCCCCTGCTCCACGCACTCTGTCGTGGAACCGACCCGGGGCTCTGCTGGCCGTGTTCAGGGGACACCCATACCCCCGAGCGCGTGCTGGGGAATCAGGTGTGCAGGACAGGGGTCGAGGGGAGGACTGGGGCTGCCTTCAGGGCTGTGGGTCTGTGCACGCACGGAGGTGGCGCAGCCTCAGGGGCCTGAACGGGCCTGAGGGCTGGGGTGACACGGATGGGTGGCACGTCTGCGGGGCGGCCCGCTGCTCCTGCCATGTGCTGGAGGGCGGCTGGGGCTGCAGACCCTCGGGGTCCCTCGCAGCACCGTGTCTGCAGGGAGGGAGGGCTGGGGCCGCGGGGCGGTTCCCACCCGAGTCATAACTGTCCCGACGGCACCAACGGGCATGGAGTGGGTTCTGAGAGGGACACGTGGCTTTCCCATGTCGGACGCGAGTCCTCGAGGGGCTGCCCACATGGAGCGCCCACTGCTGCTGCTTCTGTGCAGACGGAGGGAGCTACGGAGGGGATGGACAGGGACAGGGACGGGGACAGGGACCCACCCGTCAGATGCTCCAAGGTCCCTTTGCCAAAGATGAGCTTCCCGTCTGACGATTTGCTGGGCACCACCATGCTCTCCACCACCGACCAGCCGTCCAGCGTGTGCACGAGGGCTTCCGCCTCCGCCACCTGCCACTCGGCTGTGGGGACACACAGGGCCGGGGTGAGGGGGGCGTCCCTGTGGGGTCGGCCCGGGCCCCGTCCAGCCCTGCCCAGCGCGCCCTGGCCCGTGTCCCTCGGCTGGGAGGGCTCCTGCAGTGTGCAGAGGGCCCCAGAAGGCCCCCAGGGAGGCCTGTTCCCACACACGGCTGTGCTGTTCCACGCAGACCAGCAGGAGGGACGACAGGCAGGAACAGGAAGGACGGCCCCTCCTTACGTGGGACCTGGGGCTTGCACGTAACGGGACGTCTGCTCAGTGAGGCCCCAGGGACTGTTGTGACCCAGCAGACGGCATGTCCTGCATGGCAGCCCCTGAGGGCCCAGGACCCGCTGCTTCCCCCGCAGTGAGCCCCCGAGGGAAGGAGTGGGCGTCCCCGGGGCCTGGTGCCAATGTGGCACAGGAAGAGGCACCGCTCAGGGCACATGGGATGACACTTGGGTCCTCGAGGCCGGCCCCGCAGGAGGGGGTCCGCGGCAGGTTCTAGGAGCATCGCCGGTGGTGGGTGGTCATCCCCCGAGCTCAGGGACAGGGAGGAAACAGGCCGGGTGGGGATGTGCATGAGAGGGCGGCAGGGTTTGGAGGCCAGGGGCGGCCCCAGGCTCTGCTCCGGGGGGACGGGGTCCCCATCCTCTGGGCTGAGAGGAGGCACAGTGTCCTCAGCTTTGACTGCTGATGGACAGAGCTGGTCCTTCTCACCCCCACCCCGTGGCCGCTCAGGTCAGGTGTGCAGGGCCACCCGGACGTCCCTCCTTCACCGTCACGCGTGGCCCACTGACACACCACACCCGTGCTGTCTGCCCTGACCTCCGCGGGGGCCCAGGTTCCCCAGCTCCATCGTGGATCACGGTACAGCTTCCCATAACCTCCTGCTGGGGTCAAGTGCCTTCGGGCTACTGCCACGGGCCGCCGCCTGGGGGCTGCTCAGAATGCCATGTGGCACCCCTCAACTCCAGGCCTCAGGCCCCCGTGGGGAAGCCAACGCTGAAACGCTGCTGCAGTCCACAGCTCAGAGGCACGGGCGCACTGGGGACTGGGGCTACCGAGTGCTTCCCCGCCTGCACGTCACCAGCACAGCACCGCAGGCCCACGGATGGCAGCTCCTCGGCCCGCGCCTCATGCCTGCCCACCAGGCAGGAATCACAGGGCTCGCCACGAGGAAAACGCGCAACGTGAAGACAAAGAGCAGCATCAGAACCAGAGTCTGACAGTGGCAGGGCTGGTGGATTCATCAGTTGGGGAACCTGAAGCGACTGTGACTGACGTGCTAAGGGCCGTGACAGAAGACGGGACGCCTGGGTGGCTCAGCAGTTGGGAGCATGATCCTGAGGTCCCGGGATCGAGTCCCACATCGGGCTCCCTGCATGCAGCCTGCTTCTCCCTCTGCCTCTGCCTCTCTCTCTCTCTCATGAAAAAATAAATAAAATCTTAAAAAAAAAAAAAAAAAAAAAAAAAAGCACACAAGAACACACGGCAGCGTAAGCAGACAGACGCACAGGCCAGGAGAGAACGGAAGGCAGATGCCGGCTAGCGGTCAGAAACACGCTAACAGAAGTGAAGACTGCCTCTGATGGGCTTCAGTGAGGGCCACTAAGGCTGAGCCCAGAATCTCTAAGCCTGCGGATGCGAGGACGAGTGACAATGACAGACGTCTGCACCTGGAAGGAAGAGTCGGGCCACAGACCAGAGCGAGACGTTTGTAAAAAACATGTGAGAAACGACCAGTCTCCACAACGTATGAACAACTCCGGAGGCTCGGCGGTAAGAGAGAAAAACTTGATTAAAAATGGGGCTGGAGGGATCCCTGGGTGGCGCAGCGGTTTGGCGCCTGCCTTTGGCCCAGGGCGCGATCCTGGAGACCCGGGACCGAATCCCACATCGGGCTCCCGGTGCATGGAGCCTGCTTCTCCCTCTGCCTGTGTCTCTGCCTCTCTCTCTCTCTCTGTGAGACTATCATAAAAAAAAAAAAAAAAAAAAAATTGGGGCTGGAGACCTGTCACAGATGTCACCACAGGACCTGCGGACACGCCAAGCTGGGAAGAAGACACGCTCAGCGGGGGGAGCAAATGCAAACTGGAATGAGAGCCCAGCACGCGGCCGTGAGCCGGGCCCTAACGCAGCACGTGCAGACCTGTGGGGCCGTGCAGCCACGACGTCTCCGTGGCTGCTCACGGGAACGCAGAGCGGTGCCACCGCTGGGAAAGCACCTTGGAGGCTTCTTACAACACTTAACACAGGTGTGGGGCGCCTGGTGGCTCAGCAGGTGAGGCGTCTGCCTTCAGCTCAGGTCACGACCCTGGTGTCCAGCCCCGCGTCGGGCTCCCTGCTCAGTGGGACTCTGCTCCTCCCTCTTTCTCGCTTGTGCTCTGTCTCTTGCTCTCTCTCTCTCTCTCTCTCTCTCTGAGGTAAATAAAACCATAAACCACATCAACAACAACCCAAACCTAAATATGCTCGTAGGGTCCAGCGGTCACGTTCCCTGGGGTTCATCCAAGTGAACCGAAAGCATGTGTCCCCACACAACCTGCAGAAAGATGTTTACAGCCGCTTGGAAGGACCCATGTGTCCCCAGCAGGTGGATGGATAAAGGAACCAGGGCCCACGCAGATGACAGTGTCATCAGCACTAAACAAGTCAGCTGTCAAGCCACAAAATCACGCAGGAACCTCGGATGCACGAGTTGGTCTGCAAAGGCTGCGCGGTGCACGAGTCTAACTACGACATCCTGGAAAAAGCAAGATGAAGCACATGGTAGAGAGCTGTCGTTGCCGGGGTGGGGGTGGGGTGGAGTGCAGACTGGTGTGGCCATGGAACTACCCTATGTGACCCCGTATGGTGGGCGAGCGGCATGGCACCCTGTCCAGACCCACAGAACGTCCAACACCCAGAGCGAAAGGTGACCAAGCCGCGGCCTCTGGGCACGGCTGCATGTTCATGTAGGTTCCTGCACTGGAACACGCCTCCCAGTGTGGTGGGGATGCCGATGACACACGATGCTGAGCAGTGGGACACGACCTATGTGGGAACCCTCTGCGAATCTGCCCCTGCATGAAAACAAAGCCTTTGAGCAAAAAAAAAAAAAAAAAAAAAGAACAAAAGAAAAAAAGGAACAAAACACTTCCACAGCTCGTGCAGAAGAAGCAAGTTCACAGAGACGCAAAGCACATTCAGGGCTGTGAGGGGTGGGCAGGCATGCTGCGGAGAGTGGCCGCTATTAGCGGGACGGGGTCTCCTTCCCAGGTGACGAATGTAACCTGCGCAGCGGTGGAGGCCGCCCAGCACTGTGGACGTACTAAATGCTACTGAACCTGCCCATGAAATGGTGAATTCTATGTTACCGAGAATTACACAGAGTTCGGGGAAGGTCTCTATGGAGCAGGAAGGCGTGGAGGAGGGATCCCTGGGTGGCGCAGTGGTTTAGCGCCTGCCTTTGGCCCGGGGCGCGATCCTGGAGACTCGGGATCGAATCCCACGTCGGGCTCCCGGTGCATGGAGCCTGCTTCTCCCTCTGCCTGTGTCTCTGCCTCTCTCTCTCTCTCTCTCTGTGACTATCATAAATAAATAAAAATTTAAAAAAAAAAAAATTTAAAAAAAAAGGAAGGCGTGGAGGAGATGGGAGGAGGAGGGGAGGAGGGAGAGGCGGGGGATTGAAGGAGGGGAGGGGGAAGGGATGTGAAGGGAAAGGAGAGGGAGGGGAGGAGCAGGAAGGGGGAGGAGGGGGGAGGAGAATGGGGAGGGGAGGAGAGGCAGAGGGGGAGGGAGGAGAGGGGAGGGGAGGAGAGGTGGAGGGAGAGGGGGAGGGCATGTGGGGGGGAGGGGCAGGATAAACTGCACCGCCACCCTGTGGGGTCCCTGTTCTGCCCAAAGCCAGTGTGGTTGTGCCCTGGCCTCACGCGAGGCTCACACCCGTGCCTGTGTCACCGCCAGGGACTGGGCTCTCCGCGGCCTCCCTCTCCGCAGCCAGCAGCAGCCAGCCCCGGGGCGAGGTCCCTGGAGGGCCGTCTATGCTGTCCGGAGGACCTCGTCCTCCGGCATCCTCCCGCTGTGGGGCTGGGTCATCCCAGGGCATCCAGGACCACCCTGCGGGGTCCCCAGCCCCTGTCGCCCGGCCCAGGGGGCGGCTCCCTGCCTGTGCCAGCGGCGCCCCGAGCCTGCGTCAGGGGAGTCACGGGAGGGCGGAGGGTGCCCCTGCCCCAGGGACGGGGCCTGGCAAGGGCAAGGGCGGGCCGCCGCCGGTCTGTAGCTGTACCGTGTGAGCACGGTAACACCGGTGGCGCGACCCTTAGGGTTCAGGGACATGATGAGAGTATATGCCCGCTCACACTCACGCTCGCGCTCACAGGCTCGCAGACCCGCTGACACACACACCCCCTGGCCGTGCACAGGCTCTACAGTTGTGTCGGATTCCTCCTGTGCAGATGGGGAGCAGGAAGGTCACGGCACTTATATGCCCCAGGGAGGGGGGGTCCCGGGGCAGGGGGTCGGCAGCTTCCAGCCGACCCAGGGCAGCTTTGGGGGGATGGCGGGGACGCTTTCAGGGTGATCCTTGGAGCCCCGCCTCTTGCTTCCGGCCCCGCCCCCTCAGCCCCGCCCCCTGCTCCCGGCCCCGCCTCCTCAGCCCTCGGAGCCCCGCCTCCTGCTCCCGGCCCCGCCCCCAGAGGGCCACCGCCCACTCCAGCCGTCGGAGCCCCGCCTCCTGCTCCCGGCCCCGCCCCCTCAGCCCTCGGAGCCCCGCCTCCTGCTCCCGGCCCCGCCCCCTCGGCCCTCGGAGCCCCGCCTCCTGCTCCCGGCCCCGCCCCCAGAGGGCCACCGCCCACTCCAGCCGTCGGAGCTCCGCCCCCTGCTCCCGGCCCCGCCCCCTCAGCCCTCGGAGCCCCGCCTCCTGCTCCCGGCCCCGCCCCCTCAGCCCTCGGAGCCCCGCCTCCTGCTCCCGGCCCCGCCCCCGGAATCCTGGCGTCCCCGTCGCCCTCCCCCCGCCCCTGCGCCGCAGCGGGTCACCTCGAGTCAGCTTCGGCTTCTCGGGTCCCCGCTTGACCTCAGGGTGGATCAGGCACACGCGCTGGGTCCCCAGAGGCAGCAAAGGCTCCGTCCTCAGGAGCGCTTCCTCCTCCTCTTCTTGCTCCGCGTCACCTGGGTCCTCCTCCTCCTCCTCCTGCTCTCCCGCTCGGCTTCTCGGGCCATCATCGTCCCGGCGGCCCCGGCCTTCACCGCCTCGCCTCTTGACGCCCCCGGGGCCGAAGGCGGCGAGCGCGCGCTCCGGGCAGGCGGGCGGCGGCGGCAGCGGCGCCAGCGGCTTGGCTCTCGGAAGCCGGCGGCCGCGAGCCAGTCGGCAGAGCCCCGGCCCCGGGCGGACGGCGGCCCGCAAGGCCCACATCCCGCGGTCGCTCGCGCGGCGGGGGCGGGGCTCCGGGGGCGTGCTCCCCCGCACTCCCCATTGGGCGCCGGGCGTCACGTGCCCGCCGCCTCCTGATTGGTGCGCGGTCTCGGGCGGGCGGGGCTTGGGATGCCGCCGGCAGGCGGAGCTCGGCTCGCGGGGCCGACTCTCGGCGGACGCCCGCGCCAGGTAGTGCGGCCCGCCCGGGGCTCCCCGCACGCGTCCCCCTCGCCCCCTTCCCGCCCGGGGTCGCCGAGCCCTCCGCGGGGGGCGAGTGCTGCCCTGGGTGGAGGGGGTCCCACCTGCCGCCGTGGACATCCGTCCAAGTGCTGCCCTGGCTGGGGGGGGGGTCCCCCATCCTGCCCTAGGGTGCGTACCTCCTGCACTGCAGGTCCCCTGGGGGGTCCTCATATCCTGCCCCAGGGGTCACATCTTGCCGTGGACATCCGTCCAAGTGATGCCCTGGGTAGAGGGGAGGTCCCCCATCCTGCTCTACGGTGCGTACCTCCTGCACTGCAGGTCCCCTGGGGGTCCTCATATCCTCCCCCAGGGATCCCACCTCCTGCCTTGGGCATCCAAGTGCTGCCCTGGGTGGAGGGGGGGTCACCCCATCCTACCCTAGGGTGCGTACATCCTGCACTGCAGCTCCCCTGGGGAGTCTTCATATCCTGCCCCAGTGGTCACATCCTGCCTGGGACATCCATCCAAGTGATGCCCTGGCTGGCGGGGGGTCCCCCATCCTGCCCTAGGGTGCGTACCTCCTGCACTGCAGGTCCCCTGGGGAGTCCTCATATCCTCCCCCAGGGATCCCACATCCTGCCTTGGGCATCCGAGTGCTGCCCTTGGTGGAGGGGGGGGGGTCCCCCATCCTGCTCTAGGGTGCACTGCAGGTCCCATGGGGAAGGGATTCTCATATCCTCCCCCAGGGGTCCCACATCCCATCCTGCCTTAGACATCCATCAAAGTGCTGCCCTGGGGGGGGGTCCCCCATCCTGCCCTAGGGTGCATACATCCTCCATTGCAGGTCCCCTGGGGAGTCCTCATATCCTCCCCCAGGGGTCCCACATCCTGCCTTGGACATCCATCCAAGTGCTGCCCTGCATGGAGCGGGGGGTCCCACATCCTGCCTTGCAGGTCTGAAAGCCCCCAGGGATCTGGCACCTTGCCTTAAGGGGTGCAAGTGCTGCCCTGGGGGTCCCAGACACTTCCCTGGCTTCACATCTGAACCATTCCCCGGGGGTCCTGAAGTCTGAGATAGGATCTGGAGCCTGGCTGAGGAGTGGGGACTGCTTAGAGATTCCGAATTTAGCCTGGGGGGTCATGAAGTCTATGTTGGTAATCCAGGTGAGGCACTGGGGGTTCAGGCCTCAGAGGTTCAGGCCCTGGGCTTTGAACCAGCCATCGGGGTCCGCAACTCTGCCTTGGAGATTCTGACCTGGCCGCAGGGGTTCCATAGCCAGGACTGTGACCCAGGGGCCCTAGACCCCGCTTTGGGGAGATGAGCAGAGCCTCGGGAGGCCTGAACCCTGCCGTGGGAATCTTGTCCCATCCCTGGGGGTCTGGAACCCTGCCTTGGGGGCCCCACACCCTGCCTCGGGGATCCGAGCCAGTCCCTAGGAGTCTCATTTTTCCTAGCACGTCTGAGTCCATCACTGCTATGGGGGTATGACTCCTGTACTCTGCCTTGGGCGTGGGATGGTGACTTGGGGCATCCCCAGTGCGGCTTGGGGTTCGACTCCGGCCTGGGCAGGGTTCAGAAGTCTGTGCTGGTACTGGCCTGCATGTGACCCTAGGGGTCCCAGGTCCCGTTTGGGGACCAACACGTGGCAGGTAAGTGGTGTGCAGCATGATTGCAGAGTCTGCTGGGTCCAGGCAGAGAGAGCAGGGCTGTTCCAAAGGAGCGCGCCTCCCGTTCGGGCCCTTCTTTATAGTCTCCAGGGAAGATCCAAACGCGCGCGGTGTTGAAAGGGTCACGTGGGTGCCCGCTGTCACGAGGAGGTTCTTGTTTTCACAGAGGAGCAGTTTTAATGGAAACGTTCCCTTTTAAGTGTGTGCAGGATGCCGCGGCCTTTTTGCTGTTTAGAGAGAGGATGTGAAAGCTCCGCCCTGTGACACGTAGCACGGGGCAGACACCCGGGGGCCACGGGGGCCGTAGCCTGGGCGGCACCTCCGTTCCTACGTACGGGCAGTAAGGGCACCCCGGACATGGTGTCACCGGGCAGGCCTGTGGTCCGCGTGGCCCCAAGTCACGCGAGCAAGCTGAGCAGGACTGAGCTGAGACATCGGTCCCTCGGCACACGGAAAACGGGCAAACTCAGCCCCGACGGGCCGTCCTTCCCGGTGCCGTCCCCATCCCCGTGTGGATGGAACAGAGACGGGATTAAAACTTGCAGCCGGGGCAGGTCCCCCAGCCCTCTGCTGTGTCGCACGGCTCCAGGCCTGCAGGGATGAGGGAGTCCGGGGAAATGCCACCGGGTCGTGGGTCCCCCAGGAGCTGGCTCTGGGAAGCGGGAGGCCCGTGGGCAGGGCAGGCCAGCGGAGAGCGCTCGGGAGCCTGCTGTGGTCCTGCAACGCCACCTGGCGTGAGGTCCGGGCAGGTCCCCGCACGCAAGCCCTGCCTCCTCGGGAGAGGGGAGCGTGTGGCTGGGGGAGAAGCGCCAGCGAGCGTGTGCGGGCCGGGCCGGGCCGGGCGCTGGCTCCCCGCGGCTCGCGCCCTCTCGGGGGCCTCGGGCCGCATCCCGGCCACATCCCGGCTGCATCCCGCCCGCGCCCCGAGCCGGCCTGCCCTGCGGCCTGTAGCAGTGGCCGTGGGAGGGCCACGCGAGGATTAACGCTTCATAATGAGGTAACGCATTTTTTAGGGCTTTGCTGTGGACCTTGTGTCTCATGGCCGCTCCTGAGGGCAGACGGTTCCCCCGAGTGAGCCCCGGATCCTGGCAGCCTCGCGTACGCAGAGCGCTCTGGGGACCTCACTGGCCACGCAGCCCTCGCACGAGGGTCCCCTGTTTGTGCTCCACGGGCAGCGATGGGGATGAGGCTGCGGGGGGCGTGGGGAAGAGGGGAAGACGGGCCCCGGGGCAGATGCGCTGTGCACGCGGGCGGGGAGGCAGCTCCGAGCGCTGGGCTGCATCTGAAAGTGTTCCATTTTCTCGATTGTCCGCTATCCGCGCTTGGGAGACGCAGCGCGGACGGGAGGCTGAGGTATATCCTGGGCTCAGACGCCCCAGACCCCGCAGGGTGACTTAGCAGCAGGCAGAGGCGGGGGTGTGATTCACCCCTCCCTCCTCCCTTCGCAGTACGGGGACCCCTGGAGCTCACGCCTTCCTAAGCCGGCCGCTCCCGATTCCTTGGCATTGTCTGCCGTTGTTGCTTCATTCCCTCTGCCGACAACCATTTGCAGAACGCGAGTGGCAGACGAGCTACTTGGCACCCCCGTGTTTGCAGTCGCGCTGTGTGCCTCCGACAGACTCGCGGGGGGGCGTGGGGGGCGGCCTGTGGCACCAGGGGCTCCAGGCCGCCGTCTGACTTCTCTTGTGTTTTGGTGGAAGGTCTGGCCGAGAGAGGGTGAACGCGGTGGCAGTCTGTGGTGGCGGCGGCCGGGACGCTGTGTTGGTAAGTGCTCCTGCGCCGTGAGCGCGGCCACGTTTACACGGACAGCGTGCACACGGGAGCACGGAAGGCAGTACCCGTCCCTTGTCATCCGACCGTACAGCGGTCACTGCCAAGATTTTGGTGAACATTCGTCCAGGATTTTTATTTTATTTTATTTTATTTTATTTTATTTTATTTTATTTTATTTTATTTTATTTTATTTAGGTAATGTCTACACCCGATGTGGGGCTCGAACTCACAACCGTGAGATGAAGGGTGGCGTGCTGTCCCCGTGGAGCAGCCAGGCGCCCCCTTCTGCTCTCTTTGTACCACACACCTGAGCGCACGTATGCACCTGCGTGTCTGCTCGTCTGCGCCCGCAGATAGATGCCCGAAACCTTAATTGAGAAACGCGTTCACATCATATCTATTGTCTTACAAAGTTTTAAGGCTCCGTTGGCGGAGCGGGCTGGCTCTTGATCTCAGGGTCATGAGTTCGAGCCCCGTGCTACACGTGGAGCTTACTACAAAAAAAAGGGCAGAAACGTACGAGAAAAACAACACAGTAAGGCTGAATGTATCCTGAGTGCGGCTGGCGTGAGCACTGGCTGCGGAGTCGGCGATCCCATCTGTGGCTGTTCCGAGTGGGGCTGATAACCCCCAGCGGACACTGGGTTGTTACCAGCACCTGAGGCTGTGACTGCACCGCAGTAAGATCGCTGTTCTCTCTCTCTCTCTCTCTTTTTTTTTTAAGATTTTATTTATTTATTCCTGAGAGATGCAGAGAGAGAGGCAGACACCCAGGCAGAGGGACAAGCAGGCTCTCTGCGGGACTCGATCCCGGGACCCCAGGGTCACGCCCTGAGCCGAAAGCAGACGCTCAACCCCTGAGCCACCCCGGTGCCCCAAGATTGCTATTTTCTGATCGCTCCTGATTTCAGAACGAAAATAAGCAGCAGCCCGGCTATGATTTTGGTGTCGCACGGGCGCTGCCATGTGGAGGGTGACAAGCAGTGGTCTCCAAACGAGTGAGAACCTGCTGCGTCCATGTGCGGCACACGGGCGGGCGTGTGGGTTAGGCTGCGGCCCTGTTGGGCGCGGAATCCCAGGCCGTGAGGGGTGCTGAGGGTCGGGGTGAACGGGGCGGGAGCTGTGTCCCCAGGAGGAGTCGCTGGTGACGCTCCTGCCCGACTCATAGGCACGGAGCCTGCTTCGTGGGCTGTTCTCGGCTCCCCGTCCCTTGATCCTGCTGCCCCCTCCACGCGGACGTGACGTGTCCTCTCGTGTACCTGCCACGGAGACTCAAGCTCATTGCATGTTTTTCCCTAAATGCTTGATGTGGAATCAATGCGTGCTGAAAGCGTGCGGTGTGACTAGGTCCACACCGTGAGACCATCACCACCATCGGGACGGTGGCACTCCGCCATCCCCCCAGTCTCGTAGGGCTCGGTCTTGCCGCCTTCGTCACGGGCGTGCCCGCTGACCGTGCCCCCTGAGCGCGGCCTGGGCTTTGTCTACACGGGCTCATGCACTACACGGTTCTTTTCCGTTTCTCTTTGGGTTTGGTGGGGCTTCTGTCCTCAGCACGACGACGTAGTTCCGCATGTGGCTGCACGGTGACACCTCGGGAGGTCACCGCCCTCGTGGCGACCAGGCTGCCAGCCCGTGGGCCCCCGGCACGCTGCCTGTGTCCTGGGGTGGGCCGAGCCTGTAGGTCGGCTTGTGACTGCGGAGCTGCCAGGAGGCCATGCCCAGGGCTTCACACTGACACAGGCCTGTGCGTCTCGGGTAAATGCAGGGGCGCAGCGTTGGTGCACGAGCTCTGCACGGCCGAGAGTCGCCGCACTGCCTTGCAGCGTGCTCGGGTGCACACGCCGGCAGCTAGGACCGTCCCCGCCAGCACCCTCAGCTTGCGGGATCTTCGCGGCCCCCACAGCGGCCGAGCGGATTCCGTGTGCACCCAACACGAGCGCCTCCCCATGTGCGTCGTCCCGTCGGAGTGTGCTTTCTGCTGAAGACTCTGCAGGAATCTTTCACGGGTCATTTTTACTGACCTGTTTCATTCCTTGTTGAGTTTTGAGCGTTCTTTAAAATAAAATATCAGGAAACCTCCTTTGTTAGGTTTGTGCTTTGCAAGTATTTTCTCCCAGACGCTGGCTTGTCTCATCCTTCCGTCCGCAGTATCTCTTACAGCGGAAACGTTTTCAGTTTTGATAGAGCATAGTTTATCAATCATTCCTTTGATGGATTGCGTTTCTGGTGATGGGTCTAAGGACTTTAACGCCAGATAACAAATTTTTTCTTCCATTGTTTTTCTTGTGAAGGCTGTATGGTTTTAAAGCTTTTAGGTCCAGGGCGGCCCAGGTGGCTCAGCGGTTTAGCGCCGCCTGCAGCCCGGGGCGTGATCCTGGAGGCCCGGGATTGAGTCCCATGTCGGCTCCCTGCATGGAGCCTGCTTCTCCCTCTGCCTGTCTCTGCCTCTCTCTCTCTCTGTCGCTAATGCATAAATAAATCTTAAAAAAATGCATAATAAAATAAAGCTTTTAGGTCCATAATCCATTTTGAGATGATTTTTGGGTAAGCCGGAAGATGTGGGCCGGAGGTCACTGTTTTCATACGGGTGTCCAGTTGTGCAGCACGATACTTAAGCAGATTATCCTTTATTCACTGAGTTGCTTTTGCGCTTTTATAAAAAGCCAGTTGACCGTATTTGTGGTTCTCCTTGTGGACTGTGTCCTATTCCACTGATGTACGGGACTGTCTTTTTCCACACAGGGTTGATTAGTATACTTTTACACTAAAGTCTGAAATTAGATAGTGTGAATCCTCCAAGTGAGTGATTTTTGCAGATGGTTTTCACTGTGCTCATTGCTCTTTCTTTCCACTTAAATGTTACACCACCTCACAAAAAAAAAAAAAGAAAAGAAAAGAAAAAGAAAAAGAAAAAGAAAAAACCCAGCTCACAAATATCTAGGGAATTTATGCTGAGGTCTTGATTGGGATTTTGCTGACTCTCTAGATCATGTTGCGTTGTGTTCACTTTTTAATACTCGGAAGTCTTCTGGTCTATGAACATAGGATGCTTTTCCATTTATCTATATCTTCTTTAATTTCTTCCAGCGATGTCTTGTACTTTCCATTATTCAAGTCTTTCACCGTCATGGTTAAGCTAATTCCTAGGTCTTTTATTCTTTTTTTTTTTTTTTTTTTTAGGATTTTATTTATTTATTCATGAGACACAGAGACAGAGAGAGACAGAGACATAGGCAGAGGGAGAAGCAGGCTCCAAGCAGGGAGCCTGACGGGGAACTCGACCCCGGGACCCCAGGGTCACGCCCTGGGCTGAAGGCAGGCGCTAACCGCTGAGCCACCCAGGAATCCCATAAGTGCTTCTATTCTTTTAGATACTGTCGTCTGTGTCCTCTTCTAATTCCTTTTCAGATTGTTCGTTACCGGTGTGTAGAAATGCAGCTGATTTTTGTGTGTTGACCTTGTATCCTGCGACTTGACTGAATTCATGTGTTGGTTTCCACAGTTACGTGTGTGTGTCTAGGATCACGAGCGTTTCTACACGTGACATCATATCATCTGCAAACGTAATTGGACTCATTCCGGTTTGGACGTCTGTCTGTCTGCCTTCCCTCCTTCTTCCTTCCTCTCTCTCTTTCTCTCTCGCCCGGCCTGCTTGCTCTGCCACTACTCCCACTACTGTGTTAAATACAAGTGGCACGGGCAGCCCCGGTGGCCCAGTGGTTTAGCGCCTGCCTTCAGCCCAGGGCATGATCCCCAGGTCCTGGGATCGAGTCCCGCGTTGGGGTCCCGGCATGGAGCCTGCTTCTCCCTCTGCCTGTGTCTCTGCCTCTCTGTGTGTGTGTGTCCCTCATGAATAAATAAATAAAATCTTTAAAAAAAAGCCATCTCATAAATAAATAAATACATAAATAAATAAAGTGTCACAAATGAACATTCTTGCCGTGCTCCTCATCTTAGAGGAAGACCTTGGGCCTCTCCACGTTCCCCATGGTGTTCACTGTGGGCTTTTCATAGACGGCTTTGGTTACACTGAGATTATTTCCGTCTATTCTTAGGAGGTTCTCGGTGTGTGTGTGTGTGTGTGTGTGTGTGTTTGTGTTTATCCAGAAGGGTACTGCGTTTCGTCAGATACTTTTTCTGAATCAATGCAGTTGATCATGTGACATGTTTTCCTTAATTCTTTTGGTGTGGTACCTTAAGTTGATCAGTTCTTGTATTTTGAACCAAGCTTCGACTCCAGGAGTAAGCCCCACGTGGCTGTATCGTCCTTTACCGTGCTGCTGAGTTCTGTTTGTGGGTATTATTTTTGAGGTTTTCCACATCAGTGTTCATGAGGGAGAAATCTTTAAAAAATCTTAAATCAAAATCTTAAAAAAAAACAAAGCAGGTTTGTACAATTCTTCAGTGAAGCCGTCATGTTCATGATCTCTCAGATTTTGGTTAATGATTCAGTCTCGTACTAGTTATAGGTGTGTTCAGATTTCTTTTTTAAAGATTTTATTTATTCATGAGAGACACAGAGAGAGAGAGAGGCATAGACACAGGCAGAGGGAGAAGCAGCCTCCACGCAGGGAGCCCTACGTGGGACTCGATCCCGGGTCTCCAGGATTACGCCCTGGGCCGAAGGCAGGCGCTACTGCTGAGCCACCCAGGCATCCGTCACTTCTAATTCTTTATTAGTTCTTTCCTTCTGCAAGCTCTGGATTCACTTTGTCCTTTTTCTTGATCCTTAGCATGTAAACTTACTTGCCTTGTTTATCTGAGATCTTTCTTGGTTTTCAGTGTCTGCATTTATAGCTATGAATTTCCCATTAGCACTGCTTTCCCAGTGTCCTGGAAGTTTTAGTGATGTTGTGTTTTCATTTCCCTTTGTCTCTAAGTATTTTCTAATTGCCCTTGTGATATCTTCTCTGATCTACTCATTCTTTGGTAGTACGTGTTTTATTTTATTTTATTTTATTTATTTTAAGATTTTACTTATTTACTCATAAGGGACATGGAGGGCGAGGGGGCAGAGACAGAGATAGAAGAAGGAGCAGGCTCCATGCAGGGACCCCGATGTGAGACTCGATCCTGGGTCTGTCTCCAGGATCAGGCCCTCAGCTGAAGGCGGTGCTAAACCACTGAGCCACCCGGGCTGCCCAGTAGTATGTGTTTTAATTTCCATAGATTTGTGAATTTTCCAGGTTTCCTTCTGTTCCTGGTTTCTGACTTCTTTCATTGTGATCAGAGAACATGCTTCGTATGTTATGTCTTTTGAAATCTATTAAGACTTCATTTGCGGCCTAAGAAGTGGTCTGTTCTGGGGAGTGTCCGGAGTGCTCATGAGTGGAAGGTGTGTGCTGGCTGTTGCTGGGTGGAGGGCTCAGTCTATGTGTCTTAGATCTAGTTGGTTTCTTAAGTCCTTTTCGTCCTCACTTGTCTTCTGTCTGGTCGTTCTGTCCCTATTGAGAGTGGCTTATTGACGTCCCCAGCTGTTGTAGAGCGGCTCAGTCCCCATTCCATTCCATGGACATGGTATAGCTCACTGTTTCTGAAGGTCTTATTTGATTTTTTTTCATCAAAGTGTTGTAGTTTTCCTACACAGACCCTACACGTATTTTGTTAGGCTGATGTCTTAAGTATTTTGTTTTTGAGGAGCTGTCGTAATACGTATTGCTTTTCTAAAACTTTTGGTGTCCAATTTTTCATTGCTTGTTTATCGAAATATGATTGATTTCATTATACTGACCTTGTATCCTGTGGCCTTGCTAAATTCACTTTTGAATTTGAGGAGAGAGTTTGTTATGTCCTTTGGGATTTTTCTACATAGCCAATCATGTCAAAATTGCCTCAGAATAATTTTATACCTTCTTTCTGAGTCTGATGCCTTTCATTTCCTTCCCCTCCTCGTTCCACGGGGTAGGACTTCCAGTACCTTGTGGAATAGAAACAGTCAACCTTGCCCCATTTCTGGCCCAGTGTAGATGCAGGTATAGGACAACCATCCAGTCTTCCATGGGCAAGGAGACTTGTGCTTCTAGTGCTTATTCATCCCTCATGCAGTGCTGCTGGCCACATGGAGCAATTTATTTTTATTTATTTATTTATTTTTAAAAATAGAGATCGTTTTTTTTTAAGGTTTTATTTATTTATTCATGACAGACACACACGTAGAGAGAGAGAGAGAGAGAGGCAGAGACACAGGCAGAGGGAGAAGCAGGCGCCATGCAGGGAGCCCGATGTGGGACTTGATCCCGGGTCTCTAGGATTGAAGGCAGCGCTAAACCGCTGAGCAACCTGGGCTGCCCTGTGTATGATTTTTGCACATGTTCTGCAAGTCTGTAATAATTTCAAATAAGAAAGTCTAATGTTTGGCTTTTGGTCCTTGTTATCCCCAGGACATACCACTTGCTTGCCATTCCTCCACCTTCAAACATTTACTCTGCTCCCTCTTCCCTATCCTACGTAACACTACAGAAAATGCCTTTTATAGCTTCAGATTTTAACCCAATTCTCAGACACTGATGAGACAAGTAGGGATCAAAGATATAAATTCCTCACATGAGCATCACACCACATGTGCGTCACCGCAGTGTCTCTGGGGATGCATGTACCTTTGTAATTTTATCTTCCTGAAGGCACCTGAGAGCGTGTTCCTGACGCAAGGACTGTCATGTACACACGTGTCAATGTGCGGTTCCTAGAGGCGGGACCTGGTGTGTGTGGCGGTGAGGTCATCGTGCCAGTGAGCCAGCCTGGCCTAGCCCTGGAGACCTTGCATGTTCTCGGTTATGAAGACTGTGCCATGTGGTGATGTCATGGAGGCCCCCAGGGTGGGGATGCAGGGGTGGGGTGCTGTATGTGCGCCTATCCAGCAGGCCCTCTGTGCCGCAGGATGGCCCTCGGGGACTCACAGTGTCAGGGAGCCCTTGGTGGGTCAGATTGTAGCAGGCGGGGCAGCCTCGGGTCGGGGCAGGTGTGGCCGTGGCTCTCACTGCGTCCGTAGTGGTCCTCACGCGGGAGCTGCAGCCCACTAGGGAGGGTCAGGCTGCTATGGGGCAGGAGTACCCTGAGTGACCCCTGAGTGCTGCTGTCTGCCTATGTGGCCGCAGTTTCTGCCAAGACCCCCCAGTCTCACGGTCTCCATGACTGCCGGGGTCTGCCGTCTTTGCGCATGACCGCAGCTTCTACTGTGACCCTCTTCATCGGCATGTGAACATGACCCCGGATTCCGAGCCACCCTCCCTGTGCCCCCTGAGGCTGTGGTGGGCTCAGACCCTGGGCCCCACCCACCCGCCCATAAGGACAGGGAGAGCTGGCTCACCTGTCCCAGGAGACTGACCTCCCCCGACCTTGGTGGTCATGCGCCTGAGCTCCCCATCTGCATCCTGGGCCCTGATCAGTGGGGTGATGGGTACCCCATGGCGCTGAGGGACAGCCCTGAGCACTGGGTTCAGAATGGTTTGCAGTCCCCTGGACATGGCTGGTTCATGGCTGTGGCTGTAGCACATGGACTTGCTGTGTCAGGCTGGGCCGGGGACGCAGATGGGGACGCGGGCACAGGGGAGGCTGGTGTATGAGCAGTCAGCTGAGGGCCTGGTGACAGTCTGGAACTCTGACCGAGGTGTCTGTCCCGCAGCTGCAGTGGGTGACTTGGGCGGCATCCCTCCTAGCCTGGGGGCCCCTGCTGGGAACCGGCAGCTGTAGCGGCTACTTTGTGCCTGTGCTTCCTGACTCCTGTGGTGAGGGGTCCTGTCGTCAAGCCGGCGTCCGGTCCCCCGCCTTCCCTGACTCTTCACATCCCACGTTCTGCTTGTAGGTGCAGGAAGGACCCTCGGGGGGCCGGGATGCCAGGGGGCGTGGACCCCGACGGCGAGGGCGGCCCTCGTGCAGGAGGCTCAGGAACCAGGCTGGCCAGTTCATCTCCATGGTGACCTTGTTTGAGGTGATGACAGGAGGAGGAGCTCCAGCTGGCACAGAGCACTGCTGGGAGGGGTGCCCGGGTGGGGGTGGCGACGTGCTTCTCCATGGCAGGCCGGGCGCTGGGCGGCTCCCACCCTGGACCCTGGACCCTGGAGGCTTTCGTCCCTACATTGCCTGCCCACCGAACCACAAGCCCAGGGCCCCATGGTGCTCCCAGGGTGCTTCCCCTCCCAGTGCTCAGACACGGCGTCCCCTCCTTGTCCTCAGGCTCAGTGTCCCCTCTCCATCCGCAGACATTCAGACATGGTATCCCCTCCCCTGCCCTCAGACCCGGCGTCCACTCCCCACCCTCAGGCTCAGTGTCTCCTCCCCATCCTCATACATGGTGTCCCCTCCCAGTCCTCAGGCTCAGTGTCCCTTCCCCCGTCCTCCAACTGGGCGTCCCCTCCCTGCTGGGGGGGTGCTGGGGTGTCTTCGGCCACCGTCACTGCAGGTGCCCGTGGCCCAGCCCATCCTGCGGTCCCCGCCCGGGGTCCCAGGTGAGCAGGGGTGGCCTCTGGCAGGTGCAGACAGGCCACGCGGAGCCAGGACTTGTTTGATGTGATGGCCGGCCGTGAGGACGTGGTGTGGCCGGGCCCCCCAGGGCGTGCCGCGGGGTCGCTGTTGTCTCCTGATTGTGACCGTGGAGCTCCCAGGACCGTGGTCCTCGTCCCCCAGGACCTCAGCAGGGCCTCCTCGGGCTCCCGGGGACACGGGGCTCCGGCGCAGGGTGCAGCCCCGACACATCCTCGCCTTGGCTTTCAGACGCAGGGAGCGGCCTCCGGGGGCCTGAGTGCCAGCGGGCAGGGCAACCACCGGCGAGGGCGGCCGCCGCGGAAGCCACGCAAGAGGAGAGTGGCCGTCACCACTGAGCTGACCCTCTTTGAGATGGTCGCCCTGGGGAGGAGCTCCGTGCAGGTGCCGCCGCCGCCGTGGGGCGCGGGTGCGGGAGCGGATGCGGGTGCGGGAGCGGATGCGGGCGCGGGGAGCGGGTGCGGGGAGCCGGCGCGGGGTGCAGGAGCAGGGTGTGGGAGTGGATGCGGGAGCGGGTGCGGGCGTGGGCCGCGGGTGTGGGAGCGGGGAGCAGGGTGTGGGGTGTGGAGCGGGGTGCACAAGCCGGTGTGGGAGTGGGGTGCGGGTGCGGGCGTGGGTGCGGGCGGGGCGCCTGGTGGGAGTCTGCGGACTCAGTACCCGCTGCAGGCAGCAGCGCCGCAGCCCCGTGTGAGCCTGCCCTCCGGCTGTCACGTATGCCCTTTGCACGTGTTCCCTGTGGCCTGGCACACACACGTGCACACACGCATGCTCAGTGCTGCCCGGCACACACACCTGATCTCACACTCACGTGCACACACATGTGGTCACCACTTCCCATCCTACACACAGCTGATCTCACACACGTGCTCACAGCTGCCCATCACATGCACCTGATCCCACACACATGTGCACACCCACAGGTGCTCAGTGCTGCCCAGCACACACACTTGCTCTCTCCCTCACACAGACACACACGTGCTCACCATTGCTCATCACCCACACCTGATCTCACACACACATGCACACGTGTTCGTCACCGCCTGTTGCACACAGGGGACCTCACACACACATGCTCACAACTACCCATCACGTGATATCTCACACATATGTGTGCTTTCATGCTCCTCATCACACACATGTACATACACACATGCTCACTGATGCCGTCGCATGCACCTCATCACATACACGTGCACACACAAGTGTTCACTGCTGCCCGTCATACACACACCTCATCTTACACACATGAGCACACACATGTGCTCACTGCTGGCTGTCACATGCACCTCATCACCTATACACACACACAAGTGCTCACTCGTGTCTGTCATACACACTTGACCTCACACACAAGTGCCCCCACTGCCTGTCACACACATATCTCATGACAGACATGCACATACACATGCTCACCACTGTGCACCATATGCACGTGATCTCATACACACATAAGTGCCCGCTGCTGCCCATCACATGCAGCTTATCCCACACACAGACACACACACACAAGTGCTTACGGTTGGCCCATGCATGCCCTTCATCACACATGTGTGCCCACACCTGCTCACAGCTGCTCCGTTACACACAGCTCATCACAAATAGACAAGTGCTCACACATCTAATCTCACACACACACACACACACACACACATGAGTGCCCACTGCTGCCCATCACATGCAGCTCATCACACACAGACACACACACACAAGTGCTCACGGTCGGCCCGTCACATGCCCTTCATCACACATGTGTGCACCACTGCTCACACTGCTCTATCACACACTGCTCATCACAGACACAGGTGCTCACCACTGGCCATCTGATGCATGATCGCACACGTGTTCTCACGGCTGGCCTGTCACATGCACCTCCTCACACTCGCGTGCTCACCAGTGGCTGTTGCCCATGCAGACGGCCGTCGAGGAGTGGGTACAGTCGTATAAGGAGGACAGGGAGCTGGCCCTGCTGGACCTCATCAGCTTCTTCGTCCAGTGCTGTGGCTGCGAAGGTGAGCTGTGCTCCTGGGCACTTGTGGGTGTCCCCAAACATGGGTTCGCTGGGCCTGCCTGTCCTGCCTACGTGCGGATTTAAGAGCCAGGGTGGCCCGGAGGCTCCTTTATGTGGGAGAGCTTGCTGCTTCTGTGAGCAGCGTTGTCATCTCAGAGCAAAGGATGGATTCTTCCCCAAGGGAAGATGTGCCCACGTCCTGACCCCAGGACCTCAGGATGTGACCTCACTGGGAGGTAAGATCTTTGCAGATGGAAGCAGGAAGATAGTCCTTAGGGTGTCCCTGGTCCCATGAGACCTTGTCCTTGTAAGAAGAGGGACGCAGGGGCACCTGGGTGGCACACTGGTTAAGCATCTGACACTTGGTTTCAGCTCAAGTCATGATCTCTGGGTCGTGGGATCGAGGGGTGAAGATTATTCAGCGACAGGCAGTGGGGAAGCGCTGACCTCTGCTGCCACGTGCATGGACTGTGAACACATGGTGCTCGGGGGGATGTGCAGGCACCGGACCGCACAGCTGTGACCCCTTGTGCACGAAATGCCCACAACGGGCACGTCCAGCCACCAACGGACGACGTCTCAGCGGTTCCTGGGCCGGGGAAACGAGAGGACGCTGCCCACGTGTGGGGGGGGGGGCTGCCTGCAGTGGGCCCTGGTGATGGGCGCTCACAGTGAGTGTACGCACCGCCGCTGAGTGCGCCCCTCGCCCGTGCGTGCGTCACACCTCGAGCAGTCGTCCTCACCGGGGACAACCAGGGCATCCTCTGGAAGCTGCTGCGGCCACCGCGGGGCCCACCAGCCTGTCGAGAAGCCCCTGCGGCGGCCGACGGGCACCCTGTGCGTGCCTCACCGAGGCCCCACCGTGCAGACAGTGGGAGCTGCGGGTTCTGCGGCCTCGCCCCCTCTCTCACGGACGAGGCGTCACCACGGGGGAGAAGGCGGCTGGGGCCACGTGTCCCCCTTTCTTCTGCAGGGGTGGTGACGGCCGAGCTGTACCAGAGCAACCAAGGCAAGAGCGTGGTGCACAAGATGACCGAGAAGTTTGACCAGGTGCGGCGGGCTCCGTGCAGCCCGGGAGCCCGGGGCCGCGGGGCGGGAGCTGCCTCCTGAGCGCCGCTGCCCCGCCGCCCCCCGGCACGCGCGCCCACAGGCGGGCTGGGGCACGGGCAGGGAGGCCACCCTGTTTCTGGGGTGGGAGCCGTCCTGCCGCTGCTGGCTCATGTCACTGCGCACCACGTCCTCAAGGTCCGTCCACAGCAGGTGCACAACGTCCTTCCTCTTCGAGCCTGCGCCCTGTTCCGCTGTGTGAGGGGACCGCGGTTTGCTCATCGACTCGTCCTTTCAGGGACGGGCGTAATTTCTGCATTCATGGCTCGTATCTTAAAACACTTTCACAGTGCCCTCCGAGAGTCTTGTGAATCAGGTCAAAGAACAGTAACTTTTTTCTTTGATTTCTTATTTGGAACGACTAAACTAAGAAAAGGGGAAGGACGTGTAAGCTTCGAGTGTGTTCAGCAGCTAATACTCTCCTGCCTTCCTCTCACTCCCTATGTGTGTGCATGTGCCTCTGAGTCGTGCTGTGCGTACACACACGTGTGCACATGAGGGGGGGTGTGTGTGCAGGTCCATGCGTATGCATATGCCTCTGTCCAGTGCTGTACATGCACGCACGTGTGCATATGTGCATGTAAGTTTGTGTGCAGGTTCATGTATGTGCATGTGCTTATGAATGGTGCTGTAATGCTCACACGTGTCCATATGTGTGCAGGTCTGTGTGTGCATGTGCCACAGCGCTGCTGTGCACACACACGTGCATGTGCACGAGTGTATGTAGGTCTATGCGTGTACATGTGCTTCTGTGCTGTGCATACATGCATGTCTACAGATGTGCACATGAGTATTATGTAGGTCCATGTGTGCATGTGCCTCTGTGCTGTGCATGCACACGTGTGCATATGTGCAGGTGAGCAAACGTGTGTGTGTAGCTCTGTGCACGTGCTGCTGTGCTGTGTGTGCATGCACATGTGCCTGTGTGCACCTGAGCGAGTGTGTGCAGGTCCATCTGTATGCATGTGCCTCTGAATGGTGCTGTGCATGCGTGCATGTGAGCGAGTGTGTGTGCAGGTCCATGCATGTGCCTCTGTGCTGTGCTGCATGTGTGTATATGTGCACGTGAGCGAATGTATGTAGTCCCATGCATTGGTGTGTGTGCCACTGTGTGTGTTTGCCAGAACCCGCTGGGACCCCATGTGATGTTCACCGTCTGTCCCCGGGTGGGCTCCCCTTAAGCCCGCAAGCTCAGGGGTGTGGGGAGCCCAGGCCTTCAGTTGTGGGGGACACCCCTGCTGTTCTTCTGGCCTCCACATCCCAAAACTTAGGTCCTTCCTTTGGGTCACTCGGCGTGGCCCTGACTCAGATTGTGCCTCTTCTTCGGGGAGCCCCCGTCGTGGATCGGGGTCGTGTTCAGTCTCCCCCACCTCAGAAGCAGCAGTGGTGGCTCTGCCAGCCCCCCACCCTGCCTCCGTCGCGGGAGACCCTGTGCCTTCCAAGGAGCAGGACACTCTCCGGGGAAATGCCGTGCGTGCAGGGCCCACAGCAGGCGGGTGACACACGTACTGGCCGTAGGGCGTGCACCAGGGGAGCGCGAGCAGCACACGCCCCCGCCCCCCCGCCGAGTGGCATCTGTGCCGAAGTGGCATCTGTGCCGTGCCTTCTCCCCTGCCTGGCCTCCAGGGAGACGCAGTGTGTGTTCTGGGCGTGAGCCCGTGAACCCAAGGGCTGCGCCCCATGGCCGCTGTACGTTCCCGCCCCTCCCAAGGGTGCTGGCGTGAGGGCGGACGTGGACTCCTGCCTAGAGGAGGGCACGCGCGCTGTCGGCCGCCCGGAGCAGGGCCCCCTCCGCCACGGGCCTCGGCCCCTGGGGGGTCGGAGGTGCTCCGAGCGCCCGTGCTGCACGGGCCTGGCCCGCCGGAGCCAGTCGGGTGCCCCGGGGACGCTGCACGTCACCGCCGCTTCTCTGTTCTTGCAGGAGACCGGGCTGTACTACAAGAAGTTTCTGGCTTACCCCTGGATCCTGACCATCATGTGGCCAGAGAAGCTGGTAACACGCTTTGCGGAGTTTCAGAACGGGGCGGTTCCGCGTGGTTTCCTGCCGAGCCCCACGTCCGCGGAGCCCGCGGAGCTCGTGTCGGGTTCCCCGTGCGGGGCGGGCGCCCTGGTCGTGGACGAGGGGCCACGGCGTGTGCCGGGTAGCGCTAGGCGGGCCCCGCTGCCCGGGTCCTGGCGGCCTGCTGGATTGTGACCTCACCAGGTCCTGACTGGGGCGAGGGGAACTCCCCCCGACCTGACCCGTCCCGTCCACACTGGCTACAGTAGCGCTTCCCAGGCTTGCGCACAGTGCGACGGTACCTGGCGGCGCTCGGTCCACGCCGAGTACACTGAGGGCCCACGTGAGGTGGTGGGGCCGGGCTGTGTCTGTGCGCAACAGGGCAGTTAGAGCTGACTCGTCCTGCAAAAGTGAGTTCATTCAGTGAGTCCTGTCTACACTGGGACACTTAGGCCCGAGCCTGTTCTGTCTACACTGGGAATGTCTACCTGCCGTGTGCTGCCTACAATGTGCATGTATACCCGATGTGTCCTGTCTGCACTGTGTCATGGAGCCCTGACAGTGATCTGTCTACACTGGCACACTGACACCTGATCGTGTCCTGTCTGTACTGGCACATTTAGACCTGATGGTGATCTGTCTACACTTCATCATGGAGCCCTGATATGTTCTGTCTACATTGGTCATGGGACCCTGACTATTCCATCCATACTGGTACATTTAGACTTGATCGTGTTCTGTCTACACGGGCACATTTAGACCTGACAGTGTTCTTTCTACACTGTGTCATCGAAGCCTTACTGTTCCTCTACACTGGCACATGTAGACCTCATCGTGTTTACACTGTGTCATGGAGACCTGTGTTCTCTCTACACTGGCACATTTAGAGCTGATTATATTCTGTCTACACTGGGATGTTTAGACCTGACAGTGATCTGTGTACACTGCGTCATGGAGCCCTGACAGTGATCTGTCTACACTAGGCACATTTAGACTTATGTCCTGTCTACAGTGGGATGTAGACCTGACGGTGATCTGTCTACATGGTGTCAGGGACACCTGTGTTCCATCTATACCAGTACATTGGACCTGATCTTGTTTTGTCTACACTGTGTAATGGAGTTCTGACTGTATACTGTCTACACTGGCACATTTAGACCTGATCATATTCTGTGTGTACTGCAATGTTTAGACCTGACGGTGATCTATCTACGCTGTGTTGTGGAGCTCTGACAGTGATCTGTCTACACTGGCACATTTGGACCTGACAGTGATCTGTCTACACTGTGTCATGGAGCCCTGACAGTGATCGATCTTCACTGGCACATTTAGACTTGACACTGATCTGTCTACGCTGGCACATTGAGACCTGACAGTGATCTGTCTACACTGTGTTGTGGAGCCCTGACAGTGATCTGTGTACACTGGCACACTTAGACCTTACTGATATGTCTACACTGGCACATTTGGACCTGACAGTGATCTGTCTACACTGTGTCATGGAGCCGTGACAGTGATCTGTCTACACTGGCACACTTAGACCTGACTGATCTGTCTACACTGGCACATTTAGATCTGGTCGTGTTCTGTGTACTCGGTGCGTCAGCCCCCGAAGGGTGTTGTGATGCTCATGGTTGGAATGACCCGCAGTGAGGGTTTGTGTAGTGTGTGCGTGTGCGTGCAGAGTGGTTGAACAGGGAGTTGTTCTAGGGCACCGAGCGGCAACCACAGGTTCCGGGGGGGGGGGGTGGGGGAAGGGGGGTGATTCGTGGGGGACGGGGTGGAGGGGGTGCTGTGCGGGGAGCAGCGCAAGGAGTGCACGGGGCAGGGGTGTGGGCAGGGGCATGGAGGCGGCGGGAGGAGGGCTGTCCCCGTGAGCCCCGTGTCACGTGTGCTGCAGGAGGTGGGCGCGGGCTGTCCTGGTGACTTGTGGGCATTGGGGCGGGAAGCAGACGGAAGGCGGGGGGTGCCCGTGCCCGCAGGCCCAGCACTGCTGCCTTTCCCGACCTCGGCCTCCGACCCCCTCCCCAGTGGAGTCCCTGGGAGTCCCCTGGTCCCTTGGGGACAGCAGGACCTGGCTGAGCCCCACGGGCCAGAGCGGTGCCTGTAAGGAGCTTTCACGCTCACACGGCGGTCGGCAGCTGCACGTGCTTGGCCACAGCCAGAGGGCCCAGCTCCTTGGGGCGCGTGCCGGAGTGGGGGCCGCCCGGCACAGCCTGCCGACCTGCCCAGGGGGACGCGGGACCGTCGGCCCAGGTGCAGGCTGTGGGGGACATGGGGTGACCCTGGTGGCTGTGGATATGTGACCCCCAGCTGCTGGGTCTCAGGGAGGTGGGGTCACTGGGTGTGTATATCTGATCTTGGCTAGGGGCACGGCGTACGAGAGCTGGGGTCACTGTGGTCACTGTGGACCTGTGATCCCCCAGGTGCAGGACGAGTGAGAGCTGCGGTCACGGGTGAATGTGGACGTGTGACCCCCCCAGGTGCGGGGTCAGGGAGACACGGGGTCACCCTGTGTCAGTATGGACCTATGACGCCCCCAGGTGCAGGGTCAGGGAGATATGGGGTCACCCTGTGTCAGCGTGGACCTGTGACCTCCCAGGTGCAGGGTCAGGGAGATGCGGGGTCACCCTGTGTCAGCGTGGACCTGTGACCCCCCAGGTGCAGGGTCAGGGAGATGTGGGGTCACCCTGTGTCAGCGTGGACCTGTGACCCCCCAGGTGCAGGGTCAGTGATTCGCGGGGTCACCCTGTGTCAGCGTGGATGTGGGACCCCCAGGTTCATAGGGTGTGCTCGTGTGACCCGGAGACCCTTGTGCGGGGCAGAGCTCCAGGTCGCGATCTCGGGGCCCAGTCCCCTGTGCCCGTCACACAGCACCTCGCCCCCTTCTGTCTTCAACACAGCAGAATGACTTTTACCCCATCGTGGGGCCGGGGCCCTTCTGGAAACGGTTTAGAGTGAACTTCTGCGAGTTCACGGAGCTGCTGGTGCACCTGACACACTCGTCGGTGCTGTGTGACGGCCACCTCATGGACACGGTCATCTGCATGCTCAGCGGCCTCACCAACTCGGCCGTGTACAGCCTGCGGCACACCAGCTCCCTGGCAGGTGAGGCGCCGCCGGGCGGGTGCCGGCTCCCGGGGCTGGGGGCGGGGCCACTGGCCACAGGGGCGGGGCCACTGCCTTCGGGGCGGGGCCACTGGCCACAGCGGCGGGGCCACGGTCCGGGGCGGGGCCACTGGCCACAGGGGGCGGGGCCACGGGCTTGGGGGCAGGGCACAGACCGGGGGGCGGACCCACTGGTTCCGGGGCGGGGCCACAGACCGGGGGCGGAGCCATGGGCGGGGCAGGGCGGGGCCACTGACCACAGGGGGCGGGGTCTCGGGCCCCCGCACATCCCGGGGGCGGAGCCATGGGGCGGGTCCACTGGCCCCGGGGGTGGGGTCTCGGGCTTGGGGGCGGCCCCACGGGGCTGGGGCGGGGCCACTGGCCACAGGGGCGGGGCCACGGTCCGGGGCGGGGCCACTGGCCACAGGGGGCGGGGCCACGGGCTTGGGGGCAGGGCACAGACCGGGGGGCGGACCCACTGGTTCCGGGGCGGGGCCACAGACCGGGGGCGGAGCCATGGGCGGGGCGGGGCGGGGCCACTGACCACAGGGGGCGGGGCACGGACTGGGGGCGGGGTCTCGGGCTTGGGGGCGGCCCCACGGGGCTGGGGCGGGGCCGTGGGCGGGGCCACTGGCCACGGGGGCGGGGCCGTGGGCGGGGCCCCGGGGACGGGGGCTTGGGCCTGGGCGCCTGTGTCAGGGCTGGTGTCCACACCCCGCGCTGCCAGCGTGCGGACCTGCAGGCGCAGAGGCTGCTGGGCGGGTGGGCCCGGGAGCTGCAGGGGCGCAGAAGCCACGGAGCGGGGTTTGCTGCGGGAGGACCCGGAGCAGAGTGTCGGGGGCACGAGCGGCTCCTCCCACCGTCCCGCGAGGAGCAAAGGCCGTGACAGCGGTGGGGGGAGCGCGGCGGGCCAGGGCGACGTGTGCGGGAGGGCGCGGTGCGGCGGACCCGGTGCCGGGGCCCTGGGCCTGCGCTGCCGTCCGCCCGAGTCCCGGGAGTGGCCTTGCCCGGCGGGTCCTGTTTGTGTCGCAACCGTCTTCAGTTGTCCTACCGTCCGTGGGGTCTAACGTCTCGTGAGCGACCGCTGGCTCCAGACACCGGGTCATTGGTTGCGCGTCGCTACGTTGGCGTAGCTGGTCCCTGGGCAGGCGCTCGCGGCCAGCGCGGAGCACGGGGACTCGGTGGAGGGTCCTGGTTCCCGTCCTGGGAGTGAAGCGAAGGGTGCTTCCGGAAGGTGCGGCAGCCGACAGCCAGCGCCCTGCAGAGTGACCGTTACACACACACACGCACACGCGCACACACGCGCGGCCGTCACCTGGTAACCGCGCAGGAGCGCAGGGGCCAGGACAAGGCTGCAGCGGGAGGCTGCACGTGGGGCTCGGATCCCGGGTGCCAGACGGGTCGTGCACACAGAGGGCTCTTTCCCGTGTGTGCGTGGGCGTCAGCCCCACTGGGGCCGCGTGTGCGTCGTCCCCACGCCTGGGCCTGCAGGGGACACGGGTAAAGGCGGCGCGAGCCCCCGAGGGTCCCATCCTGGCCTCTGTGGCAGGAGGGTGGGGCACAGCGACGGTCCCTTGGCCGTGCCCTCCAAGGCCGCGTGCGGCCCACTCCGTCCCGCCGGCACCCCAACCTGACCTTGCGGCGGCGGAGGTCACGGGTGTGTGTACGTGCCGGGGTTGCCCATTCGTGTTCTCGGGTCGGCACACACGCTCATCATCGGGGGGACCGTCCACGCGTGGCCCAGCAGGGGCAGGACGCAGCAGCCCCTGCGGCCCCGGCCTCCCACCCCCATGTCACCCTGATCCCCCCGTCGGACGGCCAGAACGGGCCCTGGCGTGGCAGGTGCTGCCCAGCGCTGGGGTCACGGCCCGGGGTCACGGCCGCGCTCTGCTGGCAGCCATGAAGCTGCTGACGGCGCTGGCCAGCGTGAACCAGGGCATCTGCACGGGCAGGCGCACGGCGCAGCGGCTGTACGAGATCGAGAGCATCACCAAGCTCAAGGGCAGGCACAAGTACTACATGGAGCTGCTGGACCAGCGCCGGCACCAGGTGAGGGGGTGGCGCGGGGGGGGGGCAGCACGGGAGGGAGGGAGGGGACCCAGGTGTGAGGACATCACTGTGCAGGAAAGCAGGTAGGAGCCAGAGTCCGCCCTGGGCCCCTCCGCCGCCCGGCTGCCCCCTGTGTGGTTTGCACCCCATGCATGGGCGCCGGTGGTGAGGACAGACCCCGTCCCCAGGGCTGTGACCTTCCCCAGGGTTACAGGTTCCCAAACGCCGCCGGCGGCCAGGAGGGGTGCGGCCGCACAGCAGGGCCAGCAGTCCCTGCCCCTCCCCCAGTCCCTGTCCTGCTCCAGCTGCCGACCCTGGGGGGGGGGTCATCCCGGGGACAGGCAGGTGCCCCCCCTCCCTGCGATGCTCACAGACGAGTCTGTTCCTGGGCTCACCTGTGCTTCCACCGGTGCAAACTGTCATCTGCCTCTCTGCCTCCTGCGCCCTCTCCTGTCCCCGCTTCTGCCCCCCTCATCCCCCTGCTGTCTGAGCCCCCCCACACCTGTGGGCACATGGGAGGTCACCTGTATGGCATCCACACCTTGGGGTACAGGAAGCTTCCAGAAAGACAACTGTGCACCTCTGAGGGTCCTGCCCCTCTAAGTTCCTCTGGCGCAGCACAGTCCTCCACCCTGTCCCCCCCGCCATGCACCGCCTGCATCCCCCACCCTCACCCTGCACGCCCTCACCCCTGCTCCTCCCCTCCCTGCACCCCTTCTACCCCCTCCCTGCACCCCTTCTCCCCTCCTGCTCCTCCTCCCAGCGCCTTCACCCCTGCCCTGTATGCCCACGTGTGTGCATGGTCAGCATGTGCGAGGCGGCCCCAGAGGCCCAGATCCAGGGGCGGGATGGTCCACAGCGAGTGGCACAGGCTGGTCAGCATAGAGGATGCAGACGTGTGTCGAGGGGTGACCGCCCCCCAGCCGCGGCTTGGTGGCGGCCTGCAGCGCCCCGCCCAGCGCCCCCGTCCTTGTGCCACCACAGTTCCAGAACAAGCCCATGGCCATCAACAACATCATCTGCGCGCTCTTTAAAAGGACGTTTGTGCCGCGCTACCGGTAAGGCTCTTCCCCGCGTGCCCCGCGCCCCAGGCCGTGACCTAGCCTTGCTCAGCCCGGGTTGCCACGCGCCCGGCCGCCGGGTGACGCGCTCGCTCGTTTCCCAGGGACGTGAGCTCGGACATCCGGGTGATCTGCATGGGGGAGCTGGGCTGCTGGATCCGCCTGTACCCAGACATGTTCCTAGACAACAATTACCTGAAGTACATCGGCTGGATGCTGTACGACAAGGTGCGCGCGCCGCCGTGGCCTCGCCCTCTGTCCGGAGCCCAGTGTCGTGGGGAGGCTCTCTGCGCTGCCGTCCTTGGGCCCGACGGCGGGTTTGGGCTGTGGGGTCACCTGTCCTTGGGAGACCTGCGGACGTGGCCCTGCGTCGCGCCTGCCCCCCGCAGAGGATCACGGAGCGGCCATGTCCGCAGGTGACCCCAGCCTGCGTCCCCGTAGCCCGCCCGGTCCCGGTCCACCCGCCTGCAGCCAGCTCAGTCCTCACCCGGCCTGACACCGGGCCACCGCCGTGGCCCTCGACTGCGCAGCTCTGAACCCCGCGCTCACGTCCCCGCACAGCAAAGGCGGGGGTTCCGCGGCCGCCGGGGCGCTTTGCTCCCATCACAGACGCAAACGAGTGCCCTTCGGTGCTTCTGATCAGATGCCTTCTGGGCGGCAGCGACCGTGATGTAGCCCTGGGAGTTGTCTGTGCCCACCCGTGGCTGTGATCCCGTTTCCGGAGCCGTTTTGTCCTGCGCATGACTCCCGAGCTGGGGCTCTTGCCTCCAGGGTGCAAGGGGCAGGCGTGGGTGCACCCCTGGAGCTCCGCTGCTCCACGCATTTTGCAGGCAAGGCCCCACAGGCGGTCCTCCGCTGTGCGCGGAGTTTTACGAGTTTGTGGCTCATCACGGTGTTGAGACGAATGCCACGATTGCCTGTGGCGTGCTGCCCGTGGACGGCGTGGGTGGGAGGGCGGCGGTCGGCCATGCGTGGCCGCGGTCTTGGGTTGTTGCGTGGACGAGTTTGTTTCTGCGGGAAAGGGCAAGGCGGCTGGACTGTGAGCTGTTCTGTGTCCTGGGGCTGAGCTGGGGCAGGCGGCGGTGGCGGACCCCCCGCGGGGCTCCCCAGCCCGTGTTCCCTGTCCTCACTGCTGGGCTGGGCCGTCCCGGGTCCAGGGGCCTCAGACCCGACAGGAGGGAACCCTGATCCCTGGCTCACGGTGCGCCTCCCGCCTGGTCCTCGCGTGGAGCCTGGGGCGAGGGGGCGCTCTGGGGCTCGTCCTTTACAAGGACCCGGCCCCCTCCTTGGGGCTCCAGCCTTAGGACCCGGGCCCCTCCTTGGGGCTCCACATTTAGGACCTGGTTCCCTCCCCAGGGGCTTGACCCTTAGGACCCGGTCCCCTCCCAGGGGGCTCCACCCTTAGAACCCAGTCCCCTCCCTGGGGGCTCGATCCTTAGGACCTGGTCCCCCCCGGGGGCTCCACCCATAGGACCGGTCCCCTCCCGGGGGCTTCACCCGCACATACCATCCCCTGGGGGCGTCGAGAGCTAACCTATGGATTTGGGGCACACATTGGCCTGGAGCAGACTTCTCTGCTTTTCCCCTGTGGGGTGGGAGTGGGAGAGGCGTAGTGCGTGGCCACAAGCACGGTGACTGCACTGGGCCACGGGAGCCAGGTGTGCAGGGAGGAGGCCGTCAGGGCTGCCACTGGGGCCACGCTGGGCCTGCGGGGCTCGGCCGTGGGCGCTGTCGCGGCAGTGGGGCACGTGGGGGTGTGCGGTACTCCTGGGTCCTGGGGGGCTGCCCCCACTGTGCCCCGCATTGCTTGGGGGGTGGAGAGACCTCCGGGAGGCACTGAGAGGCCCCGCGGGCCCTGGGTGCGGCGAGCGCCCCTGCAGGGTGACCCCTGGGTGCGGAGGACGTGCGCTCCCTGATAGGCCGCCTGCCGCGCCCCTGCGGGCAGCCTCACCCCACGTGGGGCCACGGTGTGGCGCGGGCCTGTGTCCTGCTTCGGGCCCCGCGCTGCCAACGTGCGGCTTTAGCCCCGAGACGACCTCAGGGACCCCCTTAGTTTTGTACAGAGAACGCGTGGGGTGCAGGGGTCGCGGAGCCGTTGGGTGTGCTGGGCCAGGCGGGTGTTTGTTTCTTTCTTCTTGTTTTTTTTAAGATTTTATTTGTTTATTTGAGGGAGGCCAGCAGGCACACGCCGGGGTGACGGAGGGGCGGAGGGAGCAGCACACGCCCACTGAGCAGGGATCCCTGACCTGACGTGGGGCTCAGTGCAGGACCCCGAGATCGTGACCCGAGGCCTCTGTCCTGGGCGTGGAAACCCCGAGCTCTCCCCGTGTCCTTACGTGCCCATTCCACTCCGCGTGTCTGTGTCCTCCCGTCTCTTTATAGGGGCCCCGTCCTATGGGATCAGCCCGCCCTACTGACCTCATTTGGCAGCCTCGTCCTGCCATTACAGACCGCGCCTCCCAAAACAGCCCCATCGGAGGTCCTGGGGGCGCGGGGGCCAACCTATGAGCTGGGGGTGCACAGTTCAGACCTCAGAAGGCATCTGTGCCCCGCGAGGGGGTTGCGAACCCGCAGGTCCCGCCTCGACTGTTTCAGGCTGCGGGCGGCCTGGCTTGCGCGGTCGCGGACGGAAGCGTCTGCGGGAGAGTGTGGGGGCGCGGCCGCCCTTCTGCGGTGACTCGTACCGTTTCTGTCCCCAAGGACGCAAACGTGCGCATGAAGTGCATCCTGGCGCTGAAGGCGCTCTACGAGAAGCGAGAGTCGGCCATGAAGTTGGGGCTTTTCTTCCACAAGTTCAAGGTGCGTGAGGTGTTGCGTCTTGGCTGCCGTCTTCCTCCGAGGCATCTCGGTGCCTGTGTGGACGGGACGCGCAGCAGCCGCTGGGGGCCCAGGGTGTGGCACACGTTGGAGCTGGGTGCCCAGGCCGCTGTACTGCGAAGGTGAACCTGGAACTTCTCGGGGTGTCCGAGCCCTCGGCCGAGTTGCCCGGCTGTCACTACACTCCGGAGATGTGCGCCCTGGCCTGGAAACAGGGTGCGTGGTGTGCGCACCCCCAGGGGGCAGGCGGTGTGCTGACCTCTCCATCATGCGCGCGGGAGCCACACGGGGAGGACCCAGGACACGTGGCTGGTTGGGAGTGGGGGTGGGGCCACGGAGGTGCGTCCTGGACGTGCAGCGCTGGTGTGCGTGGCGGAGGCGCCCCGTCCTCGGGGGAGTGTGGGACAGCAACTGGTCCTCGACCCTGTCAGCGTCCCCAGCGGGGTCTGAGCAGGAACCCGGCGAGGGCAGGTGCCAAGCAGCCCCACATGGTCGTGTCCTCATAGAAGCCTTTCCTGACCTGGGGACCCCCGAGGGGAGGTCAGGACACATGACGTCACGCCTGCGGAAGGGTGGGCGTCAGGGAGAGCCCGGGCACGATCGTGTGCACCGTCTGGGAGCTCAGGGCGCACCTGTGCTGCAGGTGCAGGGAGGCCGCGGGGGCTGCTGTGCTGGACCCATGGGCTCTCAGACCCTCCAGCTTCAAGCACCGGGGTGTGCAGGGCGCTGAGCCCCCTCAGGGCGCGGTCGTGTCTGGGGGCAGAAGGTCCCAGTCCTGGTCCTGCGACCCCCGGGACCTGATGAGTGGCAGCGTCTGGGGACGGGGTCTCCTGTCTGCTGGCTCTAGGGCTGGGGTCTGATGACCGGTGGCCCCGAAGGCGTAGTCCCCGCGTCCCAGCTTCGAGCGCGCGTTCCCTGTCACGGTGCGCCCGCAGCAGGTGACCGCTAGGGACAAAGTCTGGGGACCCTAGGGCGTCACCCAGGGGCGGGTGCTGGCGTCTGGGCCGACCCGGGGCGCCCACACGAGGGCACGACCCAGCGCACGGCCTGGGGGCCGCGGGGAGCGCACGTGCCCCCGACCAAGGTGGCGGGGCGGGGGCGGGGGGGGGGGGCTCTCGGCGCCCAGCTCGCGGCCCGCTGGGGCCAGGCTGCGTGTCGGCCGCGCCGTGGGCGTCCGGGCGGCTCCGGGGGCGGTGGGGCCGCGGCGACACGTCACGCAGACGGTGGTCGCGCGCGGTCTTGCTCCCGCAGAAGCGCATCCTGTCCATGACGCAGGACCAGCAGCCGGAGATCACGTCCGAGTGCATGCAGCTCCTGAGGCTCATCTCCGAGTGAGTGCCCGGCGGGGGCGGCGGAGGGACAGGTGCGTGGGAGGGGCGGGGGGCGGGACCAGGTGCGTGGGAGGGGCGGGGAGCGGGACCAGGTGCGTGGGAGGGGCGGGGGGCGGGGCCAGGCGCACAGTTGGGGCGGGCCGGAGGGTGCGCAGGCGGGGGCGGGGCCAGGCGCACAGGTGGGGCGGGCCGGAGGGTGCGCAGGGGGGGCCAGGTGCGTGGGGGCGGGGGCGGGGCCAGGCGCACAGGCGGGGCGGGCCGGAGGATGCGCAAGCGGGGGCGGGGCCGGGGGAGGTCCGGTGGGCGGGCCCAGGTGTACAGGTGGAAGGTGGGGCTTGGGAGGGGCGGGGGCGGCGGGGGCGGGGCCAGATGCGCAGGCCAGGCGAGGCGAGGCGAGGCGAGGCGAGGCGAGGCGAGGCGAGGCGAGGCGAGGCGAGGCGAGGCGAGGCGGGGCGGGTGGGCGGGCTCTGGCGGCGGGCGCTCCTGCAAGTTTAAAGAATTGTCACCAGCGTCCTGGTTCGAGATCCGAGGGAAGGGTTCGTTGGGTCACCTGAGGTCACCCCAGGCTTGGGCTGGCACTCGCGGGTGTGGGGTTCTCTCTGGGGTCCCAGTCTCCCCCGTCCGCTGCTGCCCGTGTGTCAGGGGCTCCAAGGAGACAGAGGGGCTGGATTCAGGAGGCAGCAGCGACTGGCCCGGCCCACAGAACCTTCTGGAAGTTCCTGGATCCCTGTGAGGTCTTAAGCCGGGACGATGGGTGCTTGTTCCCCTGTACGTCCGGCACCTGCAGGATGCAGCTGCCTTGTTGAGACTCAGGCGTCCAATGTTGATGTGAGGCGTGTTGCGGACACGGGGACACAGGTCACAGCCTCCTGCTCGGCACTGTGTGTAGACGCCAGCATGGGTGCCGGGGAGACGTGCTGTGTCCCAGAGGCTGCGTGCTTGCCTGTGCTGCCGGTGTGTCCTGAGCCGAGGATAGCGTGAGGCCACTTGGGCATCGGATCCTCGGTGGCTGTGTGTCCTGCTGCTGCGCACACGGGCACCCTGGAGCTGGGGATGGGCATCCTGCGTGCTGTGCTGTGGTCCCACGGAGGCTGGCGCCACCCACACCTGGCAGCACGCCCCCTGCGCCCCCGGGAGCATGGATGGGTGACGAGGTGTCACGTGGCAGTGCACCACGGTGTGTACAGAGCAGAACGCCCACGGGCGGCGCGGCCTGGGTTGGCCCGGATCCTGGGAGGAGCACCTGCAGCGCCCTGGAGTCGCCCCGTTCTGAGCACAGCGCGGACGCACTCGGGGCGTGGGCCCTCTCCTGCACACCCAGACGAGCCTGTGGGCAGAGACGGCCGGTCCCCCAGTGGACGCCACGACTCTCCTGGCGTTGGCAGCAGCGGGCAGCGCGCTCGTGCAGGGATCCAGAAGGTGCTGGAGGCCTTGGGTCCGGGCGCAGGGTGGCCGTGAACAGGAAGCCGTGACCTCGGGGCATCTCTGCTGTGCTCAGATCACGTCCCGAGGCCGTTTCGCTCGTCTCGCGGCCGGGCCTGCGTCCTTCAGGTGCCGTGTCCCCCAGGGGCGCCTCAGGCCTGGCTGTGGTGGCCCCTCCAACCCCGGGTGGGGGCCTCTGCCTCCTGCCCCGTGGAGGGTGGGCGGCCCAGGCTGGCTGCGTGTCCTGCTCTGTGCTGTTCCCTGCGGCCGCTGTGTCAGCGTCCTGCAGGGAGACGGGGCTGTGGGGACATGGAAGGAGGCCCTGGTGGGAATCGGCTCACTGTCGCAGAGGTGGGGACGTCCCAGGACGTGTGTGCGAGCTGGGGAGGGGAGCCCTCCTGAGGGCCTGCACGTCGGCGGGTGGCCCTGGGGCACGTGAAGCAGGCTCTGGGACTGAAGCTGGACACACGCGTGGGGCTCGTCATGGCTCGGGGTCTGCGGCGAGTCCGCAGCTAGAAGCTGCACGCGCCTGCCAGGAAGTGGCAACGGCTGAAGCCTCGCGTCGACCTCGCTGCTCCCCGTTGGTGGGCGCTGCGGGCGGCGGCAGCTTACGTGGGATTCCAGGCTGAGGAGCTCCCGGATAGGTTGGCCTGTGCTCCCTGGGGGTGGGCCGCGTCTAATCAGGGGGCCCTGCCTACTACAACGGGGAGGAAGTGTGCGTCTGCCGGGCCTGGCTCCCACACGCACGTCTGTCTTCTGTCGCCCTTGGCGGTCCTGCTCCCGGGCCTTCCAGCTGCATCTCTGATGGCAGCTCACGGGCCTCAGGGGTGGGGTAAGGCTCCAGGTCTTGGGGCCACACCGTGGCCTGAGTCCCCAGGCAGGTGCCAGTGCACTGGGTCGGTCACGGCAGGGGCCTGGGTGCCCCACACTGGGCGGAGCCGCGTGGCTTTGAGGCTTGAGGTTTGGACGGGGCCGACTCGGAACCACGGAGTGTGCTCCCTGCTGAGTGCGGTGCCCGCGGGCGAGTGCAGGTGTACCCCTCACTTGCGTGGGGCCTTCCCCGCCTCCTTGGGACCTCCCCCATGCCCTTGGGGTTTTTTGTGCCCTTGGGGTCTCTGCCCTGCCCTTGGGGCCTCCCCGCATCCTTGAGGTCACTCCTCCACCGTTGGGGCCTCTCCTGCATCCCTGGGACCTCTGCCCCCACCCTTGGGATCTCCCCATGTTCCTTGGGGCCTCCCTGTGCCCTTATGGTCTCCTCCCTGCTCTTGGGGTCTCCTGCCATGTCCTTGGGGCCTCCCCGTGCCCTTGCGGTCTCCCCCCTGCACCTGGCCCCCCCCCCGCCCTTGTGGTCTCCCCCTACCCTTGGGGTCTCCTGCATCCTTGGGGCCTCCCCCCATCCTTGGATTCTTCCTGGATCCCCTGAGGCCCTGTGTCCCCAGAATCCCGAGGTCCCCTGCCCTGTTCCTGCTGCTTCTGGCAGCGCCCAGGGGCTGTCGGCAAACGGCTGCGCTGTGGCGGACCCGGTGCCACACGTGGGCTCAATGTGCGTCTTTGGACAACGTGGCGTCCCCCGTGTGGTGTCGGGGTGTCCCCCACCCTCATCCCCTGATCGCTTCCCCCGAGTGCACCCTGCAGGGTGCCTGCTTGGCACCAGGAGCGCTGCGCGGGCCGGGGGCACACCCCGGAGAGGCCCTGGTGCCCACAGGGGCTGGAGGGGAAAGGGCCCAGGACTGGCGGCCCTGTCGGGGGCGGGCCTCCCAGGATCCCGCGCTCGGGGCCGGCTCTTGTGGCATCTTCCCCCGTGGCCTGGGCTCACGTCCTGGGACGTGTCTGCGCGGGTGAGCGTCGGCTTCCCGGGGGCCCCGTGTAGGGGAGGCTGCGACTGGGGCCACTGGGCCAACAGGGGATTAGGAGAGGAGCGTGGCGCCCCGCGTGCACAGGCGTGTGAGGCAGGGCCCTGGTGGCAGCGCGTCTCGTGTAGATGCGTGGGGAAGCCCCGCGTGCAGGCCCGGGGCTCACGAGCGCGTCCCCCCAGGCACTACGTGGGCGTGTTCTCGGCCATGGAGTACGTGTTCCTGTTCCAGTTTGTGTACGCGGCCTACAGGCCCATGGCCACGGCCGCGGGTGAGCTCATCTGCAGGAGGTGAGTGCAGCACGTGCCCGCTGCTGTCCCCGGCACCATGACGTCACCGGCACTTCGGAGGCGGGCCCCACAGCCCGTGTCCTACGTCCCGTCAGCTGCAGGCCCGCAGGTGCAGGGTGGAGGGCAGGCCAGGTGCCAGGGCTTTGTATAGGGGACAGAACGGGACGTGCGGGAGCGCCACGGGAGAGGAACGCTGCTCCACAGTCGCATCCGTGACCGCACGCAGGCTCACTGGTTACCTGTTAGAGGCAGGTCTATGCGGGGATTGCTTTGACTTGGTGGGGTGGTCCCCCATCCCCGAGGGCGCCCGCCTTTGGGATCCTCTGAGGTCTACTGTCCTTGGATGCCCTGGGGCCCCCTGTGTCCCTGGGATCCCCTGAGGTCCCGAGGTGCCCTGTCCCTGGATCCCCTCTGGATCCCCTGAGGCCCCCTGTCCCTGGGATCTCCTGAGGTCCTCTGGATCCCCTGAGACCCCCTCTCCTTGGGATCCCCTGAGGTCCCCTGGATTCCCTGAGGCCCCTGGATCTCCTGAGGTCCCCTGGATCTCTTGGATCCCTCGAGGCCCCCTGTGTCCCTGGGATCCCCTGAGGTCTCCTGGATTCCCTGAGGCCCCCGAGGTTTCCTGGATCCCTGAAGGTCCCCTGGATCCCCTGGATCCTGAGGCCCCCTGAAGTCCCCTGAGGTCCCCTGTCCCCTGGATCCCCTGGATCCTGAGGCCTGTCCCCTGGATCCCCTGAGGCCCCCTGTCCCCGGGATCCTGATGTCCCCTGGATCCCCTGAGGCCCCCTGTCTATGGGATCCCCTGAGGTCCTCTGGATCCCCCGAGACCCCCTCTCCTTGGGATCCCCTGAGGACCCCTGGATTCCCTGAGGCCCCTGGATCTCCTGGATCCCTTGAGGCATCCTGTGTCCCTGGGATCCCCTGAGGTCTCCTGGATTCCCTGAGGCCCCCTGTCTCTGGGATCCCCTAAGTTCCTATCCCTGGGATCCCTGAGGTCCCCTGAGCCTCCCTGTCCCCAAGGTCACCTGAGGTCCCCAGGACCTCAGTCTGGTTGTTCATTCCCTCCCCAGTGCTGGCCTGAGCTGACCAGCAGCTCGGACAGCAGAAGTCAGTTCTAGAACTTTCCTCCACGGGTCCTGGTAGCTCTGCTCCCCGGGTCTCAGTGTGGCGCGTGCTAGCGAGGGTGCAGGTCAGCCCGCCTCGCAGGACCCGGGGCCCAGCCGCGTGCTTGGGGCCCCCCAGGCCGACGTTGAGGCCCCTCTCTCGTCTCCCTAGGCTCCTGGCTCCTCCGCCCCACGAAGGTTTCTTTGGCCAAGAGCCCCCTGACGAGTTTGACAGAAACCTCCAGAACATGAAGACGCTCATTGACTTCTACCTGCAGGGTGAGGTGAGGGCGCGGCAGCGTGGGGCCCGGGGACGCGGCGTCCGAGCCACACGAGGGACCGGGACTTGGGTCCCGCCCCGCAGCCCGAGTTCCGTGCCGTGTCCCGCGCCACGCGCCACGTGCCCGGAGGTGGGCTGGGCCGGGCCTTGCTTCCCGTGTGAACAGCCTTGCTGTGGCGCGTGGGACTCGGGCCGCTGGGTCGCTGTCCTGCTGTGTCCTCACGTGTCTGCGCACGGGGGGGTCGGGAGGGGGCCGTTCCTGCCTGTGTCATCACGTGTTCTCCTTGCTGTTCGTCGTCATCGCATGACCTCCCTGCCCTGTGTCATCATCACGTGACCTCCCTGCCCTGTGTTGTCATCGCGTGTCCTTCCCATGTTATTACATGACCTTCCGTGCCCCGTGTCGTCATCACGTGTCCTCCCTGCCCTGTGTCGCCGCCACATGAGCTTCCTGCCCACGTCGTCGTGTGTTCTTGTCTCCGCGTGGTTGCGTGTCCTCCCTGCCCTTTGCCACTGTCACATGACCCCCGTGCCCCGTGTCGTCATCACGTGTGGTCCCTGCCCCGTGTCTCACTTGTCCCGCTGTCCCGTTCTCACGACCTCACACGTCGGGCACGTCCCTGTCAGTTCCACAGACACGTCCCGTACCTGGTGGACGGCCTGTGGGAGGCAGCGCCCACCCTGGTGCGCAACTGGGAGTGCATGACGGCCCTGCTGCTGGAGCCACGCGGCGGGCGCCAAGGTGAGCGTGGCCAGAGCCTGCTCGGAGTCGTGGGCCGGGCCCGTGATCCTGCTGGCCGCCCTGCCGTCCCCCTAGGCCCACCGTCCCTGCCGTGTCCTGCCATCCTTCCCTGTCCTGCTGTCCTCCCCGGGCCGTGCTATCCTCCCCACGTCCCACTGTCCCCCCATGTCCTGTTGTGTCCCTGTGTCCTGCCGTTCCCCCATGTCCCCGTGTCCTGCCATCCCCATCACCCTCGTGTCCCCATGTGCTCCAGTCCCCCTTGTGTCCCACCCCCACCTCGTGTTGCATGTCCTTGTCTGCCTGTGTCCCGCCATGCCCCTCCTCCTATGTCGCGTCATCTCTGCGGTCCCCTGCCGTCCTGCCAAGCGTCTGTCCATGGTGTCACTGATACGAGCGGCCGGCACAGGGCGCTAGCGGCCCTGTCCACACTGCTGTGCAGCGTTTGCTCCCTGACTGGTTGGTCCGGGGGAGGGGCACGTGCCGTGCTTCCCTGGGGCGAAGGGTCCTCAGGCCTTGATGGGGACTCCCCGGTCTCTAGTTGGGGTCTGCAGGACAGTGGCCGCGGCTGCTGTCCTGCAAGGGGATCAAAGCCCGGGCCCCGCGGTCAGGATGCAGTGTGGGCAGCTGCCTGGTGAATGAACCCTGGCAGGCTCGCCCCTCTGAGACCACCCCGTCCCCCCGGGCACCGCCCCAAGGAGACCGCCCCTCCTCTGACGCAGGCCCGCAGCCCCACTGGAGGCCCTGCCCTCTGAGACCCACCACCCCCCCAGCCCTGCTGAAGACAAGTGTCCTCTGCTAAAACCTGGAGTCCCTGAGCCATGCCTGAGGCCTCCAGGCCTGTCCCCTTCCTGGTGGGGCCAGCAGCCTCCACCACGCTCCCGGGGGCCACGGAGGGGCCCGTTCCTTCATCACCGGGGCGCCTCCTTTACTCTGACTCAAGTTTCCAGACCCCGCCGCGGGGTCTCTGAGCTTCTTGACCATGAGCTTGGGCCTTTGCTGCCCCCGGGCTCATAGTGGCACCGATCCCAGGATGTGGGACGCTGGACAGGAGGACCCAGGTGTGAGGTTCTCGCGGTACCTATGACAAATGACCTCAAACCTGGGGGCTTAAAACAAGAATCCGTCCCCTCCCAGCTCTGGAGACCAGAGTCTGAGGTCCGGGGGCTGGACCCCTGAGGTCCGGGGCGGGGCCTCCGGGGAGGGTCCCTCCCGCCTCTTCCAGCGTCTGGGGCCCAGGCCTCCCTGGGCTGGTGGCCCATCCCTCCCGTGTCCTCCATCCTCATGGGGCTCCTCCTTTGCATCTGTGGCTCCTCCTGTCTCCTACGAGGACCCCTGTTGCTGGATGCAGGGCCACCTGGTCCAGGACGAGCTCAGCTCAGAGCCTCACTTAGTCACACCTGGAAAGATCCAGTTTCCCCACAAGCTCCTGTTCTGAGGTTCCGGGTGGCTGTGACCTGGGGTGAAAGTCCCTGGGGAGCAGCCGGTGAACACAGTGTCCCCTCAAGTGCGTGGCTTTAGACCCGAGTCCCAGGGTACGGGATGGTGCCGGGTGGGCTGCCGCCCGCCGCTGGAGGTGGCGTCAGGGGTTGCCGTGAGAACGCGGCCCGGGGCTGTGTGCACACTTTGAGGGAAGGGCTGGCCCTGGTTCTGCACACTGCTGACTGCGTGAGCCGGGTCGGGGCCTGCTGTGCCCAGGAGCCTCCCGCTCCGCACGTGCTCCGAGCCTGGGCCAGGCCCAGCCAGGCCTCTCAGCAGTGCATCAGTCCAGAAGCTTCCGTGACCCGGTGAGGGTCGGTGTGGGCTGACCTGCCCCCGTCTCCGTGTCCCCGCAGCGCTGACGAGCCAGCAGGAAAGAGTGCTCATCGAGATCCTCGTGGCCGCCGTGAGACAGGCTGCCGAGGGCCGCCCTCCCGCTGGCCGCCGCCTGGGCAAGAAAGTCAGTGCCACCCCTGCCCCCTGCCTGGATGCGCTTCCTCCCCTGTGCTGACCGCTGCGCTGTGGCTGCTGTGCCGCTGCTGGGAGCCCCGCGCACGGGGGCGCTGTGGGTGCCCGCGCCTGCCTCAGCCCTGTCGCGCCCTGCCGCGCCCTGCCCGGGGCCGGGGACCGCTTGCTGCCGCTTCAGCCTTGCGCTTGCCACCCTGGCTGCTCACCCGGCCGCTGGCGCTGCGGGCAGGGCTCCCGGCCGCCCAGGTAGGTGCTGCTGGCTGTGCCTGCGGCTCCCGCGCACCCTTCCCGCCGGCTGCCAGGCTGTTTGCCAGCTGGTCCGTGTCTGCTGCCTGCCTCCCTGGGGAGGGCCCTGCGCAGTCCCCCCCCCTGCCGTGTTCACACCGGACACGGCAGTGTGTCAGCCAGCCTCTGAATTGCCTCCATGTGAGCCTCTGGTGTCCCGGGGGACATAAAGCCATGGGAATTAAGCGCTCACCGCAGTCCTAGAGACCAGACGTCTGAGCCTGGGCGGGCAGGACCACCGAGATGCAGGCGGGGTCCTTCCGGGGCTGCAGGAAGGGTCCTTCCGGCCTCTTCCAGCTCCAGGAATCCTCGGGCTGTGGCCGCGTCTCTGCCTCCATCCTCACGTGGCTGTCGCATTCTCCCTTGTGCACGTGTCCGGCTCTGTGTCCTCATCTCTCATTCTTATGACACCAGCCCTGCGGCATTAGGGTCACCGCGAGGTGCGAACTTGCGGGAGACAACTCAGTCCTGATGGCTTCCCTGCAAGGGAAACGCTTTCCTGGAAACCCAACACCAGAGGCAATCCGGAGCTCTGTCCTCGGTTTCCGGGCAGCGCCGCCCGCGTGTGACCTGGTCACGTGGGAGCAGGTCCCCGGGCCACTGCGGGACTCGTGTGGGCCGTGGGCTCAGGCCATGCATGCTCTGCCTGCAGGGTGCCAGGGAGGTGGACGGGACCCGCCGCTGGCGCGAGCATGCCAACATGAGCCGACACTTTGTCAAGGTGCTGCCCCAGCTGCTGTCCAAGGTGCCGAGTGGGGAAGGGCCCGAGGCCGGGAGCGGGCGCTGGGGGGCTCCAGGGCAGGTCCGGAGGCTGCAGGAGGGCGCTGGGGAGGCTCCGCGTCACGCCTGCTGTCTGGGCAGTTTGCAGCGGACAAAGAGAAGGTGACCCCCCTCCTGCAGATCCCTCAGTACTGCAACCTGGACGTGTACGACATGGACGGCCTGGGCTCCGTAAGTGCCCGGTTCCGGGCGCCTCCCAGGGGGACGGCCTGGCTGGGGTGGGGGCTGGGGGCTGGGGGGTGGGGGAGCGGGCCTCCTCCTCCTCCTCCGGGCCACGCCCCTTCCCTAGAGCAGCAGGGCCCCTTCTGGGCCACGCCCACTCTCCTCCGGGCCACGCCCCTTCTCTAGAGCCTCAGCACTCCTCTGGGCCACGCCCACCAGCCACGGCCACGCCTCCTTTCCTAGAGCCACACTTGCCCTCCTGGCCACGCCCCGACTCCTCTAGGCCACGCCCCTCCCCCCGCAGCCCTCCTGGGCCACACCCCTTTCCTGGGGCCACGCCCACTTCCCTAGAGCCGCAGCCCTCCTCTGGGCCACACCCTTTCATTGGGGCCACGCCCGCGTTCCTAGAGCCACGCCCACTCACCGCGGCCACGCCTCCTTTCCTAGAGCCACAGCCGCCCTGGCCACGCCCCACTCCTCCAAGCCACGCCCACTCCTCTAAGCCACGCCCCTTGCCTGGAGCCGCAGCTGCCCCTGGCCACGCCCCTACTCCACTAGACCACGCCCCTTCCCCCCTCCTCTGCTCCACACCCTATTCTTGGGGCCACGCCCACCAACCGCGGCCGCGCCCCTTTCCTAGAGCCACAGCTGCCCTCCTGGCCACGCCCCTCCCCCCGCAGCCCTCCTCCGGGACACACCTTTTCTGGGGCCACGCCCACTCCCTAGAGCCACACCCACTCACTGCGGCCACACCTCTTTGAGTCCGTGCCTGTGTCCCCTGGGGCCGAGACCTCTTCCCTAGAGCCCTACCCTTCCCCTGGGTCACGCCCCCTTCCCTGGGGCCACACCCCTCTCCCTCTGGGTCCACATCTTCTCCACTAGGGCCACACCTGCTTCTGTGCATTTAGACAAGGAGGCTGCATCCCCCTCCCTGCGGTGTCAGGTGTGGGGGCTCCTTTCCTCCTCCCTGTCCACCCTGCAGGGGTCAGCCGTCTCCCACCCAGTGGCAGGGTCCTGACTCCTATGTTTGCAGCTCCTATGAGCATCCTCTTGCCCCCATACCCCCTGCCCTGGGCTCCACCTGGCCCTTTTCTTCTAGCCCCCGATCGCTCAACCCTGTGATTTTCCACCCCACCCCTCATCGCCCGACCCTGTGACCCCTGACAGCTCCCCATTTGACTGCTGACCTTTCGTCCTTGACCCCATGACCTTTCATCTCAACCCATGACCCCATGGCTTCCTCCCTAATCTCCTGACCTTTCGCTGGCACGTTCGCCCTCAATCTCCTGAGCCCCTGAGCGGCCCTCTCGACCCCCCTCCAGTCCCCTGACCAGCCCTTGCTCCCCCGCCCCCCAGTACCTGGACGCGGCGCTCCTGGAACTGGACTGCCTGGTGCAGCGACACTCGGACGTGGCGGTGCTGGAGGCCTGTGCCCGCGCCTACGGCACCTACTGTGACGAGGGCGGCTCTGCCCACGGCCAGGCTGCCCCCGCCTGCAGCCGGCTGGTCGACATGCTGGTGGACGTGCTGACCCCGCTGCTGGACGTGTTCATCCAACACGAGGTGCGGGCTGCGGAGGCTTTGGGGGCTCCGTGTGGGCCGTGATGTGGGTGGTGCGGATGTTGGGGCTTGGGGAAATGCGTGGAGGTGGGGACCCCGTGCTGAATGAGGGTACTGAGGCTCCGTGCTCTCTTGTTGAAGTGTTATAAAGTGTGCACCTGTCAGGGGTCAGCTCCGTGACCTCGCCAGTGTGACCCTGGGCACGCAGGGCGGGTTCCCCTTCGAGCCCCGACTGCTGGTGCTGTACCCGATCTGCTGGCAGCGTGTACGCTTGGCGGGGGGTGACAGAGTGTCCTGTTTCTCCCCGTGGGAGCCCTGTAAGCCCCCGGAGCACAGCCTGTCAGAGGCCCTGGCCTGTGTCCACCGGGCACTGGTGTGTAAGGAGCTGCGGCGTGACTGTGCGCTGCTGGGCCATCCTGTGCCTGGCGGTTGTACGAGAGCAGCGCAGCCAGCACGTCACTGGGCCGCGTTCCGGTGGAACTTCCATGCAGACGGCGGAGGGCCGCGTAAGCTGTGGGCCGGAGGTGTGGCCCGGACTCGGCCGGTTACCGCATAAGGAGTCCACGTTGCTCTGAGTTCCGCAGCCCGGGGCCTCCCTGATCCTGGGGTGCTAGGGGGCTGCGAGCGCTTCTGCGACTGTTCTCCCAGCTGCAGAGCGAGGAACGCGTCCCGCGTGGCGGGTTCTTCACGGGGCGTGAGGCGGGTGCAGGGAGCTGGCCCATCCCGGATCGTCCCGGCCCCGCTTGCCAGCGGCGTGGACAGAGGTGCCTCTGCGCCTCTGGGGTGGCCTCTGGTCTCCCGTGTCTCCTGGCGAGCTGGACGCGGGATGGGCTGTGACACAGTTTCCCTTTTTGGGAGTGTCCAGCGCTGCCTTCCGAAGTGGGGGACAGACAGTGGGGGGAACGCGGGCTCGGGGAGGCTGCCTGGGCCGTGCGAGGTCCGCCCCACCCCGCGTGCTCTCCCTGCCCCGCAGAAACAAGGCCTGTTCCTGGGACATGGGGAGATGGGGCGCATCTGCTCCACGCTGCGGAGGCTGGCTGCCTTCTACAGGTGAGGGGTGCGCGGCCCGTGCCCTTGGGCTGTTGCCTGACCGCGAGCAGGGGGCGGGGACAGCGCCGCGGGGTGTCCATGGGTGTGCCCGGGGCTGAGCCACGTCCCGGGAGCTGGGGCTGCCTCACCCGCGGGGCTGGACACCGTAGTGGACGGAGCCCCCGCCTGCCGTGTGGGGAGGGTGCCCCCAGTGTCCCCACGGGCGGTCCCTCAGCCCCAGGCCGCTGACCGACCGCCGTGAGTGGCTCACCCGGGGCCGAGGCGGGTGCTGAGATGTCTCGTGGGCCTCGTGCGCAGCACACACGACCTAAGTGGCTGGAACCTGTACGAAAAGATGGACAGCCTGCTGACGTTCCGCAGACACCAGGGCAGCCTGCCCACGGAGGTGAGCGGCGGGGTGGGCAGGCGCAGTGCTGCGGGAGGGGGTCGGGCCAGCCCGGGGTCCCTGCACGGTGCCCCCGGCTGACGGCCCGCGCCCCTCAGGTCGTCCACTGCGCGCTGCAGTGCACCTACTATGCGCTCCTGTGGCAGATCGTGGCGGCCACGGACCGGCTGCCGTCCCAGGTGGGTGCAGGCGCGGATGGGGTGGGGCCTGTGCTCTGCAGCCGTGCACGGGGTGGGGTGGGGTGGGGGGACCTGGGGGGAGTGGGTGCAGGCACAGGCCCCGTCATCTGTCGTCCCGGGCTGGCGGGGCTCCGGGGCTGTGACGTGAGCGCCCACCTGGGGCCACGGCCCGAGCGCCCTGTGCACCTGTCCCACGAAGCAAGGGTGTCTGTGGGCGGAGACCTCAGTCCCTGGTGCTGGCCAGTCCCTGCGTGGGGCGCCAGACAGGTTCCGGGGTATGTCTGTGCTTCTCTGGGGGTGCGTAGGCCTCAGTCGGTCCTGAGCAGCACAGGGCAGTGGGGCGAGAATAGGGGGTGATGGAGGTGGGGGTGACGGGGAGGGGCAGTGGGGGTGGGTGACGGTGGGGAGGCGGATGGGGAAAGGAGATATAGGACGGGAGGGGCGGGGTGCACGCCATCATGATGGGAGGCCCCGCCCCCGCCCCCCAGGAGGCGCTCCTGGACCTGAGGAAGCGGCTGCTCAAGTTCTGCCTGGCGTGCCGCGTGTACCTGAGCCACCAGAGCAAGGTGCTGAGCGAGAAGGTGGGTGTGGCCGCGGGGGACCGTGGGGGCCGGACATGGGGACAGGCCGCACCAGCTGTCTGGAGCCTGCCGCGAGGCGGTGGCCTGCCGGTGCCCCAGGCGTGGACAGAGGTGCCTCTGCGCCTCTGGTGGCTCTGGCACACGGAGTCTGTGGGGGCACGAGTGGGGGAGCCGGGGTGAAGGCTCGGCGATGCGGGTCCGGGCTCCTGGTGTCCACTCGGGAGACTGTCCCGCTGTGGATAAAGTGTGTCTCATGCGCGGCCGTTCACTGGGGGGGGGGGGGGTGTCCCTCGGCAGCCATTGCCCTGTCCTATGACCCTGCGCGCCCCGTGCACCAGGTGTGTCACGGCCTCCCTGTCCGTGGGGCTCGGTGGTGGCCTCAGCCCGCCCTTCCTGCCCGGGTGCTGGGGACGTTTCCGATCGCAATCCGTGTGTGGGGTGTGGGTCTCGGGTGTCCGTCAGCACGTGCTGCGGCCGCATGTTGGGTTTCTGGTGGACGGGGGTTACGTTACAGGGTGTGTGTCCTGCACGTGTGTTGTCCATGTGCGGGGTGTGCAGGCCCAGCTGTGTGTCCCGACTGCGTGTTGTGCATGTGTCCTAACAGCCTGTTGCATGTACAGTGTGCCCTGCCCGTGTGTTGCGTGCGTGTCCCAACCGCGTGTTGCAGGTGTCCTGCCTGCGTGTTGCGTGTGCATGTCCTGACCACATGTTGCATGTGCAGCGTGTGTCCTGCCCACGTGTTGTGTCCCAACTGCACGTTGCATGTGTGCAGCGTGCGCACGTCCCGCCTGCGTGTCCCATCGTTCTGCTGTCACCCTTGAGCGCCGGCATGTGACCCCAAGCGTCCCGCGTGCTTGTCCCATCTGTACCTTCACACTTGGGCCTGTTGTGCCTGCGGGGTGGGATTCAGGTGAGGGCGCCGGGTGCTGAATGCCCTGGGAGCTCTGTGTGGGCGGCGCATGAGGTGGGTCCCTGTGGGGGTGGGGTCCTGTCCCTGGGCGCCCCCTCACCCCTCGCCCCCTCAGGCCTTCATCCTGCTGTGTGACCTGCTGCTCATCCTGAGCCACCAGGGCCCCGAGGAGGACACGGGCCTGGGGCTGCTGTTCTTCGTCCCTGATCACGTCCTGCAGTGCAAGCTGCTCACCTTCGTCAGGGAGCACGTGTTCCTGGAGGACGCGGGAGCCGCAGGTCAGCCTCCTGGGGACCTGGGGGAGACGTGCGGGGCCTCGGGGGTGGGGGGGGACTTGGAGGGAGCCAGGGCAACCTGGAGCAGGAGGGGGCCTGGGGGGGAGCTGGGAGAGAGCCAGGGGCAGGAGGGCGGGAGAGCGCCGGGGGGCAGGTGGGGGGACCTCTGGGGGGGGAGGAGAGGTGGGACAGGCAGGGGGCAGGAGGGGAGAGAGCTGGGGGCAGCCCGAGGGCACAGGGCAGGAGGGGCCCTGGGGAGCCTGGATGGGGCTTGGGGTGCTGTACCCCCTGGGTTCTGGAGCTGCATCCCCGGGCGTGTGTCGCTGTGGTTCGTGCTGTGAGGGGGGCGTGGGGCCTGTCCAGGCAGGCGGTCAGGACCCGGACATGCAGGGGCCCACGGCCCTCCTGGTCTGGGTCTGCGCCTGCACCCTGGGGTCAGGATGTGCGCTGGTGGCCCTGCCCCCTTGCTGTCCCGGCTCCCGTCCCCGGACACGACAGGGGCGGCGGAAGGCAGGGCGTGGGCTGTGTCCCCAGGTGGCCGCCGAGTGTACAGGGAGGAGGACGCGGACGAGCTGCACGAGCTGTTCCACAGGAGGAACATGCTGGCCGTGTTCTGCAAGCTCATCGTGTGCAACGTGCTGGAGATGAGCGCGGCCGCCGCCGTGTACCAGTTCTACCTGAAGGTGTGTGCGCGGCTGCCCAGACCTGGGGGCGACGCCGGGCGTGCAAAGTACCCACGGACTCCCCGTTGGGACCCGGGTCCTCCCCCGGAGGAGCCCACGTGCGCATGTGGACGGCGTCCCCCTTGGTGTCTCGGGCCGTGTTCTGTGTCACACCTCTTCCCACAGCTGGGCCCTGGGGTGCGTTTTCACTTGGGGTGTCGTGTCCTGGGTTTTCAAGCTGTGCCGGGTGGTTCACAGAAGCACCGCTGTTGGCACTTTCCTCTCCGAGAGTGAGTGTGAGCGTAGTGAGGGCCGGGCTGAGCTGAGGCACTACCGTCTGCGCCAGATCGGCGGGGGCAGTGGTTCTGACGACCGCGTGGCGGGGGGCCGGCGACGGAGGAACGCGTGATGCCCAGACGCGAGGGGAGATGCTGGCGGAGGAGTCGGCGGCTAAGTGGGTGGACGACGCCTGGGTGGCTGCGTAGACGGACGGATGGGCAGGGGAGGCTGTGACGGGTGGATGAGTCGGTGGGCACATGGATGGCTGCGTGGACAGACGGACAACCGGGCGGGTGGAGGAGTGGCGGGTACCCGCGTGGGTGCATGCACGGAGGACGGCCGCAGTGGACAGTCACCGCACCTCCCGTCCCAGAAGCCGCTCCGTCGGGACCTCCTTTTGGTGTTGGTGTACGACAGAGACGTGAACCCCTTGTTCGGGGTCATTTGTGGGAAATCCGGTCTCGATCCCTTTTTGACTCTTGAGTTTGGTGTGTGCCACGCTGTTTCTCTTTCCCCGTCTTCACCCTGCGTGGGCCTGAGGCTCACGGGACGCAGGGGCTGCGAGGACCAACGCCCCAGGTCGTGTGGGGTGCGCCCCCTCCCAGGTGGTGCTGAGCGCACCGTGGGGTCCCCGTCCAGGAGGCCCCGGGGAGCCCGGGGTCCGAGCTGCGTGGCCGCCCTGAGTGTGTCCCGTGGAACACGGCGAGGAGAGCGTGGGCGCGCAGGCAGGGCGGTGCTGACGGCTTCCGTGTGGCTCACAGCACTATCATCACTTTGGCGACATCATCAAGGAGACCATGACGAGGACGAGACAGAACGACAGGCTGCGCAACGCGCTGTCCCTGCTCCTGTGCCTGCAGCAGGTGAGTGTCTCCCGGCGCCCCGGCGTGGGCCGCATCGTGGGGACACCCCGCCACGGCACCGCTGCCCCTCGCGGCCCAGCCGTGCGCACACCCCTCCACCCGGACACCGGGCTTGGTGTGCGATCGGTCCTGCTTCGCAGCCGGGGGTGTCTGCCTCTCATCACCAGGGGCGACTTAGACGCGTGGGGAGGGTCTCGAGCGCGGGCCGCGTGGACGTCCGTGGCATTGGGGTCTCAGAAGACCGCGCGTCCGCCCCTTCTCCTGGTTCTGGCTCTGTGCACCCACGTGGGGCCGCCGACGTGCGAGGTTTCTGGAAGGACGTGGGTCCCGTCTCTCCCCCCGGGGCTGAGTCTCCACGCGTGTTTGGCAGGGCCGGGGGGTGTCCGCTGCCCCTGTGGTCCCGGCCCTGGTGCTGCCTGTGGGCGTGGGGGGCAGGCCCCTCCCTGGGCACTTGGCGCACGGGCTCTGCCCGCGGGTTCCGGAACGCGGCTTCTGTTTCCCGATTCCCGAGGGCTGTGCACACCTGCGACACCCACTCACCTCACCGTGCACACCCCTGACACTCAACAGTGATGCGGAGCTTCCCCAGGGCAAGCGTGCAACGTTGGCACCACGTCCCCACCACGGAGGCCCCCGCCAAGTCTCGCTGGTTTCCTGTGGAGCCCGTGGTCGCCGGGGAGGGCGGGGCAGGTGTCACCCGCGGCCTGGGCGTCCGCAGATCCCGCCGTGGGTAGCAGAGTGTGCCGCCGTGCTTGTCCCCCCCCCCCCCCCCAGCCCCTGCAGGGTCCCCTGCAGACAGCCTTGGGCCCGCTGCCTCAGCCCTGGGTGGAGGGGCGCGGAGGGGGGCGCAGGAGACGCTTGCTTCTCTGGGTGTTGTTGAACGTCAGTGCCCGGGGCAGGGGGCACAGTCAGGCCGCCAGCCCCTGGCTCCTGTGCGGGCTTCACGCTCTGTGCCCCACTCATGCGACCGCAAGGCCACGCTGTGCCTCCTCGTAGCGCTGACGGGGCGCGGACGCGACGCCCCACGCACACGGCGCCCCCCTGCGCTCCAGGCGCGGCACCCCTGCGGCCGAGCATGTACAGGGCCACTGCCAGGTGCCGGGCCGCGGGGTCGCCCGCACCCCTGCCCCACAGCCCTGTGCTCCCGCAGCTGTTCCAGAAGCACGTGGACACGTACGGCCTCGGCTCCGACCCCATCGAGTTCATCTGCGGCCCCTTCTACTCCATCCGCCTGCTGGCCCGCCGCTTCGCACTCACGCTTGGCTTCGACTCTGCCCGCGACGCTGCCCACCTGATCCACAGGTGCATGCCGGGAGGGGCCCTGACCTGCCCGACCCATGCCCCGGCCCGTGCCACCTGCCGCTGTGCTCCCAGGTGTCCCATCCTGCCCCCTTGTGACCCCCGCCTGACCCCGGCCTCATCATGACCCTGCCCGACTCTGACCCCTGCCCAGCCCCTTTCCCGGGCATGACCCCGCCTGACCCTGTCCCCAGTGTGACCCCAACCCGATTCCTGTCCCCATCCGATCCCTGTCCCAGCCCCACCTGACCCCAGTCCCTGGCGTGACCCCACCTGATCACTGTGTGCAGTGACCCTGCCGATCCCTGTCCCCGGAGTGACCCCCACCAGCCACCCTGCCCCAATGAGCGCCACCTGGTGCTGTGCCCCGTCTAATACCCGCCCTCCCCCCAAGCCTCACCTGACCCCACCCGTCCCGTGGGAGCCCCACCTGACGCCCCACTGCCTCCCGTCTGTGCCTCCGCCCTCCGCCCCACCTCCCCGCGGGACCCGTCCCCAGGCGCGGGCTGGCGTTCGCGTTCTCCGAGTCCCCGGTACCCGAGGAGGAGGCCCGCCAGCGCTTCCCCAACCTCAGCTTCCTGCTCGTGCTGGCCGAGTTCTCGTGCAAGATCCCGCCCGCGGAGCGCGCGGCCGCGTGAGTGTGCAGGCCCCGGGCTGAGGCCCCGGGAGGGGCGCGGGAATGGGAGGTTCTCGGGTGGGCATGACCCGGGCTGAGGGTCGCCGCTCCCTCTGGCGGGCTGAGCCTGCGCTGCTGGGGTCCGTGCTGCAGGATCGCCCTGTGGCTGCGGGGGGCGCCTCTCCCGCGGGGTTCCGGGGCCCTTAGCCCAGCAGGGGACGGACCACGGGGTGCCTGGGGGCGTCTCCCCTGACGTCCCCACCACGCCCCCTGTTGCCCGCAGACTCGCCCACTTCCAGGACTCCATCCCTGAGGGCGTGCCCGTGTTTGGGGAGGGGGACATGAACCCCATGCTCGCCTACCGCAAGTCCCTGATGCGCACGGACTACATGGCGCAGGGGGAGGAGGAGCCCGCCGCCAACCCGTTCGACGCCATATGCAAGGACAGCAAGCGGCCCCAAGGTGGGGAGAGTGGCCCGGGTGGGGAGGGGTGGCCGCGGGGCCCGGGCTGACGGCTCCCGGCCTGCAGAGCTGCCCGCGGGGACGTGCTCCACCTGGACGCCAGACACGCTGGCCAGCTGCGCCGCGGGGGACCGGGAGCCGAGAAGCTGCTCCTCCAAGGAGCGGAAGCCCAAGAGGTGAGGCCGCCGCGGCCCTGCGTTGGGGTGGAGCGGGGCTGCCAGGCCGAGTGTCCCAGAGCAGGGCCTGGGGACGGCTGCGACGGGACGCTGGCCCGACGGGGGCCCGCCCGGGTGTGCAGCAGGGACGGGGCTGTTGGGGGCGGGAGGCAGGTGTGCACACTGCTCCTCCCGCGTCCCCCTGCTGCACAGCATTGTCCATGCTGCCCGTAGCGCCACCAACACTGGGGACATGACCGTGTTAGAGCTGCCGCTGGGGCCCACGTCCTGGGGACCGTGCCTTGTCCACGTGTCTCCCTGTCCTGCCTTCCCTCGGCCATCCACACACGTTCCGTCCACGGCACAGTCCCTGCCTTGGTCTCCCTGGAAACGGGCCACCCCTGGTCTCTGGCAGGGACATCTTTGATGTGGACTTCCTGTCGTCCGAGGACTCCGAGAACTCCTCCAACGAGGACGTGGATGTGGAGGGCATCTCTGTCCAGGAGGTTGGTGCCGCTGGGCCTCTGGGCGGTGGCCGCGTGGGGCACGGACGTGGGGCTGCCTCTCCTGCCTGCGCCCCCCCATCCCAGGGTGCTCAGAGGGACGTCCCACCTGATGGGGTCCTGGGCGACACTGTGGCCTCCGTGCCCAGGGTGGGTGGGAGCAGGTCCCTGCACACGTTCGCAGGGGACTCAGGCTCTGGTCAGAGGGCTCACCAGGTGTCCGCCGCATGGACGATCTGAGGCTCCCGGATGGGGGGATGGGGGCCAGGCCCTGAGCCGACCCAGTGTGCGCTCCAGGCCCACGCAGGGTCCTAGGGGCCGCAGGCTGGCAAGGGGCGGTCCCCGTGCCCTGGCCTGCTGAGCTTCAGACACTGGGCTTGGGGTGCCCTCGGTCCTCGGCATGTCTGCTGGCTCCTGCCTGGCTGCCCTCTAGTCACGCCTCCAAGAGCCGCGGGTCTGGGGTGGCTCTGAGACTGGTGCGGGGCTCCTGGGGGTGTGGGGGGCGGTTCGTGTGTTGGCCCTGGGTGCCGTTGGACGCTGGGGTGCAGGAGGGGGTCAGTGACCCAACCCAGGGGGCCGCGGGAGGGTTGGGGGGTTCAGTGTGCCAGGCCTGGGGGGTCAGGGTGCAGGGGAGGCCGCACCCCAAGCCCGCTCTGCATCCCGGCCTTGCTCTGGCGCTCCAGGGCCCTGGCAGGGGGAGGTCCCCGCCCCCTCCCGAGTCCCCGCCCCCCGCCGACTGGGAACAGGCCTGGGCCGGAGCGCTCCGTCCTCCAGCACGGTCCTCCACCTATCCGTCCCTGTCGGGTCCTGAGGGCTGTCCTCTGCATCCCCAGGGGGCGTCGGACTGAAGAGGATGCAGGCCCCGGTGGGACTCCTCACATCGGGGGTCACGAGTTCCCCGTTGGTCACCGCCTCGTGTCAACCACAGCCACCTGGTCCTGGGGACGGGGAGCCAGCGGCCTCCAGGGGCGGCCGACCGGGGCCCTGCGGTCTTCAGGGGAGGCCGGTGACCTCTGATGTCCGCAGCTGCACACGCGAACCCGTGTGTGGGGAGCGACCCCGTGGCCGCGGCCTGGGGCCCCCCATGGTGCCCGCGCACCCGCCCCCCTGCCCACCAGGTGCCTACTTGCCTGCAACGTCCTCGCTGGCTACTGCTGCACGCGGCTGGAAGGTTCCAGAACCAGCTTGCCCCGCCCTGAGCACGGTGCTGGTCTCCAAGCTGCGGCTCTGCTGCTCCTCACAGCTGGGCCTCCGTTGGGTGCATAGGGGTGTCCGGCGCTGTGGGCCAGCGGCAGGGCCGGGTGGGAGGGGCCGCTCCCCCGGGTCCTGACGAGGTGCGGCCTGGACCCTCGCAGGACGCCCTCCCCTGACAGGTGGGGGACGGGCACCCTGCCATGTAGACCCCGTGCCGGTGCCATACCTGAGCCCCTGCTGTGGGGAGGACGACGTGCACGTGTGCACAGGGAGGGAGGACGACATGCCCGTGTGCACGGGGAGGGAGAGGTCGGTGTGCGGGGAGGACCCCGCCGGGGGCGGAGGCAAACACGTGTGCCCGTGGTACGCGTCCCTGTGCCCGCTGGGCCTTGGGAGCCACTGTGGGCGAGCGCAGCCCCTGGTGGCGGCGGGACCGCTAGGGGTTGTGGGGAGGGCCTCCCTGCTGGGCACGGCAGGCCACAGGGCCAGGGCTGCAGCGTGGACGGGGTCTCCCGTGCTGACACTGCCGTCCGCCCCAGCAGCGCCCCCGCCTGCTGTGTGACCTGAGTGTGCCGTGTCCGCGTCGAGGGCCGGGTAAGCCGAGCCCGTCACAAAATCCTTAAACTCTTTATTTGAAAATACAAACGTGATCTCGTAAAACATTTTTAAACTGCTATACACACCAAATAAAAGTTAACTTTACACGTTTTGTACATGTACACAAACACGTGAGTACACGCGAGGGGTGCTCCTTGGCAGGTCCCGCGTGGAGGGCGGTGGCTGGGGCAGCGCCCCAGACACTGCTGTGGACGGACACCTCCTGGAATGTTCCGGACCCACCTCGTGAGAACACGGGGCTGCCCCACACCCACAGGTCAGCACGCGGCGGGCGAGCTCCAGGCGCGGAACCGGGCTGCCCTCCACGTGGACGGACGTCGGCCGGGCGGGTGAGTCTGCAGGGGCCGCGTGTGTCCTGCCTGTCGGGGGTCCTTGCACGGACGTGGGGCCCCTGGACGGGCAGGGACAATGCTCGACGGCCACCTGACCAGCTTCCAGGAAGAAAGAACAACCTGTCGTCCGGCACAAATCACGTCCCACGGAAGTCCCGATGGGACACACGCCGCTGTGCGCGCAGCAAGCGCCCGCCCGTCCTGGAGGCGCGGTCACGAGGGCGGCAGGTCATCGTCCTCACACGCATACTCGTACAGGTCCACGGCGCCCAGGGCGGACGGCGCCTCGAAGAAGGGCCTCTGGGCCAGCGGAGACCTCAGGGAGCTCAGCTTCTGCTCCACGGGGCTGAGCTCGGCTTCGTACCTGCAAGAACGCGGTCCTGAGCACCCTGGGGCACGGCCCCCTGTCCCCTGCCTCGTGCGGTGCACTTGCGCCCAGCCCCAGGTGCCCCTGGAAGTCACCCCTGGGAACGCGCTGACGTGTCACCGGGGCCGGCTCCTGCCCACAGGGACGGGCAGCACGTCGTGCACACGGAGGGCTGCACGCAGCAGACGGAGCCGGGAGTGTGAGGTTGGGTGTGCACCGAGGGCTGGGGTCCACGCAGGACAGGCGGCTACCCGACGGAGGTCGTGGGGACGTCCTAGCAGGGCAGCGGCGGGTACCACTGCGGCCGTGCACGCAGCAAGGCCTTAGAGCCTGTGCTGTCGCCCCTGCAGCAGCTGCCACGCCCAGCACACCCGTGGCCACTTGGCTGCCGGCCGCCCGCCGCCCACTGCAGACCGCGACTAACTGCCCTGCCGGCAGCAAATATCAGGAAGCGCTGGGGGACAGGACACCCAGAGCCACGCACTGGAGGCCACTAAACCTGGCGGAAGCGGCCAAGGCCACAGGACGCGGAGATGCGTCCTGGGGATGCCCGCCGGCTCTGGCACACTCACGCAGCAGGCAGCCAGTGAGGCGCTCCACGCGCAGTTTTAGGATCACACGGGCACAGGGATTTGCCGTGTGGCCGACGCACCGATGCCCATGACCAAGGAAGGCTGGCGACATGCAACCCCAGAGTCGAGATGAGGACAGGGCCAGCACGGGCTCACGGTCACCCCACAGCCACTAGCTGGGGCTGGGGTGCCGAGGCTCCAACGGTCCCAGAGACCCCGCACCCGGCCCGCGGGCCCATTCGGGGAAATCACCAGCGGCTCCCCCGACGCGCGTGCAGGTGAAACCCCGTGGCCACAGCCCTGTGAGGGAGAAGGCAGGCAGGCTCGCCCTGACGCCTCGGCCGGAGGGCACCGCGGAGATGCACGCACAGCGGCTGCTCTGCCCTCGGGACGTGGGGGCCTGGGGCGCACAGCACGTCCCCACTAACCCGCACCCGGTCCCCGTGATCCCTCCACCGGAGGAGGTGTACCAAAACCACGCCGGCAGGAAGGGCCACGGCCCTGACCCACCCACGAAGCGGCCTGCGGCTCTGAGCGACACGGCATCCGACACGGGGACACCAGGGCCACAGCCTGAGACGGCAGCACACACGCACGCGGCGTCAATGGGACGAGCCTCTCAGAGGCGACGCTGCCATGAAAGTGGCGCCCACGCGTTAGGGGGAAGCCAAGAACCGCGGCTCCGCGGGGCCCTCGGGAGCGTGAGGCCTCCGGGAGGGCCGGTCCACGAGGTGGCAGGCAAACGTCTGGCCGTGTGGCCGAGTGCCCACCGATGCCCGGCGCTGGCAGGGCCCGTGGGAGGGAGGCTGGCTGCACACCGCGGTGTCAGGGAAGCACGAGCCGGAGGAGCAGCGCCGAGTACCGCCAGGAGCTGGGGGGCAGGATGAGGGGGGCTGGACGTGCCCGGCCTCACCGGGACCCTTGGGGCTGGGGTCAGCCCCCCAAGACAGCCCCGTGCGCACCCCGCCCCCGGGCCCAGCAGACCAGGAGCCCGTGGACTTGAGGCTCCCACCCTACAGGCTCCACTGCTGCCCGCGACCACACGGGAAACTCGCCTGACCCCGGGTGACCCTGACCCGGTGCCGGGGGCCCTCGGGTGCCTGCGGTGGGTGGGTGAGGACCCCTGACGGGAATGGGGAGCACGCGTGTGACCAGAGCCCGTCGCGTGTGTGTGGCCAGATGGACCCCCAGAGTTCCAGGCGACCCAAGGGTCAAGAGGGCAGGAGGCCGGGCAGGACGCAGGGCGGGGTACGGCACGGCGCACACACCCTGCAGGGCGGCTGTGGGGCCGGGGAGGGGTCACCCGGGCCTCCCGGTGGGTGCTCACAGGTCGCTGTCGGGGCAGAGCCGCGTGGCACTGCCGGGCCTGCGTCCAGAAAAGGGGTGGAGGCCGGCGCCGGGGCGGGCGCGGCTGGGGTGCGGCGGCTGCACTCGGCACCTGGCCCCTGACCCCGGGATGAGCCCTCCCACGGCCGCCCCGGGTTCCCCTCAGGGTTCAGGGCCCACGTGCCCGCCCTGCCCTGTCCCATGGACACACGGCCGGGAGGCGCGTGAGCAGCCCCCGGGCCCTGCCTGTGGCCGAGGCTGTGGGAGTCGGGGGCACCGCCGCCCGCGTACCACCCGGGCCCTCCCGCCACGCCTGCGACCGTGCCCACTCACCCGTCCTCCCACGGCTCGGCCGCCGCCTCCTCGGCCACCAGGATGTCATACTCCTCGGCGGCATACTTCTCCCAGTCGGACAACTCCGGGCCTTCGCTCTCACTGTCCTGCACGAGACACGTGCGTCACGCGGCGCGGCCGCAGCGGGCACCCCGAGCCCCCGGCCACACTCACCCTCAGCAGGGAGACCTGTTCCTTCTGCTCGTGGTCGAGGTATTTCTCGATGTTGAAGAAGGTGTCGAAGAACACGTTGGCGAGCTTACACCTCTTCAGGTCGCGCAGGGTGATCTTCCCTACGGGGAGAACCGCCACATGGTCATGTGGGGGGGGGATGTGGGCGCCCGTCCTGAGGAGCCTTGAAAATCGGCCCACTACTGTGCTTGGTGGGCACCTGTCCCGACAGCACTGCGCCACCGGCGGCCGCGGCAGGGCGGACACGTGGGTGGGTCGCGGCACACTAGCGCCCGGCGCGCGGGAACAGACGCTGCGGCCGCAGGGGAGCCCACGCACACACCACGGGGCGCCACGGGGCACGGCCCAGGGCCAGCGCAGGGACCGTCAGCGCCCCAGACCCGGTTCCCTGCAGCAACCGTCCGCGTCCAGGCGTCCCGCGGGGGCAGCTTCCTGTCCCGCTGCCCTGGGAGCGCCCTCCTCCGACCCCTGCTGGCTGCGCCCCGGCCGCAGGCTCCTCAGCTAAGGGGTGTCAGGAGGTCCCCGGGTGGGGATGTGCGCCCGGGGCCGCGCCCACAGCAGGAGCTCCTGCTCCATGTCCCCGAGCTGGGGAATTGGAGCACAGGTGGAGGGACGTGGCGTCAGGGACACCCCTGACCCTTGAAGGACACGTGTGCTCACCCCACAGGGCAGGATCCTCCCACGGGCGAGGCGGAGGGGGCACGGGGGGGTGGCCGGCTGGGCCGCACTGTGTGGGGTCCACACTCAGCAGTCACCACCACTGGGGGACGAGGGCGATCACGTCACACAGGACGGCACCTCCTCACCCACCCTGGGTGGCGTCTTGCGGCAAGGTCGGGACCAGGCCTCCCCAAGGCCCGCTCACCCTCATCACCAGCTCACAGTGGGGATGCCATTCCCTCAGGGGCGCCCTTCACACGGCCGTTGCTCACACAGGGAGCATCACACGTGAGGCTATCTCCTCTCACTCGAGAGAAACGTGCTGTCGCTTCAGGGCATCCATCTCCCAGGAAGAACATCCCGTCACACGGGGTGTCTCCTACACAGGGGGGTACCACAGGGGGACATGGCACATGGAGAGCATCCCCTCACACCTCACAGAGCAGACCTTCCCTCACACAGGCTGAGGCAATATCCCAGGGGGACGTCCCCTCAGAGTGGCTTCTCCCTCACAAAGGGGGGTCACCACACCTCACGGGGGTAATCACCTCACACAATGTGTCCCCTCACACAGGGGGGACATCCCCTCACGGGGGTCACCACAGCTCACGGGGGGGATCACCTCATACAATGTGTCCCCTGACATGGGGGGGGACATCCCTTCAACGGGGACAGCACAGCTCACGCAGTGGAGAGAGGAGTCCCCTCACACATGTCCCCTCACACGGAACTGCATCATAGGTCACGGCGAGGAATCCCCTCATATGTGTCTCCTCACTCGAGGGGCCATCCCCTCACAGGGGGCAGCACAGCTCACGGCAGTGGGGCAATCACCTCACACGATATGTCTCCTCACACGGGGGCGTCCCATCTCGGGGAATCACCTCACACGCTGTGCCCCTCCCTCCGGGAAACCTCGCCCCACCCGGGCAGGTGTCGCAACTATGCTGAGGAATCACCTAGACAATGTGTCGCCTCACGGGGACACCGCCCACGGGGCCGCCCCCCACGGGTGCCCCACGGCGCGCTCACGGAGCCTCACCGTCGTTCTGCGGCTTCACCAGGTCCAGCATCTGGCACAGGCAGTCCTCGAAGGGCAGGGCCTCGATGGCCATGCTGTCCAGCCGGCGGCACTGCTCCTCGTAGAAGTACTCGAGCTCGAACATGGACAGCGCCCCGTCCCCGTCCAGGTCCATGCAGCGGAACCAGTACTCGATGCTGCAGCGCGGCGGGCCGCGGGGACACGTGCTGGGGCGGCGCCGCAGGACCCCGCGCACACCCGCCCGCCCCCGCCAAGAGTCGCGCCGGCGGCCGCCGAGTCCCTACCTGGTTGGAGTTCTCTTGTCTTCCTCGGAGAGCAGAAACCACACGAAGTCGGCGTAGCTGATCTTTCCCTCCTTTTGCACCTTCCTGCCCCTGCCGTCGACGGGGAGAGCGAGAGCGCGTGTGTGGCAGCCAGGCGGGGTGGCTCCTGGGCCTCTCACGCTCATGGCCTCCCAGGCCCCGCCCACGTGACAGCGGCGTCTGCTGCCCTTTCTGATGACCTCCCGTGACAGAGAGTGTGTCCTCCTAACGATCTCACGAGGCAGGAGTGTGGGCGTCCCCGTGACACCACGTGACGAAGCGGCGTGGGGCTTCCCTATGAGCTTGTGTGACAGCAGCATGTGTCCCCCTTACCAGTGACCTCCCATGACAAACGTCCTCCACGATGACCTCGCGTGACCCCAGCACTCCCTGTCAACGCCTGACGAGCCCCCGGGGGGTGACTGAGCTAGGGCCGGACTGAGGCGCCGCGCCAGGAAGCACCGAGCGGCAAGGACGGCGGGACGTACCTCGTCACGGCCCCGGAGAATATCCTCTCGATCATCTTGGTGGAGACGGCTGCGGACACAGAGTGGGCGGTGAGCGCAGGGGGACGCGGGGCCCCTGAGCCCACGTCAGAGGACGAGAGTGGGCGGCCGCCCGGGGGCCCGACAGTGCACTGTCAAGGGCGGGACATGCCCACTTGCACACCTGCAGACGCTCTGCTGCCCGACACGCACACGTGGTGATGGAATCCAAATGCCTTCAACTCACACCCGCCAGGTGACAAGCACCGCACCAGCAAGCGTGGGCGTGGGTCAGAGAGCGCCACCGACTGGGCAGGTGACACACCCCCGCCTAGTCCCCGTCCCGGTTCCGGTCCCGGTCCCGTCCCCGGCGGTGGGGAGTCTGAGCTCCACGAGGGGTCGCGGCTGGTGACCCCAAGGCCGGTCTCCCGGGCGGGCGGCCGTCTCGTCCCCGCGTCCTCACGTGCGCATCCCTCTGTGCGCGCTGTGTCCTAACGCCCTCGTCTAACACCGGGTCCTGACCTCGGGGCCCCGCTACTGACGTCGTGTGCCCGTCATCACCTCTAAGCCCCACGCTTCCACTTACAGTCCCGTCCTGGAGTCTGGGGAACGTGGCCCCAACAAATGAATTTTGGGGGACACGGTTCGGCCCCACCCAGCGCAGCACCCGCCAGACGGGGAGAGGAAGACAAAGTCCCTCTGCACATCTCCTGGTTCATCCCACCCTGAAGACTGGTCTCCCGCCGCAGGATGGCTGGGTGCTGCAGCAGGCTGGACTGCGTGCCCCAGAACACGTCTACACCTGGACTCCTGGTACCGGGACGCGGGGCCTCAAATGGAGGTAGAGCGCTGCAGGTGGGACGACGTGAGGATCTGAGCTGGGCTCGCCTGGACCACGTGGCCCTGCGTCCAGCGACAGGGGTCCTCGCAAGAGACAGAGGAGGAGCCACAGACGCAGGGGAGGAGCCCCGTGAGGACAGAGACGGGAGGGACGCGGCCACCAGCCCAGGGACGCCTGGGGCCACCGACGCTGGAAGAGGCGGTAGGGCCCCTCCCCAGAGCCTCTGGAGGGAGCGTGTCCCCCCTGGACCTCAGACTCAGGTCCCCAGAGCTCGGGGAGGATGAATCCGACCGCTGGAGGGTCCCAGTTTGTGGTCACTTGCTCCAATGACCTCAGCCGCCTGCACAGCCCCCCTAGGTGACCGTCCATATCCACATGTCCCGCGTGTGTCCCTGGCTCGTGTGTGCCCTGCGCTGTCACGCACATGGCCATCTCACGCAGGTGACCATGCCATGGCAGCAGACACAGCAGGGCCCCGAGGGCCAGCACCTGCATCCCCTCGTCCCCTCGTCCCATGGGCCGCATGCTCACCGTGGTCATTGTGCCGGGCCAGGTCCTGGGAATCGATGAGGAGGTCGTGGTCCGTGTCCAGCTCCCAGAACTTGCAGTAGATGACGTAGAAGTGCTCGTACGAGAAGTACTCCGTCAGCTGGTTGATGTCTGCTTCCTCTTCCAAGAGCGCCACGTTCTGCCAAAACACAGCCAGCAGAACTGCGGCACCTTCCAGAGCAGCGGGGCCTCTCTGTGCGTGCGGCCCCCCGAGGCGTCTCACACTACGACGGTGGGGGCCCCAAACTGGCATAGACAGGCCTGAGCGTCCGGAGCACAGCACCCAGGCCAGGCGCGCGCCAAGCTCAGGGTCATGCCGGAGACTGCCTGGCTGCTGCTGGCACCGTGAAGCAGCCTGTGGTCACTGCTGTCACAGCGGGGCCTCCTTGTGTGGCAGGTCAACACCCCCCTCGCTAATGCCCACGTGTCCACGGGACCTGAGTGAAGAGGACACCCTGCTCCCAGTGCCCATGGGTCATTTCTCCTGCGTGGATGGTGCATGGTGGAGGGTCAATGGGTGGGTAGGTGGGTAGAGGACGCGGAGAATACAAGATGGAGAAGAGACAGGGAACAGCTGGAGAAAGGTAGAAGACGGAGTGGAGGATGGAGGGAGGAGGGTGAAGGATGGAGGGAGGAGGGTGGAGGATGGAGGGAGGAGGGAGGAGGATGGAGAGGAGGGTGGAGGATAGAAGGAGGAGGGTGGAGGATGGAAGGAGGAGAGTGGGGGGTGGAGGGAGGAGGGTGGGGGATGGAGGGAGGAGGATGCAGGATGGAGGGAGGAGGGTGGATGGAGTAAAGGGTGGAGGATGGATGGGGTGAAGGGAGGAGGGTGAAGGATGGAGGGAGGAGAGGAGGATGATGGGAGGAGGGTAGAGGGAGGAGGGTGGAGGATGGATGGGGTAGAGGGTGGAGGATGGAGGGAGGAGGATGGAGAAGAGATGGGTGGGGAGAGGGTGGAGAACGGGTGGTGGGGGGTGGAGGAGGGACAGAGGAGGGTGCAGAGCGGGTGGATGAAGGAGGCTGGAGCACGGGTGGGCGGGTAGACGGTGGAGGAGCAGGACGATCGCGGATGGAAGAGAGAGGAGGGTGCAGGATGGAGCGGGCGACGGAGGGCATGTGCGCCGCAGGGGCAGGGAGGTGCGGGCCCCACGGCCCCGCTGGCCGCTACCTGCAGGAACGTGCTCCTCCGGAGCTCCGCGCACGTGATCCTCCCCGACCAGGACCTGTTGACGGTGTAGAAAATCCTCTGTATGACCTGCGGGAGGAAGGCCGTGAGCAGGGCGCCTGGCCCCGGGGGACGCGGGGCCCCCTCCGCACAGGCCCAGCAGCGTGGTGACAATGACGGTGCCCCGGACCACAGGGAGGCGGCCAGGGGACCCAGGGGGCCGCTTATCCGCCCCCGAGGGGCCTGCACCGCCCAGGGGGACCAGGGCACACACAGATACACCTCAGCAGGCGGGGGGCCGGGGACAGCTCCCGGAGGCGGGAGTCCTCACGGCGGGTGAAGGACCCAGCTGCGCTGACCTCATGCAAGAACGCCCAACTCGATCGCACGCACGCTGGGGCAGGACCCGGGTCCGCAGTCGCACACGCGCTGGGGCAGGACATGGGTCCTGGTCTGCACGCGCACTGGGGCCTAGACCTGGGTCCTTGTTCACACGCGCGCTGGGGCCTGGACCCGGGTCCTCATTCAGACTCTGAGGCAGGACTCGAGTCCTTGTCGGCACATGCACTGGGGCCTGGACCCGGGTCCTTGTCTGCACACGCGCTGGGGCCTGGGCCCGGGTCCTTGTCTACATGCTCACTGGGGCCTGGACCCGGGTCCTCGTTGGCACGAGCACTGGGGTCTGGACTCGGGTTCTTGTCTACATGCTCACTGGGGCCTAGACCCAGGTCCTTGTCTGCACGTGTGCTGGGGCAGGACCCGGGTCCTCGTTGGCACGCGCACTGGGGCCGGGAGCTGGGGCGGAGGCTGTGCACATGGACTCACCGTGGTGATGTAGCGAGAGTGGAACTCTGACGCCTCCTTCAGGAAGGCTAAGCCCGGGTGCGTGTTCACCACATCCTGCACACAAACACAAGATGTTGCGGCGCACACGCAGAGCCCGCCAGGCACTAGCACCATATCCGCCGCCAAGCCCTGCACAGTGTACACGCCGGGGCTGCCGAGTGCAGACGCCCCAACCACGTGGCAGTGGGCAAACCACGACCCCAAGGCTACGAGTCTGTGCCCCTCAGGCTCATGCGGCGGCGGCTCGGGGCGGCTTACCGCAAGCCCCGTCACGATCTCGGACCATTAACTGACTCCACGCGTATGAACACACTGAGGACCCACGCAAACGCCCCTGTGGAGGGTTCAAATACCCTCGTTTACGAGGCACGGTCACGTGACCCAGGAGGTTGCATGGGCTGCACAGATCGGAGAACACCGCCCTGCACCCTCAGCTACCACTCTGCCACCTGCGACCATGGCCTGACCGGGTCTGGGGGAGCACGGGCCGTTCTAGAACATGGAGCCCTGCCCCTACACCGCACCAACACAGTGGGGCTGCGCCCCGAGTCTCCGCAGCCCAAATGCTGCAGTTGCTCACGGTCCCCCACTCACACCCCTGCACCATGGGGGGGCACACTGGGTCCTCCCTCTCACATCCTGCACTGCGGGGAGCACACTAGGCTGTCCCCAGACACCCTGCACCGCAGGGAGCACACCAGGACCTCCCCCACACACCCCTGCACTGCGGGGGGCAATGAGGTCACCCCCCCCAGACCCCTAAAGCGTCTGGCCCCTGAGCCATCTCTTTCGCAGGCAGTTCCCCAAGGGAAGGGAGCCTGAGTCCCAGGCAGCGTGCAGTGTAGACGGAAAGCCGGGCCTAGAGGAGGGGAGGAGCGTGCGGGGGGATGCAGGGCCTACCTGTAGGAAGGGGACAAAGTCCTCTTGCACCAGGTAATTGCAGCCGGGGTTCATGAGCAGGTGCAGGAACTTGGCCGCGTCGTCGTGACAGTTGTGGAGGATCCTGCGGGGGAGGGGTGTGAGGGGGTGCCCAGTGATGACCTCACAGGGCAGCACGGGCCCCTCCCCAACACGGGCCAGGGCGGGCCGTGATCCTGAGGCGGCCCCAGGACAGGACGGCCAGCGCGTGCCCTGGAGGCCGCTGCCCCCTCCTGGTCAGGCCGGGGAGCAGGGGACCTGGGGCCACGCCTGCCCTCCCCACCCCGTCCCCGCGCAGGCCCCGGACTCACTTCCTCCACATGGCGACGAACTTGTGGACGGAGACGGAGCCGGTGCGCTCTCCCCCGGCGCTGCAGAAGAGCGGCCCCTTCCAGTAGAGCGGGCAGCCGCACGCCTGCAGCGGGGACACAAGGGCCGCAGGGTCAGCACCTGCCTCCGAGCACCCCCATGCGCCCTGCAGGATGCCGACAGCCCGCTGCACGAGGTGCCCCAAACGTGCACCCCACCCGCACGGTGCCCCCACGCTCCTCCCCAACACAGCACACACTCGGTTCCCACACACCGGCAGCCAAGAGGCACCCATGGCAGCTGTTATGTTGGGTGCCGGGAATGCAGGACGGGGACGGGGACGGTCTGCAGCACGCGACCAGCAGGCCCCCCAAATCTGCGGGTCCAGCAGTGGGCAACGACTGTGGCCAAGGGGACGCACAGCGTGAGGACGGGCGGGCCATGCGACAGGGACAACAGTGCCCCTGAACGTCTCCACGTGGGCAGCGGTGTGGCGTGTGGCGGGGGCGCCGGCACACAGGCTGGGGACGGCCACTGAAGCTCTGGCCTCGGACCGCAAGGAGGGAGGGAGGAGCCCAGGGAGGCGGAGGCGGAGGCGGCATCCTCCACGCACACGGCGGCGAAACCGGCAGTTGAAGGCCGCCACTCAAATGCATGAACGCAGGTAAGCGCCCCTCGGCAGGAGTCGCCAGGCGCAAGCGTCAGAAAGCAGCAGTCGGGATGTCCGCCGTCCCCGCAGGGCCCGCAGGTGTCAGGAAGGCGTGGGCACGCACAGCTTCACGCCCGCGTGGCACAGCCCTGGGGACACGTCTGCAAGGCACTCTACGTGCCATGTGAAGCTTTGCCCGCCAGGTGTGTGGAGCCCCGAGGCCTGGCCATGAGCGCGTGCACACGTTTGGGGAGAAAGTCCCGGGCCCCACGCGGCCCTGCCACGGTCACAGGAAGGGGCAGCTGTTCATGCTCGTGCTGGGCGCGCACGTGGAAGCGCCAGGGTCTGTGCAGGGGCGCGGGGCGTCGGGGCCGCCGCGGGTCAGGAGCGCGCGCTGCCATCCCACAGACCCTCGGCGGCGCGTGGCATGGCATTAGACGCTAGCAGCGAGGAAACCCCCCCGCAGGACGCCGACCGCGGGCGGCGCCTTTCTCTGGTTTCTTCTTTGCAGTTTCAGTAACGTGTCCTCCCGCACAGGGCTCGAGCGCGTCACCGCAGGACCACGGGGCGCGCGCTCTCCCCAGCTCCACCTCTGCCGGTCAGAGACTCTAATAAACCGCCTGCGGGGAAAACCCACAGCGCACACGGGAGCGCAGGACCCCTCTGCGCCCAGCTGGGGCCTGCGCAGGGGCAGGCGCGTCCCCACACGGCTGAGCCAGGGCCCTGGCGGGACACACAGGAGCGACAAGGGCCCGAGGGCAGGACTGGGATTCATGGCGGGGGACGGAGGCGCATCATCGCCTGCCGAACCGGGGCCAAGGTGCTGGAAGCAACGAGCACGGACGGAGTAACCGACCGTACGAGCAGAGCACGGGAGTCACAGGGACTAATGTCTTTTGACCTTCCCGGAAAGAAACGGGTCCGACCGCAGACACGTCTGGGCTCCCGTGTGGGTTCTACTGAACACAGATGCAAAAGTAAACCCGATTCCAGACAGAAGGCTCCAGAAAAGGGCCTGGTCAGGAACGGCCCTGGGCCATTCTGTGAGGACACCCTGACCGCCAAGCGGACACGAATTCCGGGGACACAGGAGGCCACTGAGGTCTTTCCTGGAGCGAGATGCTAACCCTCAAGCAGACGTGCTCATGGTCTCCACGTGCACAAGTGACCGAGCACGCGGGTCTACGGTACGGAACACACGAGCTAGGTCAACAGGAGACCAGGACCCCACTCTTAAGATGCACGACTGAGGTGAGAACACACACGGTCATACACGCACAGTCCACGACAGTGTCAACAGATGCACGGCTGACGGGACAGAGCAGCCACCGCAAGTGGGCTCAGGCCATGGAGGCCGGGGGGCCGCGTGCACGGCTGGCGGGGACGTGAATTGCTGCCATGCTGTGGAAACTGCATGCCCGGGTCCTCCGTGCTTACACACGGAACAGTCATGGAGTCCACAGTCAGGGGGCAAGGGCATGTGTAGATACACACACCTGGAAAATAACTGAACGCACGGACTCTAACCAAACCCTGCACGCCCGTGTGCACAGCAGCGTTCTTCACAGCCGTCCAAATCTGACATGCACGCACACCCGTCCGTGGGCGAGCACGTCAACACCACGCGGCCCAGCCACATGGAATGCAGTTACTTGGCCGTGAACGCGAGCAGAGCGCTGACACCTGCTGCCACGTGCAGGGGCTCCGAGGACCCGAGAAATCCCCAACAGACCGTCCATGGCCGCAGAGAGCGGACAGCGTGCCAGGAGCTGGGGGACGGCGGGTCTGCTGAGGCGATGAGAACGTTCTGGAACCAGATCATGCTAATGGGCACACAACAGGCTACGTGTCATGAGCGGGTCTGACCGTACTCTTACGACTGGTAAGATGCCAATGGCAGTTTACGTGAGTTTTACCACAGCAGAGACAGAAGTGTCTACTGCGTGACTCTGTAAACGGAAAATCCCAGAAAAGTCACCTAACCAACAGTACTTCCGGCGGCCAGGGACGAGCAGGTGGCCAGGAAGGGCAGATTCGGGGCGCACAGGGAGTGCGTACCGTCGGACTGCATGCACAGTGTCAGGGACACACACAGGTCACAGCTCCTCAGATCACACACAGGAAGCGTGTGCCTGCGTCCGCTCCGGGGACACCTCAGGGAAGCCGCGGAGGATGGGGACGTGCACGGGCGAAACACACACACACCAGAAAGTGCTCAACGTGACCACCAGGGAAATGAGAAACAAAGCCCCGAGGAGGTGCCCGCACACACGCGGTGGAACAGCTGAAGTCAAAGGGTCGAACCAAGCGCCAGGGAGGTTGGCGGGGAACGGGCGCACTCGAGCACTGCGGCCTGGAGATGTGCCACGGACAGCACTTCTGGAAGGCATTTCCAGGTTCTTATAAAACCCGTCGCCAACAATGCCAAGTCCGAGTATCTGCTGCCTGCGAGATACAGATGTGCACACACACACACGCAACGGTTGCTCTCCTCAGCAAACACCACGGATACAACCAAGCGCTGGCCCACTGGGAAACACATAAGGCACAGCGAGTGTCCACAGCGGGCAGCCTCCGGCAGTCTGTGAGCCGGGGGGGGGGGGGGGGGCGTATCACAATTATTACCGTGTGAAAGACACCAGGAAGCACAGAGAGAGCACGGCACAGGTCCCTGCCACATGATATTCCTGAAGCGGCAACATAGCGCCAGCCTGTGTGTGACGGGCAGGGAGCCAGGAGCGGACCAGCTGCAAGGATAGTCTGGCGGCAGGGACGGCACTCCCCGCCCTGACGAGGACGCGTGCGGGGGACACGTTCACGAGACACAGTGCGCTGTACGTGTAACACGGGGAATCTCCCTGTGCGTCATGTCAACTCTACACCAACGACACTGACCAAGAAGGAACGAGTCACTGCAGAAGCTAGGAAAGAACAACCAGGTAGAAAAACCTGCAAGAAAATGGTAAAGATGAGCGCAGAAATCGCGACCAAAAAAACAAAACGATGATCCCAGAAGCTGACGGGTGCTCATGTGAAAAGTGAGCCGAATCCGTCTCCACCGTGGCCACACGACAAAGGAAGCCGAGACAAACAATACTAAGTCCCTGGAGGCTCACGTGCAGGCCTGGTCAGGACGCTAAAAGCGATACAAGGAAACGAGAAAAAATACCGAAGCAACTAACGTACAAGTCACACAAAGAACCGTTTCAGAGACACGTGAACAGGTGAGAACCGAGTCTACGGGTACATGCTAGCAGAGCAAAGCCGCCTGCACGACGTCAGCAGAGAGGACACGCTCCGTGAAGGGGCCTGTGCCCTCGGGGCAGCGGCTCCGTGGGAGGTGGGAGGTTCTCGGTTCCGGTCTCCTCACAGGCCCCAGGACAAGGAGCGAGCACGGGAACGGCGGCAGGAGGAAAACCGTCCTGGCAGAGGACCATGGGCCACGCACTGGGCGACGAGCAGCACCACGGAGAACCGAGCGCACGTCTCCGTGAACCGGCGTCGCGGACATTCCTCCAATACCGTGTCCGCAAACCACCAGGAACGCCAAGCAGACGTGCCCGAGGACGCCGCTGCCCGCGTCCGTGATCGCCAGCCCGTACACGTCACGCGGCACCGCTGCCGGGGCCCGATGGCCAATGCGTCACGTGTTCATGCACACACTACCCGGGGGACTCATGACACCGAGACGGCGGCACCGACGTGGGAGCGAGCACAGACATGACTGTGGTGTGTGCGGACCCGGCGCCATGTGCCTGTGACTCGGCTCCCACACGGACAGCACGGTGCGTGGGGGAGCCTTGGCCTCCTGTCGCATCAGCCTGCTTCTCCGGGGGCCTCAGGGGGAACGTGAGAACGTGCTGCTTACCCCTGAAACCCGCTCCTTCAGCCAGAGGTTGCAGCATGGCGCGCCCACTGTCGCAGCCTGATGGTCACACGCGTCACTGCGGCTGCAGCCGGAGGTCCGCTGTCCTGCGGGCCGGGTTCTGGGGGAAACAGGACGGGCACGGGCGGGACGCGGGGACGTGAGCGACCGCGGGAACATGTTGCGGCCACAGGACAAGGGGCTGGGTGGCCAGAGGACATGGGCGATAGCCCGTGACCCCCACGGGTGAGGGTGGAACAGGAACTCGGACGCGCCCACAGGAAATGATGCCGGCCTCACATGCAGGGACCTCCCAGACACACGTCACGACACAGAACGTGCAACGGGGACAAGGCGGGCAGCCAGGCAGACCCGCAGCAGGACCACGAGCCAGGCACGGATGGGGAGCTCGCGCTGCACCAGGGGCCAGTCGACACGGGATGAACCCATCAGCGTCGCCTGCGGACGTCTGACGATCCTGTAAGAGGCCCAGCTGCGAAGGGAGACGGGAACCCGTGTGACCCCTGCTCCATGAGCCATGTGACTAATGTGAAACGGAGACGCAGGAGTCCCCAGATGGCAACAGAACGTCTGAGGGACATGGACGCAGGTGACATCCTGAGTGAGCCGATAGCACGAACACCCAGAGGGGACGACGCCCCGCGGCCACGGCGGGTATTCCCTGAAGGAGAGGTTGGTGCTACGCGGAAACACGGGATCAGGTGGATGAAACACCAAACCACGGAGCAGGTGCACACGAGGCAGGTGACACACGCAGCGCACAGCCCAAGTCCCGCTGCAGCTCGCATGCTGTGGGGAGACGTCCCCCCCCGACACACGTGCTGCGCAAAGCGCACAGCTCACGTCCCACTCGTGGGTGGGACACCACATCCTTTCCGCACGAGAGCAGCGCAGACCCAGGGCCGTGCACACGTCCAGCTGCCCCCACGCTACACAGGAGCTGAGCCAGTGGCACAGGGAGGCACAGAGAGGACAGGAGCCATGCACACGCGCGGTGGGGAGGATGGTGGCCAGAGGGACCCCTGACACATTTCTCCCCTGTGGACACTCACGGACACCCCGAAGCAGCACGACAACAGACATGTGAGGTCACACATGTGCAGGACACGAGATCCACAGAGCATCAACTGCACTTTCACACACTCACCAAAGGCCGTCTGAACAACACGTGCGTGACACAACTGCACTGATAACAGCAGCAGAGAACGAATTTAACTAAAGACGTGCAAGGTTCACGCAGAAACTCTGAAACCTCACTGGGAGGAAGACAAGCTCCAAGACGCGGAGAGAAGCCCGCGGACACAGATCGCAGGAGAGACTGTGAACACGGTGGCAGGTATGAAGGGGTGACCCCAGGAGCTCACCTGCTGACCTCTGTGCAGATCCCACGACCCCTCCACGGCCATGCGGCCTGACCCCCAGGCACCCACCCACTGACCTCTGTGCAGATCCCAAGACCCCTCCACGGCCTACGCAGCCTGACCCCAGGAAACCCCTGCTGACCTCTGTGCAGAAGCCACGACCCCTCCACAGCCATGTGGCCTGACCCTCAGGAGCTCACCCGCTGACCTCTGCAGATCCCACGACCCCTCCACGGCCACGTGGCCTGACCCTCAGGAGCTCACCCGCTGACCTCTGTGCAGATCCCACGACCCCTCCACGGCCACGCGGCCTGACCCCCAGGACCTCACCCGCTGACCTCTGTGCAGATCCCACGACCCCTCCACGGCCACGCGGCCTGACCCCCAGGACCTCACCCGCTGACCTCTGTGCAGATCCCACGACCCCTCCACGGCCACGCGGCCTGACCCCCAGGAGCTCACCCGCTGACCTCTGTGCAGATCCCACGACCCCTCCACGGCCACGCGGCCTGACCCCCAGGAGCTCACCCGCTGACCTCTGTGCAGATCCCACGACCCCTCCACGGCCACGCGGCCTGACCCCCAGGACCTCACCCGCTGACCTCTGTGCAGATCCCACGACCCCTCCACGGCCACGCGGCCTGACCCCCAGGACCTCACCCGCTGACCTCTGTGCAGATCCCACGACCCCTGCACGGCCACGCGGCCTGACCCCCAGGACCTCACCCGCTGACCTCTGTGCAGATCCCAAGACCCCTCCACGGCCACGCAGCCTGACCCCAGGAAACCCCTGCTGACCTCTGTGCAGAAGCCACGACCCCTCCACAGCCATGTGGCCTGACCCTCAGGAGCTCACCCGCTGACCTCTGCAGATCCCACGACCCCTCCACGGCCACGTGGCCTGACCCTCAGGAGCTCACCCGCTGACCTCTGTGCAGATCCCACGACCCCCTCCACGGCCACGCGGCCTGACCCCCAGGACCTCACCCGCTGACCTCTGTGCAGATCCCACGACCCCTCCACGGCCACGCGGCCTGACCCCCAGGACCTCACCCGCTGACCTCTGTGCAGATCCCACGACCCCTCCACGGCCACGCGGCCTGACCCCCAGGAGCTCACCCGCTGACCTCTGTGCAGATCCCACGACCCCTCCACGGCCACGCGGCCTGACCCCCAGGAGCTCACCCGCTGACCTCTGTGCAGATCCCACGACCCCTCCACGGCCCACGCGGCCTGACCCCCAGGACCTCACCCGCTGACCTCTGTGCAGATCCCACGACCCCTCCACGGCCACGCGGCCTGACCCCCAGGACCTCACCCGCTGACCTCTGTGCAGATCCCACGACCCCTGCACGGCCACGCGGCCTGACCCCCAGGACCTCACCCGCTGACCTCTGTGCAGATCCCACGACCCCTGCACGGCCACGCGGCCTGACCCCAGGAGCTCACCCGCTGACCTCTGTGCAGATCCCACGACCCCTGCACGGCCACGCGGCCTGACCCCCAGGAGCTCACCCGCTGACCTCTGTGCAGATCCCACGACCCCTGCACGGCCACGCGGCCTGACCCCCAGGAGCTCACCCGCTGACATCTGTGCAGATCCCATGACCCCTGCACGGCCACGCGGCCTGACCCCCAGGAGCTCACCCGCTGACCTCTGTGCAGATCCCACGACCCCTCCACGGCCACGCGGCCTGACCCTTAGGAGCTCACCCGCTGACCTCTGTGCAGAACCCACGACCCCCTGCACGGCCACGCGGCCTGACCCCCAGGAGCTCACCCGCTGACCTCTGTGCAGATCCCACGACCCCTCCACGGCCTCGCGGCCTGACCCCCAGGAGCTCACCCGCTGACCTCTGTGCAGATCCCACGACCCCTCCACGGCCACGCGGCCTGACCCCCAGGAGCTCACCCGCTGACCTCTGTGCAGATCCCACGACCCCTGCACGGCCACGCGGCCTGACCCCCAGGAGCTCACCCGCTGACCTCTGTGCAGATCCCACGACCCCTGCACGGCCACGCGGCCTGACCCCCAGGAGCACACCCGCTGACCTCTGTGCAGATCCCACGACCCCTGCACTGCCACGCGGGCTGACCCCCAGGACCTCACCCGCTGACCTCTGTGCAGATCCCACGACCCCTGCACGGCCACGCGGCCTGACCCCCAGGACCTCACCCGCTGACCTCTGTGCAGATCCCACGACCCCTCCACGGCCACGCGGCCTGACCCCAGGAGCTCACCCGCTGACCTCTGTGCAGATCCCACGACCCCTGCACGGCCACGCGGCCTGACCCCCAGGACCTCACCCGCTGACCTCTGTGCAGATCCCACGACCCCTGCACGGCCACGCGGCCTGACCCCCAGGAGCTCACCCCGCTGACCTCTGTGCAGATCCCACGACCCCTGCACGGCCACGCGGCCTGACCCCCAGGAGCTCACCCGCTGACCTCTGTGCAGATCCCACGACCCCTCCACGGCCTCGCGGCCTGACCCCCAGGAGCTCACCCGCTGACCTCTGTGCAGATCCCACGACCCCTGCACGGCCACGCGGCCTGACCCCCAGGAGCTCACCCGCTGACCTCTGTGCAGATCCCACGACCCCTCCACGGCCTCGCGGCCTGACCCCCAGGACCTCACCCGCTGACCTCTGTGCAGATCCCACGACCCCTCCACGGCCTCGCGGCCTGACCCCCAGGACCTCACCCGCTGACCTCTGTGCAGATCCCACGACCCCTCCACGGCCACGCGGCCTGACCCCCAGGACCTCACCCGCTGACCTCTGTGCAGATCCCACGACCCCTGCACGGCCACGCGGCCTGACCCCCAGGACCTCACCCGCTGACCTCTGTGCAGATCCCACGACCCCCTCCACGGCCACGCGGCCTGACCCCCAGGACCTCACCCGCTGACCTCTGTGCAGATCCCACGACCCCTCCACGGCCACGCGGCCTGACCCCCAGGACCTCACCCGCTGACCTCTGTGCAGATCCCACGACCCCTCCACGGCCACGCGGCCTGACCCCCAGGAGCTCACCCGCTGACCTCTGTGCAGATCCCACGACCCCTGCACGGCCACGCGGCCTGACCCCCAGGAGCTCACCCGCTGACCTCTGTGCAGATCCCACGACCCCTGCACGGCCACGCGGCCTGACCCCCAGGAGCTCACCCGCTGACCTCTGTGCAGATCCCACGACCCCTGCACGGCCACGCAGCCTGACCCTCAGGAGCTCACCCGCTGACCTCTGTGTAGAACCCACAACCCCTCCATTGCCCCGTGGCGTGACCGGGAGTCCCCGGAGCCTAGGCGGCCCTGAGCAACACCTTCAATGCACGAGAGCCACACTCCCCACTGAAACGTGACCACAAAGCACGGCGCCACAGCACGGTCGTGGCGCCACAGCACAGTCGTGGCGCCACAACAGAAACACACGTGTCTGCACAGGGGCAGGATCCAGTGATCCACGTGCACCCGTGATTCGCTCTTCCCCCGGGGGTGCCAAGACCTCCCCAGAGGGCGTACCCCGACAGCGCCACATACAACCATCTCACAACCTGTGACACGCGTTCTCGTCACAGCTGCAGGCCCTGGACCTGCAGAGAGAGGAGGCTCCACCTCCCCAGCCCTGAAAGGATTCCCAGTAAATGACGCTGAGCACAAGCCACAAGGAAATCCTGGGTGCGACGACGTGCGTCAGCGTGAAAACCTTCCCTGCGCCTGGACGGCAGAATCGTGAACACGGGACACAGGCCCAGCCCATGGGAGTGCTGGCCTCTGGAGCACGGGGAGGACCTGTGCAGGAGCACGCGGGGCAGGGGACGCAGGGGCACGCGGGCAGCTCAGCGCCCAGGGGACACATGCCCTCGCGTGGGGGACTGTGCATGCAACTCACAGCCGCTTCCTGCTGCAGCATCAGCACTGCAGGCTCTGCGGATGGGTATGCGCACAACCCAGGGGGGCCCACACGGGAGCCGTCCACCCCGAGACGGGAAGGGCCGGGCCGGGCCTGTGGGAACCCTCGCGTGCTGCCACAGAGCCCACTCAGGGCCACCCGCACAGCCACCGCGGACATGCACATGGACACCTGGGTCCGGGACGCCGCATTCACGGGGCACGCGTGAGTCCACATGGTGCACGCCCGCAGCAGGACGGACAGCCAGAGTGTGCAGAGTCAGCCCTGCACACCTCGACGCGGACACGCCTGCAGCACGGCGTCCAGGACACACGAGGCCACCGCAGGCCGGTCCCTGGCATGAAATCACACCGCATGAAGGCCTGTGCGCAGCCCCAGGGACAGAGGCTGGGGGAGCCCGGGACCGCGACCCAGGCTGCGCGTCCCTCGCCTCGTCGGGCGGGGCTCCCACGCGGTCCCACGCGGGCTTCGAAGGGCAAGCCACTGGGATGGTGAGCAGCCGAGCTGCGCACTCGTGGGCGCCCACCTTGGCCACGCGGCCCATGTCGTCCATCGTGGCTCTCTCGTGCGGGAACTGGGCGAAGGTGTGCTCGATCTTGGAGATGACGGCGTCCACGTGCAGCGTGTCTGTGGGGCGGCCCCGAGGGAAGTAGAAGGCAGGAATGTTCTGGCTGGCGGCGGGCGGCAGGGGCTGCTCCTTCTTGGCCTGCACCTGGGGACGACACAGACACACGCGCGTCAGAACCTGCCCGGGCTGCTCTCCATGCCCACGCGGAGGGGCCGGGCAGCAGGACATGCACCCGGGACATCCAGACACACGACGGCAAGCAGCCCCTGCGGGGGTCGCGCGCCCACGCTGCCAGCCCCCCACCCCAGCTCCTGCCCCAGGCTGGACCCTGCGGGACGGGGACAGGGACGCTAGGCTGCCCGAGGAGGCGGCGCGGAGGCTCGTGGACAGGGGAGGGCCAGCCCAGGGCTCAGGTGGTCGGTGACGGGCGGCTGCGTGCACCCAGGACAGGGGACCCAGCGTGTGCAGCACAGAGGTCGCCAGACCCGCCCAGCACCCTGACCCGACCCGCGGGAGCCACGCACGCAGCACCCCGCCCGCCCCCTGCTCGCCGCACATAGCGCGGCCCGGGCCGCCCCGTGGTGGCAGCTAAGGTGGCGGCTTCCATGTGCCAGCACCGTCCCGGCCCCGCTGATGACATGTACTGGCCGCCGCTCGGCAGAGCGGACGCAGGGGATGTGCGGTCACCTCGTGAAGCGACAGCCGTCCGCGCGCCGGGTTACGTCAGTAAAATCCCGGATTGGTGTGCTCCTGAACGCGTATGCACTTTCCCAGAAACAGGTCGGTGACACGCGCACGCCAACGCACGGGTGTCCGTCCGTCCACCCCCAGGGACAAACGACAGCTGAGGCTGCCATGGGGGACGGCCACCGGAACCCGCCTGGAGCTGGGGAGGCCTGGGACAGCGAGGCGGGGACGCCCCGGGCTGCGCTCAGAGGCCCTGGCTGCCCCCCTGCCCCGCCCCGGGCTCCCAGCAGTGCTTGGGGGTTTGTCCTGCAGACCCAGCAGGGAACACCGCCCCCCGCCCCAGGTGCCCAGGCCCACAGACCCGAGGCTGATGCTCACCCACAGGGAGGGTCTCAGGGAAGGGGGTAGATGCCCAGGGCACACTGGGATCACGGCTACAGGGGACGGCCCGGCAGCCCCGACCCCGAGGAACAGGGATCCCCACTGTTGGCAGGGGCGCCCAGACACGGACATGCACCCGCCTCACCTGCGCGGGCAGGGCCTGGACCCCAAAGGCGGTCACCCTGACACACGGGGCTTCTGCCCAGCTGCATGACGGCCACAGGCACGGTCCCCGTCCCCTTGATCACAGGTTCCCCTGGACCCCGTGCCCCCCTCCAGTCACAGGTCCCCGCGCTTCCCGTCCCCCGCCCCATGGTCATAGATCCCTGCAGTCTCTGTCCCCCCTCGTGGTCACAAGTCCCCACAGTCCCTGCCCTCAGGTCACAGGTCCCCAAGCTCCCCGTGGCCCCCATGGTCACAGATCCCCGTGGTCCCTGTCCCCTCTAGTCACAATCCCCATGGTCCCCATCCCCTTCCCACCCTGCAGTCCCTATCCCCTCCACAGTCACAGGTCTGGTCACGGTCAGCCATCTGTTCACCCCCTCCGCTCTTCTGCAGAGCCTTCCCCCTGGAGCCATGTGCTCCCGCTCATCAGACCTGGCCTCAGTTCACAGTGGGGGTGGCGGAGGCGCCCACACAGGGGACATAGCTGCATAGCGAGGTGCACAGGGATGGTGAGGGAGACGCCCCCAAATGTGGAGGGGGGAGGGACAGAGAAGGAGGAGGGAGGTAGGAGGTGGGAGGGGACCAGGGGGACACAAAGGGAGAGAAGAAGGCAGGAGGGAAAGGAGAGAGGAGAGAGGAGGGAAGTGCCTGGAGAGGATCAGAAGGCAGGAGGAGGGAGGGGAAGGGAGGGGGAGGCAGGGAGAGGAAGGGGGAGGAAGGAGCAGAGAGGTGCTGGGTGCAGGGTGCAGGGGTGTGGATGGGAGGGGCACAAAGCAGGCTGGAGGAAAGGGGAGCCCAGGGACACAGCTTCCCGTCCCTGCGCTGCACACATGCAGCAGGTCACTGGAGTCCTGGTCAGGTCAGGGGAAGCCTCCCCTCCTCCCCTGCACGGGCACCGCCCCTCCCCCTTCCCCCTGGAGGCTGCTGAGGGAGCAGGGTTCCTGCTCAGGGGCGGATGCTGAGGACCAGGAGCCCAGGAGCTGGGCAGGGGCAGGTGTGCAGGGCCTCTGGCACACTCCGCATGGCCTGCCCCAGACACCCCCACTCCCTCAGTCAGCCCCTCCCACACCAGGCTCAGATCCCGCCTCCACGGCCAACACCCCCCCCACTCCTGCAGGAGGGTCACAGGAGGCCAACAGGTGCTGCGAGCAGGTAACGGCCACACCGGCCGCTCCCAGCCAGACGGCAGCAGGGCTCCGAGCCGCTGGGCCCCACACCCACCCCGAACCACAGAGCAGACTGGGGGCCGAGCCAGGGCAGCTGCGAGGGTCAGGAGAGCTCACCTGTGCAGCGTCCAGGCACAGGTGCCCAGACTAACCCTTGACTCGGGGCCCCACGGGTGCCCAACAGGGTCTTGTTCAAAATGCCCTTGGGACCATCTATACCTTGACGAGAAAGCACGGCCTCAGGCTGCCAACGCTCCAGGGGAGATGGGGGGGCCCTGGGGAATCTCCATCCTGGAGGGGAGGCCTGGAGGCCAGTGGAGTCTGGGTCCTGGAGGGGGACCTGGGAGGCTCATGGAGTCTGGGCCCCGCAAGGGGACCTGGGGGGCCTGTGGATTCTGCGCCCTGCAGGGGGACCTGTGGAGTCTGTGCCCTGGAGGGGGACCTGGGGGGCCCATGGACTCTGTGCCCTGGAGGGGGACCTGGGGGGCCCGTGGACTCTGTGCCCTGGAGGGGGGCCCTGGGGGGCCCGTGGACTCTGCGCCCTGGAGGGGCCCTGGGGGGCCCGTGGACTCTGCGCCCTGGAGGGGGACCTGGGGGGCCTGTGGATTCTGCGCCCTGCAGGGGGACCTGGGGGGCCCGTGGACTCTGCGCCCTGGAGGGGGACCTGGGGGGCCCGTGGACTCTGTGCCCTGGAGGGGGCCCTGGGGGGCCCGTGGACTCTGCGCCCTGGAGGGGCCCTGGGGGGCCCGTGGACTCTGCGCCCTGGAGGGGGCCCTGGGGGGCCCGTGGACTCTGTGCCCTGGAGGGGGCCCTGGGGGGCCCGTGGACTCTGCGCCCTGGAGGGGCCCTGGGGGGCCCGTGGACTCTGCGCCCTGGAGGGGGACCTGGGGGGCCCATGGATTCTGCGCCCTGCAGGGGGACCTGGGGGACCTGTGGAGTCTGTGCCCTGGAGGGAGACCTGGGGGGCCCATGGACTCTGCGCCCTGGAGGGGGACCTGGGGGGCCCGTGGACTCTGCGCCCTGGAGGGGGCCCTGGGGGGCCCGTGGACTCTGCACCCTGGAGGGGGACCGTGACCCAGGCCGTGCATGGAGCATTGTTGCCACGACCGGGGCTGCACACGGAGCCTCGGCGCCCAGGGCAGAAGCGCCACGGGGCAGCCAGCAAGGAGGGAGGCTGGGCTCCGTGTCCGTGTTCCCAGGCCCCAGGTTCCCAGGGCTCGTGTCCACAGGCCCCATAGCCCGACGCATAGCCCCAGGAGCCGGAGCGCAGCCCAGCGAGGCTGCGGGGACGTCCAGGGTTAATCTCGGGGACATAAATAGACCCGGCGGCAGCACAGCTGCAGGACGCACATTCCTGTGGGCCACGGGTGCCGTTGGGAGCCGGCCACCCCAGTCGCCGCCCAGTGGGAGCAGGGCTCGGCTGAGTCCCTGGGCTCCAGAAGGCCACACGCCGCGACGGCGAACCTGCACCGGCAGGTGCGCGCGGAGCAAAGGAGTGGGGCCCGGCTCCCAGGTGCTGCGCCCACCTTCCTGCCGGCCGCCCCCTCTGTGTGAGCCCGTGGGGCACGCCGCCCGGAACTCCCTGATAAAGACGACACGTCCCCTCGCAGAGCTATTTCTGTCCAGCACACTGAGTCACCACGAGGCCGCCGAGCGGGAGCACGGCCGCGGCGTCCAGCACACACACGGCGGGGCTACCCCTATCCATGGGGGCTGCCCACGGGTTCCCATCGAAGCCACCGCGGCCTCTCGGGGTGGACGGCCGCACCTGGCACACACACAGTGCAGGCTGTGGCTTTGCCGGGGGGATCCTGTCTGAACACCGGCCTCCTGTCACAGGGTGAGGGTGGGGACGTCAGAAGGGACCTCACCCCCTCCCGCGGGACAGACACGCAGGAAAAGCCCAGTGACGGTGATGGGCCTGACAGGCCATAGGAGCTGCGCTGGGCAGGGTGCGTGTCAGCTGCAGTGGCCCAGGGCGCACCCCTACCTGGGCCGCGGATGCACAGCTGCTGTTGGGGTGGGCCGGGGGGCCCCGAGGGACACGCAGGTGAGCTTCAGGCACTTTGAGGCCGTGGCGGGGGGGTGGGGGGACAAAGGGTCCCCAGGCACACGTTCTCCTCCCCTCCCATGGGCCGTCCCTGTGACAGGGCACACGTGCCAAGGAGCCTCGCACAGGACGCCCGGGGTGCAGAAACAGGACCCCCGAGCTCAGGCCGCAGTGCAGAGGAGCTGGAATGGCCTCGGCACGGGCCGTGCTCCTGGGGAGGTTCTGGGTGGCCCAGCAGCACACGTGACTTGGGGCGGGACACGGGCTCCCAGGGGCAGGGACCAGGCCAATGTGGCCCCCTGGGGCCTTCGGGACCTCGCTCCAGCTCGGTGCCGCAGGCACAGCACACAGGGAGGGTCTGCTCTCCACCAGGCCGCGCCCACGGGGTGGAAACTGTGCGCAAGGTCTTCCCCCCACCCCCACCCCGGCCGGGGCACCACGGACAGTCAGCCGCCTCCCACACCTCACCCACAGGCAGTCCTGTCCCCTGCTGGCCCTGGCAGCCTGGGTCCAGGGAGCCGACCCACCCCAGCACCGTGACCCCGCTGAGCCTGCAGCCCTGCTCGGGTCCCCACAGCCAGAGCCCAGAGGCCCCGAAGTCACCGGGGGCGGCCGGCTGGACATAGAGGCATGTCAGCTGGGGATGGCGTCACGGGGCCTCCCCTGGCTCTGTGCAGGGCCCATGGTCCCCGTGGAGGACCCTGCAGGGCCAGGACGGGCAGTGACAAGGGGCAGGAGCGGGGACCAAGGCATCGCCCAGGGTGCACAGGCTGCCGCTCCACCTGGGGGAGCCTGGGGAGCACTGCCGGGGGCAGGGGGCGACGGAGCGATTGCTGGCGTTCCAGCTCAGCCAGCGCAGGCGACAGGGCAGCCCTGATCCTGATCCGAGGGCCGGGGTGGAGGCGGGGGTGGGGTTCCCTGACCCAGGGCCCACGGGCTGCAGCATCAGGGAATAAGTGCCCCCAGTGGGTGCCGCAGCCTGAGGACCCGGGACGGCAGGTGTGAGGCGAGCTCGCAGCCCAGACACACGTGGACACACTCCTGATGCCAACGCAGCACAGCCGCTGCGCCCGAGGCTGCTCCGCACCAGCTCCTGCAACACCCGGCCCCACCCCATGTGTCCCCTTTCCATCTCTCCTCTCATCTCCACCCTCACCCCTCCCATCTTTTGTCCCCCTCCCATCCTCAACCCTATCTGTCCCCTCATCCCTCTCCCCATCCTCCCCCTCCCATCTCTCCCCTCTCATCCCCCTCTGCATCCTCCGCCCTCCCGTCTCTTTTGTCCCCTCCCATCCTCCTCCCTCCCCATCTCCCCTCTCATCCACCTCCCCCAACCTCATCTCTCCACATCTCTCCCTTCACCCCCCTTCCCATGCTCACCTTTCCCTGTCTCTCCTCTCATCCCCCTTCCCATCCTCCCCCCTCCCATCTCCCCTCTCATCCCCCTCCCCCATCCTCACCCCTCCCCATCTCTCCCAATCTCATTTCCTGCATCCCAGTTAGCCTCTCTCCTGTGGGGCTGTCAGGCCACTTCCCGAAATCCCACCTTCCCCCATCCTCCCTCATCCCTGCCCTTGCCGCTCCCCCCCGCCCCCTGCAATCCCCTGTATCACCCGCAATCTATGTCCCTCCATCTCTGTCCCACCCACCGTGCCGGTGGCCCCCGATGGCACAAGCATATGCTGAGCTCCGTGCCCAGGGCCGTGTGCACATCCACACCCAGATACCCCGGGGTGGAAGGAAGCCAGGAACCCCCCCACCCCGCTGTTCCTCCCCGAACCGTCCCTACCCCCCCACGAGAAACACCATCTGATTGACCACAGGGCCCTCAGAAAAGAGGCGCTGTGCCCCGTACACCCCGTCCCCCCCCCCCGCCCCCCGCAGGACACGGCTGACTGCTGTCTCCCGCAGGGGAACAGCCTCCTGCTAAAGGAATTCACAGAACTTGTCCCCACAGTGATGCTGGAGATGCCGGTCAGCCTAGGACCACCAGGGCTTCAGGAACCCCAGCCCCAAGGGCAAGGGCAAGTCACTGGCAGGACGGTCAGCCCACCTGCGGCCCAGGCCCAGCGCAAGGCGACACCTGGAAGGTCAGCCCACCCAGCACACCTGGAGGAGCAGCCGCGGGTGTGAGGACTGCACAGGGCCGATCCCCTGATCTTCCCTCCGCCTTAAAGATCCCGAGCAGGCACTGGCGTGGCCAATTGCTCCGGGTTTCCTCACATGGAGGGAGCAGAGCACAGCTCCACCCACCTCCCCACACAACCTCGGGGGGGGCCCCCAAGGCACAAAGGGCCCAGCAGTTCCTGACCCTAAAACTGCAGTCGCAGCGTCAGCCAAGCAGCCCTTCCCCGCCCCGATGCCCCCACAGACAACTGATTCCCCCTCCCAGCCCCGCACAGACCTGGGACTCTGGGGGCTCTTTCCTGAGGCCACATGGGCGCCCAGTCCCCACGTGCCAAGGGAACGCTGGGCTTTCACGTAACAAGTGTCAGTCGGCCCAGACAGAAGGCACTTGGGCAGCAGTGCCCCGCCTCCAGACCTGTGCTGCTGTGCCGCATCCTACCTCCACCCTGTCCTGTCTCCCCCTCCGGCCCTGCGCTCCTGTGCCCCCCACCCAGACCACCCATCCTGTGCCCTGTCCTCCCCCAACCCGTCCACTCTCCCGTCCTGTCCCCCCCACCAAGACCACCCACCCTGTGCCCACCCCATCCACCCCCCATCCTTTGCCCCGTCCAGTCCACCCGATCCTGTCCCCACATACGGCCCCCTGTCCTGTCACCCCCGTGCAAACCTGTGGTCCTGTCCCCGACCGACCCCTGGCACCCGAGCACTAGGGGGCAGGCGGAGGGCGACAGGCCACAGACAAACCCGCCATACAGAGTAACTTGGGAACTCACAGGAAGAGCCAGACTTTTCAATTTCGGGGTCCCCTGAGACTAGCTGACGACACACAGACACGTGCGTAGACACGCACGGACACACGGACGCACACAGACACACGTAGACACAAACATACACAGTCACACACACAAAGCCACGTTTTCCTCCTCTGAGCTCACGGGACGACAAAGTTCACAAGCCAGCGGGTTAGTACAAGCCCCTGACGACGGGCTGCGGGAGCCCCGGGGGGGACACGGCAGGGAGCGGGGGACGCTTCCATGGTTCACGCAGGGAAGAGCCCCGGGGATGACTCCCGAGGACCGCCAGCAGCTGGGGGACAGGCGGTGCAGGCGCGCTACAGGGACGGCGGTCCTCAGGGGCGGCTGAGGACGGGCTGAGGACGGGCGGGGCGGCTGGCCCAAGGCACACCGGCTGCCCGGCTCCCGCTCCGGGGGACGCCCGCACGCCCCGACCACCCCGACCGCAGAGGGCAGGCCCGGGCACGCCAGCCCCCATCCCGGGACGCGGCCCCCCGGCCCCGCCGCCGCACCTGCTGGAAGGCTTTGAGTCTCTTCTTGAAGCGGGACGGCAGCACAAAGTCGCAGCCGCGGGCCAGGGAGGCCAGCTCCTGCCGCAGATCGGGGTCCTGGCGCAGCGACAGCTCCCGGAGCCGCATGTCGGCGCGCACGGGCCTCCGCAGGCCGGTCCAGGCGCTGCGCTCTCGCTCGCGGGGCTGTGCGGGCTCGGGGGGCTCAGGGGGGCCGCGGCGCCCGGCGGGACGGTCCGGGCAGCCGGGCTCAGCGCGCTCCATGCGTGGCCGGCCGGGCGCTCTGGGGGCCGGGCCCGGGCGGCGCGCATTCCACAGGCTGACGCGGGCACATGGCTGCAGGGGGGGGCTCCCGCTCCTCCCCACGGCCGCGGGCGGGAGCCACTGGGCAGGAGGGAGCCGTCGGAGCCGGCTCCTGGGGTGCTCTGACCGCCGCGCTCCCCGCGCCCCTGCCCCTGCCTGCGCCCCTGCTCCTGCCTGCGCCCCACAAGGAGCCCTGTGGGACACGCCTGCTGGCCCCAGGGGCGGGGGCGGGGCGGGGGCGCTGTCCCCGCTGGGAGGTGACCCAGCTAGTCAGCAGAGGCGGCGGAGGGGGGCGGGGCGCTCTCCAGAGCAGCTGCTCCCTCCCTGAAATCCTGCCCGGAACAAAGGGGTCTGCGCCACCACCCGCCCTCTGCACTTAGGGCTGAGGAAATGCAGCACGGGGTCCTCGAGGCCTGCAGGATCCCACCTGGCCTTCCTACAGAGGCAGAGGCAGACCATGTGCCGTAGGGCAGCTTGTGCGGAATATGGGTTGTGTACCTTGGATGACGCGCAGGTAAGCGGGGAGCAGCAAAGGCCACTGGTACAGCGGAGGAGCTACCAGGGAAGGCGACCCAGGTAAGGGAGGGACGCTCACTGCAGGAAGTGACCAGAGGGCCACGGAGCACAGTATGTGAGGTTCAGGACGCAGCAGGGCGCACCCGGTCCAGGTGACGTAGGACGGCCCCTACTAACACGGGCACAATGCAAGCTGATGTAGGCACACAGCACAGGTGGCCCCACGCCGCGGCCGCACAGGGACTGTCCTGACCGCGCACAGACAGCACAGAGTGGACGGAGCAGGGGGCTGGGAACCTAATGTCCCAGGCTCTCCACCTCCCTCGGCACCAGGAAGGAAAGACGCAAGGAGGAGGCCGACCCCCAAAGCCTGCCAGAGGTCCCCCATGTGACCCGAGTGGTTTCAAGGACAGGATCCCAGGTGTGACACAGACACTAAGGCACACCCAGCAGCAAAGGGGAGCAGAACCTCAGCGTCCAGCCATCCCACTGACAGGAACCAACCACCCTGCAGGGCCCAGAACAAGTGCACCTGCAGGGCCCAGAGCCAGCACACCTGCACTCCCCAGAGCTACACACCTGTACTCCCCATAGTGAGCGCCCCTGCAGGGCCCAGAGCAAGCACATCTGCACTCCCCACTGACACACCTGTACTCCCCAGAGTGAGCGCACCTGCAGGGCCCAGAGCAAGTGCACCTGCACACGCCAGAGCAAGCGCACCTGCATACTCTAGAGTGAGCACATCTGCAGGGCCCAGAATGGGCACACCTGCAGGCCCCAGAGTGAGTGCACCTGCATACTCTAGAGTGAGCACACCTGCAGGGTCCAGAGTGAGTGCACCTGCACACCCCAGAGTGAGCGCACCTGCCCTCTCCAGAGCAAGTGCACCTGCACGCTCACAATGAGCGCACCTGCAGGGTCCACAGTGAGCACACCTGTACTCCCTACAGCGAGCACACCTGTAGAGCCCTGAGAAAGGACACGTGTAGAGCCCTGAGCAAGCACACCTGCAGGGCCCAGAGGGAGCCCACCTGCGCGGCCCAGATTAAGGCCTGCCATGTACTAGACAGAAACACTTGAGTACCTAGCCAGTGTTACGTTTGGGGTATGGGCAGCCGAGATGCCCCTCCGTGGACAACACTGTGTCCTCCGGAGAAAGATGGCCCTCTTCTTGTGACGACTCACTCGCTGCAGGCCTCACCCCGCCCCGGACGCCCGTGCCCCAGGACCCCACCCGCAATCTGCTCCCCCTGAGGCTCTTTGGCCGCCAGCGCCTGGGTGGCCACCCAGACGGGAAATGACCCAGGGGGCTGCTGCCCTCTGCAACCCCCCAGAAGATGGCAGCTCTTTACTGGTCCTTGCCCGTCGCCGCCGTCGCATCTCTCCCTTCCTTCCTCTGAGGTCTGTCCAGTGCGCACCGCCTGGCAGGCACAGCAGCCACGTGCACAGGGTTCACGCGGACGGTGCAGTCCAGCACACGGTGTAGGTACTGTTTGAATAAGCGCACTCAGAGACACAGGCGTCCTGAAGACACGCAGGACCCCGGAGCAGCACGAAGCCGCGTTAGCTCCAGCACACGCCGCTTCCTGAACCAGGCCCCCACGGACATGGGCGGGCGTCTCCTTTGCAGACCCTCTAGAGCTGGGCCCCCAGGAAACCGCAGGACTCCAGGGACACCTCATCCGCCTGCACTTGCCATCCCGCCTCCCAGCAGGTGGACTCCCAGCAGGTGGACGTGGCCTCTCTTCCTGCTCCAGGGACAGGGACATCCAGGAAATGCCAGCGGTCACTAAGCACTGGCCCAGAGCACACTGCACCCACCTTCCCTCCATAACAGGCTTCGCTTTCAGGTTTATGGAAATGCAGGGCTCCCATGAGCTCCCCTCCCCCGCCCCGGCCCCGATTATGAACGTCCGGCCCTAGGCTAGGCGGCGCATTAGTGATGAGCGATGAGCTCACGATCCCTGCGAGTCCTGCGAGTCCTTCGGGCTCCTCCTGGTGCTGCCACCTGGGGGCCTGGACCCCCCACAAGGACGCGAGTCTGCAGCTACGGGGCCTAGGGCCGGGAGAGCAGGGGCGCCGCCCCGAGTGCCCTAAGCACCCTCCCTGTTCCTGTTCTAAGTCCTGTTCCGGAGCACGTCCCCCACCCCCACCTCCCCACTGTCTCACCCCAGCAAGTCCATCTCTGCCACTTCTTATAGGTCTTCTAGGATTCACAGGTCTGCCACGACCCCGTCTGAGGCGTCCAGACACTCAGACCTGGGCAGGGCGTGCAAACCGCCAGGTTCCCGGAACACGCGGGTGCTGGGCGACCTGGGCGTGCTGTGTGAGACCACAGGGAGGCTGGTCCACTCAGACCCAGAGGCCACTGGCAGGAAGGCTGCCCGAACACCACGCGACCGGGACAAGGGATCCGGGGATGGCGTGCATCAGACAGGGCCGTGGGGTGTCCTGCCAAGCACGGCCATGCCGGCTGGTTTTGCTGCGTTCCTCTTTCCTGCATACCCCCAACAGGACATGTGACCTGTGCAGCTTGAACACACGGGCAGGGCCTCCCTGCCTCCCCCTTGCAACGTGACCGCAGCCTGTCCCACAAGGACACGGTGGGCTCTTGCGGGGGCCACACATCGCTGCCGCCACGGGAGTGTGTGTGTGAGCCGTGCACGGGGCCGCCCCTCCCTGCTGGTGCAACGCTCCTGGCGTGAACACAGGGCGGGCAGCAGACCGCCACGCAGAGCAGACGCCTGCCCCCCGAGGGGCCCCACATGCCGCCCCAGAGCTGTGAGCTCTGCCCGTTAGGTCCTCAGCATGGGGCGGTCTGTTCACGCCGCGGCGATGGGGCCAGAGCACAGGAGGCCCACGGCAAAGCAAGGCACGCCATGCAAGAGCTTGGGCGCCTGCGTGTGGCCTCACCGGGCCGGATAAAACGCCACCTTCAAATGAAGTCCTCTGGCTTCCCTGCTGCGGATTTCTGCAGCGACCGAGGCGTGCGCGAACCAGGCACCACGGCACGGGGCTCTGTGAGACGTTCCACGGACGGGACTGCTGCACCGGAAACGCTGCTACAAGCCCGAAATCTTATTCCAAATATAAAAAAAGAAAGCTTTTCCTCATTTGTCCACCTGTACGTACGTTTTGGGGTAAGATTATTAGCAACTCAAGAGTTCAGAGGTATATTTATGAGAGTGGGGGGGACATAGGGGCACAGAGGGACAAGCATCCCCGGTCCCTGCCGTCCGATTCACATTTAAAATACTTCTTCCTGAAGAGCAACTGCGAACCTTCTGACGGTCCAGGACGTAGGACGGACCTTACGCAGGATGACCACGTATGAAACATAGCCTGAAACACACCCCAAAACCTAAATGTAAGAGCCCAGCTTGCAAATCTCATAGAAGAAAGAGGAGCAAACCTTTTCGACCCTGAGCGTGGCAAAGACTGTTTAGATCATGCCATGTCCTATTTGGGACACAACAAAAACCCGTGGCAAGTCGCACGTCATCGACGCGTGAAGCTTTCCTGCTTCCGGAGACGTGAGCACGAAGGGAAAGGACGTCACCGAGCAGCAGTGAACGCTGCACTTGCAGCAGCTGTAATGGGTCGCGCAGGGAACCGCAGCACGTCCACGCAAAGCGAGCAAGCCCGCGAAGGACGCAACGCGGGAGGAGGACAGTTCACCGATGACACACACGGCCTCAGCGCACCCCCGGCCAAAACCCTAGGAGCTGCTTGACAGCCGTCCCGTGAGGCGTGCATGGCGTGACCCCGGGGACGCGGACGCCCGCAGTGTGGAGCGGGATGGAAGCTACCACAGGGAGGGCGGGCAGATCCCGTGCGCCCCCCGCGGGACGCCGAAAGGCGCCGCCACCCTGGAGAACAGCGCGCCCGGTTCCCCAGACTTTAAGTGTGTGTTCACCGTCACCCCCAGGAACTGCACTGCAGGCGTCTCCCCAAGAGAAACAAAAACATACGTCAACACTAACACTTAAAAACCAAAGTCCTGGGACACCCGGGGGGCTCATGGGTGGAGCGTCTGCCTTCGGCTCAGGGCGTTGCCCTGGGGTCCCGGGATCGAGTCCCGCAGGGAGCCTGCTTCTCCCTCTGCCTGTGTCTCTGCCTCTCTGTGTCTCTCATGAATAAATAAATAAAGTCTTTAAAAAAAAAAAAAAAACTAAAATCCTCAGCGGGATTCATCATGACAGTGGAAAGCAGCCCAGGACGCAGCGGGCCGCACAGGCCCAAAGGAAGGCACCACCACGGGGTGCCGATGGAACGCAGCTGTTGGCGATCTGCAGGACGCACGGCTGCAGAAGACGAGCCTCACAACAACACTGGCTGCTTGGGGGACACGGTGGTGTGTCAGAGTGAACGGAGCTTGAGCAGGAAAGGGGAAAGCACCGCCTAGGCGACAGCCAGGCCACCTAATGTCTGCGATAGCTGCACCCCGAAGTGGCAGCTGTCCACCTGCCAGGGAGCCGTTCAGGGGCATCGGGGCAGGTGCAGCTGGGGACAGACCCTCCCGTAGGTGACGTCCAGGACAGTACAGCTGCGAGCCGCAGGGCAGGTGAGCCTCTGGGGCATCAGCATCCAGGCCGGCTTCTCTGGAGCTGGGGAGACTGGAGGCCCTGTGAGTCAGCAGGGGCCCCCCGAGAGTCAGAAGTGTCCCCACCTGCCATGGAGCCCCTGCATCCCCCCACCCGCTGTGGGAGCCCCTGAACCCCAGAACGTCCTGAAGGACACTCTGCCCTCCCCAACAGACAGGGTCCCATGCCCCCCTACCATTTGAGGGGGCCCATGCCCTCCCGCCACCTGAGGAGGCCCTCGCACCCCTCCCGAGGGACCGCCATACCCCCCAACGTCGTGAGCAAGTCCTCACACCCCCTACCTCCTTCAGAACACCTGCGTTACAAAGCACGTGCTTCAAGCTTTATACGGAGAACCCTCCCGGCTCCATGTTAGAAGAGACTCCAACCTAAGACCGGAGGAAATACCCGAAGGGAACCTTATCGGCGACCAGAGCGGGTGCAAAGGAAGCTCTACTGCCCAGGCGGTGGCCCTTGGCGTTTCAGGAACGTCAGATCCCACCGCCAACGCTGTGTCTGCTGACGGTGGTCACAGGCGAAGGTATCCTGGGTATCCTGTCCCCTGATGCGTTAGTGTGCCTCTGGGGGAGTCCCCCAGGGACAGTCGGGGCTTCCCCAGGCCCAGGAGCTACAATGCTCTGAGACGTGGTGAGACGAGGCGACGTTAGGGTTACTTATACTCTAACCTGAGTCCTTATCGCTCACCACACAGCACACGGAGGATGAACGAACATGGTAGTTCACCAGGACGTTCCCCATGGGGGGGCAGAAGCAGGCAGGAGGCCCTGGAGGAGTGTGAACTGGCCACTGGTCCAGGTCGCCAGGGACGTTCCCCACTGTGGGGGGGAGGAGTAGGGGGAGGCCCTGCAGGGAGCGTGAACTGGCTGCTGGACCAGACCTCAGCTCTAACATCTGTTTAAAGCACCACTTTGCGTCCTCTAGGAAGGAAAGCCGGGTCCGTGGTCCCTCAAACTGCACCTCGATGTCTCCCGTGGACGAGGTCCCCGGGGTAGGAAGTCCCGCAGACACTCCCGTGCACAGTTAGCTCTGACTGCCCTGGGAAGAACTTCCCTAGAGGCACGTTTAGGGTCATCGTAGCAGGGACATCCTGGTGGGACTGTGGGAGTCAGACGCATGGAGTCCCCCCCATTCAGACTCCGCCTTCTCCACGGGGAGTCAGGCAGGGGGCCGTCCAAGTGTCCCTAGCGTTTATGTAACGTGTCTGCAAACCCATCACGTAATCCGTGTGCGGCGACACTCGCGGGGTGCGTGACGTAACAGGGCCATCGGGCGCTCAGTGGGAGCGTTTGGACAACCCGTGCCTCCGCGTCCTCGCAGCTGGGGAATCACACGGAGCAGGGCTGAGAAGCCGCCGCACAGGGCGCACCTTCCGCCTTCCCGTGTCTGGAGCAGGGTGCTTCTGTCCCTGGGACCTGCCCTCAGACCGTGAGCAGCACCCGACCGTCTCGTCCCGTCTGTGCCTGGGAATCCGGGTCTCCGTTCACACGGCCGCCGCAGCGCGTGGGCGGGGAGCACGGCACTGGGGCCCTGGCATCTGGTCCCTGTGAGAACACCTCGCTGCCCGAGGTTCCCCTGAAACAGTCCGTAAATTCCAAACATGCTAGGACGCGCTTCAGGTCAACGTCACGTCCCAGACAAGAGCCGACGTTGCGGTGAAAACCCCAAAGAGAAAAACCGCGTTCTGCTCCTCGTCAAAACGGCTGCCCTGCTGGTCGCGGGCACTGCCGAGCAGCCCAGGGACCTCCCATGGCCCCGAGGCGGCGGCAGGTCCCAGCAGCCCCTCCCTGGACCTCCCATGGCCCCGAGGCGGCGGCAGGTCCCAGCAGCCCCTCCCTGCCTCCTCCCGCGTCCTGCACCGGCACCCGCCGGGCCTCAGGGTGTCTCAGGGCTGCGGCAGCACACAGGGTGCGTCTCTGCCTTGCGGGGGAGAGCGCAGGGGCAGAGGGAGAGGTGCACAGCCTCTAGCAGAGTCTGTGCTGCGCGTGGAGCCCGACACGGTGCTGGATCTCATGACAGAGACCATGACCCGAGCTGGAAGTGAGACTCGGGTGCTCCGTGGACTGGGCGTGAATCGTGTAGCTCACTAGTGTGCCCCCTCCCCCTCCGGCGCACAGCATCCGCGAGCCCTGGCAGCCAGCCGAGGAAGCATGCACAGCACCCTGGGCCCAGAGCGCTCACCCTGCCCGAGCACCCTGCCCAAGCACCTGCCTGAGCACCCTGCCCCAGCACCCTGGGCCCAGAGCCACACCTGCCTGAGCACCCTGCTGAAGCACCTGCCCAAGCACCCTGCCAGAGCACCCTGCCCAAGCACCCTGGGCCCAGAGCCACACCCTGCCCAAGCACCCTGGGCCCAGAGCCACACCCTGCCCAAGCACCCTGCCCAAACACCTGCCCAAGGACCCTGCCCAAGCATCATGGGCCCAGAGCCACACCCTGCCGGAGCACCCTGCCCGAGCACCCGGCCGAAGCACCCTGCCCTAGCACCCTGGGCCCAGACTTGGGCCCAGACCTGCACCCTGCCCGAGCACCCTGCCCAAGCACCCTGCCCGAGCACTGTGGGCCCAGAGCTGCATCCTGCCCAAGCACTCTGCCCGAGCACCCTGGGCCCAGACCTGCACCCTGCCCAAGCACCCTGCCCAAGTACCTGCCCGAGCACTGTGGGCCCAGAGCCGCACCCTGCCTGAGCACCCTTCCCAAGCACCCTGGGCCCAGAGCACTGTACCTTGCCCAAGCACCCTGCCTGAGCACTGTGGGCGCAGAGCTGCATCCTGTCCAAGCACTCTGCCCGAGCAACCTGGGCCCAGAGCACTGCACCCTGCCCGAGCACTGTGGGACCAGAGCTGCATCCTGCCCAAACACCCTGCCCGAGCCCACGGGCAGGTGGCCACACGCCTCCCAGTCAGACGGCTGCAGGCGGCCCCGCTCATCAGCCAGCCTTCCCGCGGCCCAACCGCTGCAGCCTCTGAGCGAGGCGGGACACGGGACGTCTTCCCAAGTCCCCTTGTTCCCTCCTGCCCAATGTGCTTCCCACTTGACATGAAAAACCTCTCTGTGCTGTGAACACCTGAACTTAACCCGCAGCGCCACACACCTCCGAGCCTGCTTTACAGAAACACGCCCTTCAGGAGGCATCCAGGGCCCGTCCTCATGCAGGGCTGACCTGCCACCTGCAGGCCCCACGGGGTTCACGCGAGGTCACGGGGTCCCAAGGCTCCAGAATGCACCTGTGAGAGCGGAGGAGCCTCCCCGAGACGGGCTTTGGGGTCAGCCCCGAGAAGACCTGCTGAGGACGGATGCCCCCGGCCCTGCGAGAGGCGAGCGCTGGCCTCTCACACGCCCCGCGGCCTCCGGGCGACGAGCGCTTCGGGTGCGACCGCAGACCGCGTGTTGGTCCTGCAGGTCAGGGGGACAGCGACCCGAGCCAGGGCAGGCAGGACGGTCTGGGGCCTGCAGCTGGAAGAGCCTCCCTGGGGGGCGACCCGGGGCATCCACAGCAGGCGGGGTCTGGCGTGGCCTTGAGCCTCCTGCCTGCTCCCTGCAGACACCCCGTGGGCCGCGTCACAACAGGTCCTGGCGCAGCAGTGGGCACCAGCCACACCTGCTCGTGAACTGCTGCGGCCACCGCGGCAGGGCTCTGAAGGGCCACGGAGCCTGGCGGCAGAAATCCACACCTCGTCCGCTGCACCCCTGCCTGTAAGCACCCCGGACCCTTTAGGGACGAGACCACACAGGAGGCAGTTACCTCTAGGCTCCACGCCCGAGCCTCTAGAAGAAACTGCAAAAGCAGGCCCCTGAAGGCCACGACTCCAGCAACCTCAGGAGCCAGACGGCCGCGGGTCGGCTTCAGCGCGCAGGGCCGCCGTGTGGGGACCCACCAGAGCGTGACGCTGGTGCAGTCACAACCCACCCCCCCATGCTACCCTCAGAGGTGCGAGCGGAAGTGCGCATGGACTTACAGCTCTGGTCCCCGTGGATCGACGAGTCCCTCGTGCGTGTGGGCCGCTCCTGGGACTTGAGGCGGCTCCCAGCGGGAGCGCGGTGGACGCGGGGGCCAGGCTGGGCACCCCCAGGCCGTCCAGCACCCCGGGCTTGCAGGCGGGCGCTGCGGGGGCGAGCAGGGCGCCGGGGCTCCTCCCGGGCACCTTGATCCGCTGCAGGCAGTCCCGCAGCAGCGCCTGTGTGCTAGACTCGCTGAGCCAGCGCAGGAACAGCTCGTCCACCTTCATCTTGAGGACCGGCTGCAGGACTTTGCCGGGCGGCATCCTGACGGCCGAGCCGTGCTCCCGGGGAGCCCCTCCTCTGCACCCCGCCGGACACTGCGGGCAGAGTGTGGCCGGAATGGAGCTCGGCCAGGCCGGGGTTGGCCACCAGCGGGAGTCCCGGGTCCCGGGGACGGGCGGGGTGACAGCCGGCCTAGTGACGGTGCTGGGCCTGCAGCCCCGGGCCCTGGGGGCCGAACCCGGAGTTCGGGGTCCCGGGTAGGCAGGGATTGCCAACCTGCAGTTCGGAGTCGTGGGGTCACGCGTGTAGAACCCGGAATTCCCGGTCCCAGGGACCAGGGATTGTGAACCCGGAGTTCGGGGTCACGGGGTCACGGGCTGGGGGCGCGGAGTCCAGAGTTTGGGGACGCCGTGGTCACAGGCCCAGAGATTGGGGTCCCGGGGTCACGAGCCGGGGCGCGGGGTCTCAGGGGTCACGCGCCTAGAATCCGGAATTCTGGGTCCCGGGGTTGCGAGGTCACGGCCGGGTCGCGGGTCCGGAGTGTCAGGCGGCTAGAACCCGGAGTTCGGGGTCGCGGGGTCACGCGCCTAGAACCCGGAGTTCAGGGTCGCGGGGTCGCGGGGTCACGCGCCTAGAACCCGGAGTTCGAGGTCGCGGGGTCGCGGGGTCGCGGGGTCACGGGCCCGATACCGAGGCGAGGCGCGGGGCGCGGGTGGGGACAGAGCCCGGCCCCGGCGGGGGCCCCGGCGGGGGCGCGGGCGGAGGTCCGGGAGGAGGGCGGCGCCCCCGGGAGCGGGAGGGGCGCCGGGCGGGGTCCCGGCGGCGGCGTCCCGGCGGCGGCGCGTCAGGAGCGCGGACAGGCCGGCGCAGCCCCGGCAGCTTCAAAACGGGCGCGCCGGCCGCGCTCCCCAACAAGGTCGCCCACGTCGCGCGTCACCGCAGCGCGTGACGTCATCACGGCGGCCCGGGCCCCGCGCGCTCCCCGGCGTCGGACGCGGCGACCTTGGCCGGGCGCGGTGGGGGCGTGGCTGCAAGCGGGGGGGGGGGGGGGGGGGCCGGGGGGCGCTAGGGCTGGGCGTGGGGGAGGGGCAGCAGCCTGGGGGTGTGAGCATGCGCAGTGCGTGCCCGCCGCGAGGCGCTTGAGGGAGCGGGGCCGGCGGAGGGCCGGGGGCGGGCATGCGCGGTGCGTGCCTAGCGGGAGCGAGCCGGAGGCCCGGCGGGGGCCGGGGCGCGCATGCGCGGTGCGTGCGCGGCGGGAGCGCGCGGACATGCGCAGTGCGTCTCCGCCGACCACGGGGACGAGCGGAGGTCGGGAGCGCGCGCGAGGCCCGTCCTGCAGTTTTGCGGGAAAAGCGCAGCCTCAGCCCGCAGAAGGACCCTGCTTCGCTGAATTTCCTTTATCAAACGGTGTCGGTGCGTCGCGCGCGTGCAACTGTTGAACATTTGCTTTTTAGCAAGAGAACGAGCTCGTGAACAATCGCAATAGTAATAAATGTATCTTGTGGGAGGTGTTATTAGTGACCCCGGTGACCTTTTGCCCCGAGTACCTTATTTCCGTTTATGCTTTGAACAGCGCCGTTACATCATTCACAGCGCACACCTGCACTCTCCTCTTGGCCTCTTCTATTGTGTTTTTTTTGTTTTGTTTTGTTTTGCAAACGGCGTTTCTTTTCTCTGTAGTGTGGTTTTGTAAAAACGTTTTCAGGCTCTGGCCCCCTTTCACGGGGTCGTTTCCAGGCTCTGTGAGCCGGGTTGTACGGAGCCGTGTAGGTGCAGCTAGCTCACTAAGTGTCAGGTGTAAGTCTGCACGTACCACGGTTGCAAACACCATGCGTGTTTCACAACTGCCGAGAACACTGCGTGCACGCCCGCCACGAGAGCGCCACAACATGGGAAGTCTGTGACGTGATTTCTGTTAGCTGGGACGACAGGCTGCTGTGGACGACAGGCTGCTGTGGGAGCTGTCGTCCCCGCAGAGCAATCCGTACCCACGCACGGCGCTCCCGATCACGGACACACATCTCGCAGGGAACAAAGGTGCCTTTCACCCCGGGGCCTTGAGGAGCTGCCACTTGCTGTGGTTTGGCGGGGGAAGGGCCTGCACAGGACGGCTTTGTGCGCCTCGGGGCCTCCCAGGCCGGGGGAGGCCCATGCAGTGTCCTGGGCGGCTGCCAAGCGCCTGGACGGCAGCTCCTCCAGGACAGGAACAGAATGCGCCCTCAGTGAGTGCTGGCCGGGGGGGGGGGGGGGGGGCAGAGAGGTGCCCTAGGGGCCCCAAGCTCCCGCGCCCCAGCCCTGCGCCCGCTTGCGCCAACTCAGGAGCGCAGTCTGCTGCTGACTCGGTTTCCCTAGTGCGTTTCGCTGAGGGACCTGGAGAGGAAGGCACTGAGATGGGTGGAGGACACCGTGGCTGCTGCCTCTGCACACCTGAGCCCGGTCCACTGCGGCCGCAGCCCACCACCGGGCCCCACAGAGCTGGTGCAAGCGTCCTTGGCTTTGGCCCTCCGGGGCCTGGCTGCTTGGAAAGGCCGCCCTCCTGGCGCCCCGTCTCTGAACGACAGCACAACCACGTGCCCGTGTGCAGAGCCCGGGGTGCTCGATGGCAGCCCTGCGCGTGAGGATGAAGTCGCCCTAAACGGCGCACGTGAGGCCGGATCTCACGGGTCCCAGGCTGACCCTAAGCCGCAAACACACTCACGTGTGCACCTGCAAACCAGACTGACCCAGTTCATAGCTGCCAAGTACCTGCATCCAAAATGAGTTGCTTTTTTCTCCTTTTTAAAATCTTTGTTTTTATCATTAAAATGAACTCCGGTGGCGCCTGAGTGGCTCATTCAGTTGAGCTGCCAACTCTTGGTTTCTGCCCAGGTCGTGATCTCAAGGTCATGAGGTCAAGGCCTGATTGGTCTGGAGATCAGCGGGAGTCTCCTTGAGGTCCTCTCTCCATCTCTCTGCTCCTCCTGCTCCTTCTCGCTCTAAAATTAACCTCAGAACAAAAAGCGGCCTCCACAATAGCCATAAGCATGCCCATGTCTGATATCAAGCAATTTCCTTCAAAGGAGCGAAGCGGGAGCTTAACGGGGTTGTGTTGGGCCCTGCTGATATGAACTGTGCGTCCCTGCCCCTTCTCTTCCTGCTGTATTTGTTGCACGTTGCTGCTGACCGACTTCCTTTCCAACATTTGGTTTGGTTCGTGGCTCCATGACGCGTTCTTGTATACAATTCTGATGTGGGGCGGACACCTGGGGGGCTCAGCACTTGAGGATCTGCCTCGGCCCAGGGCGTAACCCTGGGGCCCCGGGATCGAGTTCCACATCGGGCTCCCTCCTGGAGCCTGCTTCTCCCTCTGCCTGTGTCTCCGCCTCTCTCTCTCTCTCTGTCTCTCATGAATAAATAAATAAAATCTTAAAAAAAAAAAAAAAAACAGGGACGTGGGTTGAGGACCTCACAGACCACGGGGCTGTGTGTCTCTGGCGTCCTGCACATGAGCCCCGACCACTGGGCGATGTGTGTATGTCCCGACGCCGCTGGGATGCTGGGAGAGCTTTGACATTTGCTGTCAGCTCGTCTGAACCCATCCGTCAAAGCTGTGTGGTTGAAAAGTGTGGGGTTTTTGCCCAATCAGAAGTGTGTCCATTATGATGCCGCCCTGGGGTGTGGGTGGGGGACCTGTGGGTGAAAACCCCTGAAAGATGGAAGGTGGACAAGGAAGAGCCCAGAGGCCCTGTGACCAAGTTTAGGGAGAAGGGCCAGCCCGGATCGGTCTAGATGTTTCAACTAGAGCACTGGGGATGCTTGTTACGCACGGGCAGCTGATTGATACATAAAACTGGAGCCACTGAGTCAAGCAGGGATGGAAATGGTCACGTGGGGTTGAGGCACTCGAGGTGCCTAGCTATGGCCGGGAGGAGGAAGATCCCTTACAGACATGGCATCTAGGCCAAGTCCGTGGGCTGGAGGCCTTCACAGGGGCGCTTGCACACCCACTTGGAGTCCAACAGGGGGTCCAACATCTGGGCACACAGTGCACGATTCCTCTTCTGCGAAATATCCAGAATGTGACGATCCACATAGGCAGAGAGCAGATCCGTGGTAGCTGGGTGCTGGGGAGTGGGCCACAGGGGGCTGCTCTCAGAGACGCGGCCTCCTTCCGGGGCGATGAGAACATCCTGGCAGCAGGCAGTGGGGAGCATGGCTCGCCTTTGGGCGAGCGCCAAATGCCACTGCGTTGTAGCCTCCTAGGCAGTGACGTTTGTATTACGTGCACCTCACCTCAATTTCGCTGGAAGGAAGCACGTAGGTGGGGAATGAATGAGAGGCAGTCGAGAGAGGAACCCGCGTGAGGAGTGGGAAGACGAGGCACGCGATGGAACTGGAGGGAGCGACACAAGAAGCCCACCGTTGCCTCTGGAAAGTGAGACTCTGTTCCCTGCAGTGGCTGTGCGGCTCCGTGGGAGCCCCAAAGGGACGCCCCACGTCCTGGCCTGCAGACCTGGGGAGGGGGCCTTAAATAGGAAGAGGTCATTGCCAATGGGATGATGTGAGGATCTGAGACGAGGTGGCCCTGCGTCCAACCAGGGGTCCTGGGAAGAGACAGAGGAGGAGCCACAGACGCAGGGGAAGAGCCCCGTGAGGATGGAGGTGGAGATGGGAGGAGAGGAACAAGGGCGCCTGGGGCCCCAGACGCTAGAAGAAGCGGGAGGGCCCCTCCCCGGAGCCTCCGGAAAGAGTGTGTCCCCCCAGGACCTCAGACTCAGGTCCCCAGAGCTGGGGGAGCACATGTTCCTGTGGTTTTATGCACCCACGTTACGGGAATTGGTTACAGATGCCACAGAAACTAGCCCCCTGGCCGCTCGTGAAAACGGGAAGCTTCTGGTGAAATAAGGCTGAGAATCTTGTTCTGATGCAGCTGACGGAGGCCGCGAGGAACGCTGTTCCTGCCCTCGGGGGGCGGGGGGCGGGGGCGGCCCAGCCCGCAGGTTCATCCGTGTCCCAGAGAGCTCGGCATCGCGGAGGAGCGCCTGTTCCGTTAGGTTCTGTTCCCAGGCGGTCACGGTGGCCTGTGCGTGGAAGTCTCTTCTTTTCCTCTGGTGGCACAAGTATTTTGTCGCATGGCCCCATGAATGAACATCCATGTTGGGGACACGCATCCCCTGCTCAGGGCTCAGATGCTGGAGGCTCCGATGGCAGCGAGCGCTTGTCCGAGGTCCCGCCAGCCACAGGGGCCCTGCGAGCTCCCTGACGGGCCCCCCTCGGGCCCCAAGTACACCGCCCCGGACCTGCGTCACCTCTTTGATCCATCGAGGCTGCGTCCCGGTTCCTCAGACGACTCCCAACCCCCCGCACGGACGCCGCCTCGGCCCCTGCGCCGCTTGCCAGCGCTTGTTTGCAGAAATAAAAGTAAAGCGGGAACACGCCCCTTCTCCGTGTTCATCTCTGATCCAATTGTCTCCTGCCCCCCGGCTCCCCAAGGTGCTGTTTTGGGGTCGGATGATAAGGAAAAGAATTTTGTATTTGGATAATAAAATTTCCTTACTTGCCTTCAGCAACCTTCAATTCAATTTCCCGTCCCCGAAGACAGCGTGTAGTAGGGAGAGAATCCGATGCGTCGTTCGTAGGGGGAAAGTGCCACCTTGATCTGAATGTGCGGGGCGGACGGCGCTGGGTGGCGGCGCTGGGTGGTGCATGGAAATGGTCCGGGGCGGTAGGAAGCGGGGAAGGCTGCACTCTGGAAGGGATAATGAGGTCCGCTTGGGATTCCAGGGGCTGCGGGTGCACGTCACACTGCCCCCCCCCCCCCAGTTACCGGCTCGGCCCCGCTGTCCCCGAAGCAGCCAATACATAGATGAAGGGCGTCCGCATGTGAGGGGGCCCGGCGGGAGCGCAGGAAAATATAACAGGCGGGGGCGGGAGTGTAGGATGGGGGCCCACGGGTCACCGGGCCGACACGGGAGCGCGCAGGAGCGGGTCTCCTGGGGGGCCAAGGGGGAGCTTCAGGATGGCAGCAGGGACACGTCCCCTGATGACGACATGGGGACGCAGGGCATTGATCCTGGGGTGGGGGTGAGAGGGAATTAGAAGCACCTGCTATAGTGAGTCGTGCTGCATGTTGGAAACCCAGGCCCGCTGGGAGGGCGACACCTGGGGCCCAGGCCGACAGACAGGGGAGCGTGAGCAGCACTCGGGGCCCGGGCGCGACCTTGTGTCCAGGTCACAGATGCTCGGGGACGCACGGCAGGTGCCACCTTGCTCCCCCGGGTCTCGATCCTTTGGCGTGCTGGGTGACAACAGTCACCGTCCTCCCTGTTCCTTGTTAGACGTGACCCCCGATGAGCTTTCTGGCTGCAATCTTCGGCTTAGGTGGCGAACGCTGGGGGCCGCGCCTCTTTCTTCCATGCATGACACGCAGGTGCTGTCTCCGAAGGAGGACGAGAGCACAGACGGGTTCTGTGGCAGGAAGCTGGCCTTTCTGGGACGTGTTTCCAGAAGGAAGAGTCTTTCCCTGTCAAACCTCCATGGACACGTGTGCTCTGAAGAGCCCCACGGACAGCAGGGGTCGGCTCCACCTCCGCATGTGCTGGGCGGCTGAGTGGACCTCGGGGCCCCCAGACGCAGGAGGGACCCTCAGGGCGGACAAGGGCTACAAGCCAGCATGACCTCTGCTTCCTCACCACCCTCATCTGATCACAGACGGGACCTCACAGTGACCTGGGCCTGGTCCTGGGTGACCTCTGTGACCTCACCATCTCCTGAGTGACCTCCATGACCTCATCACCCATATCTGCTCACAGACGTGACCTCACAATGACCTGGACATGGATCCTGTCCTCAGGTGACCCCTGTGACCTCACCACCCTCAGGTGTCACTTCATCACCTCTGCTCTGCTCAGAGATGTGACCTCTTAGTGACCTGGATGTGGAGGTGCTCTCAGGTGACCTCTGTGACCTCACCACCCCTGCTCTGCTCAGAGATGTGATCTCTCAGTGACCTGGACCGGGTCCCGGGTGACGTCTGTGACCTCACCACCCTGGTCTGTGTCGGATGTGACCTCACAGGACCCGAACCAAGTCCTGGGTGACTTCTATGACCTCACCACCCTGGTCTGTGTCAGATGTGACCTCACAGTGACCTGGACCGGGTCCTGGGTGACCTCTGTGACCTCAGCACTCTCATCTCACAAGGTGATCCCACAGTGACCTGGACATGGACCCCATCTCCCGGTGATCCTCGTGACCTCGAGCTGCATGCCCTTTCCCTTCGTGTCCCTGCTTTGCTGGCCCTCGCTCTTTGGGGCACAGGAAGGAACCCAGGGGGCCAAGCCGCCCCCGCCCGCCACACTGTCCTCCTGGGCTCGACTGAACGTGTAGTGCCGCGGGGAGCAGGGCCACAGCGTTTGTTGGGACCCTGGTGCTGCCAGCCGCACTGCCGGGGCCCCAGGGCCCTCCCGCGAGGCCAGCCTCAGCGTGCCGGGTCTGCTCCTCCTCAGCTCCTGAGCGCCTCACCGTGCTGGGGGGGGTCAGGTGCGGCCGATGTGGCGAAGGGCCCTGCACGGAGGAAACCTCCTCCCCTGCCTGCCGCTCAGAACACGTCACCGTACTCAGCTCTTCACGTTTCACGTTTTTACTTCAGATATTTTGTTTTGAGGTAAAACTCACGTAACCTAAACTCAGCTACTTTAAAGCCAGCGATGCAGCGGCATTTTGCACATTCACAGCGCTGTGCAGCCGTCGCCTCTGTCTAGTGCCAAAGCTTTCCCATCCGCCAGACGGGGACCCCGCCCCCACGAGCGGCCACCCCCCGCCCGCTCCCCCAGCCCCCGGCGACCTGTTTCCTGTCTGTGGGTTGCATGTTTCAGATGTTTCATATAAACAGAGTCACATGCCACATGTCCTTGTGGGTCTGCTTCCCTCAGTGACCCCCACGACCTCAGGGTCCATCCCCGGGGCAGTCCGCTCCTTTTCACGGCCAGGTAGTAGTCCCCCGTGTGCGTGGACCATACTTTGTTTGTGTATCTGTCCGCGCACAGGGGCTGCTTCCACTGTGTGTCTGTGCCGAATCGCGCGTGATGAAATGCTTCGTGTTGGACGGGGACAGCTCATCCTGCTGTGTCAGCGTGGGCTACCTGGTGACCAGGGCTCTGATTCACCCACTTGCGGCCTCCGTTTGCTCCTCGGTGACGTCATCAAAGCCCTCGCCTTGCGGGTTCTGCTGAGCATTCGGTGAGCAGACGTGCGCAAAGCCCTTAGGACCATTCTGCAACCTGAGTATAGGATTTTATTTGGGAATAGGGTGTTTGCAGATGGGATGACGTGAAGGCTCTGAGATGAGCTCGTCCTGGCCCTACGTCCAACGACGGGGGTCCTCGGAAGAGACAGAGGAGGAGACGCAGATGCACAAGAGGAGCCACATGAGGACGGAGGCAGAGACGAGAGGGACGTGGCCACCAGCCCGGGGACGCCTGGGGCCCCAGACACTGGAAGAGGCGGGAGGGACCCTCCCCGGAGCCCCTGGATCTCTCTCAGTGGTCCTGCCTGGAGCTCCAGAGCTGGGTCAGGATGGGGTCCTATGTAGGTCCCCGTTTGGGGTCATTTGCTGTGACCACCCCAGCAGCCTCACACGGCACCCAAATCCACTGTAGCCGTGGAGCCTACAGACCTGCAGTGAGGCCTTTCTCACCATCACCAGGACCCCTTCCAGACCCTTAGGGATGAGAGACACTCCTCCGTAACCCCTGGGGGGTCGTCCGGTTCAGCCATTAGGTCAATCCCTTTAAGTCATGGGAGGAATGGTCGTGCATTGGTGAAGATACAGGGAGGGCACCTCACCTGGGCGGGCACTGCCATCTGGGCACAGGTGGCCTGCCTGTATGTTTAATGAGCACCGCGCGTTCCTTGCCGTCACCTGCTCCGTTAGGGCCCCCCAGGAGCAGGTGCAAGCTACGCTCCGGGGCTGCGTGGCCTTCACAGTCCGCAGTCCCACATGGTCCGCCTGCAGCCTCCTGCGGGGGATGAGCCTAGCGGGCGCCTTGGGGGCGGCGCCTGGGGCGGGAGAACCTGAAGCATCGCCCACCTGGAGGCCGGAGGCCGGGACCAGCAGGACCCTGACACAAGCCGGCCGCTCTCCACCCAAACGGCCTCCGGCCCGGGCAGTGGCAGCCCCCGCGAGCCGATCCCGTTAAGGCACCCACGTCGTCCGTGAGCTCGAAAAGCGTTTTCTCTGTCTCCCAACTTTTCCAGAGTCGGACGCGCACTGAGCTAAAAATAAACGTGCGTTAAACGTGTTTTGGAAACGAGTTCGGGCTATAAATAAGTTTATAACCAGACAGAAGGCATCTGGCCGCCCAGCCTCGTGCCGCGGCGGGACCCCGCTCGCAGCTCTCTGGGGGGGAAGCACTGTTTTCTGGACGGTTCTTGAGTTCTGCTCAAACCGCGGAAGCAGGACTCTGGCTGCGGCGTCCTCGTGCCCCTGAGCCCCCGAGCGTGAAGGTGGCAGAGACTCCAAGGACCGTGGGGGCGATGCTGTGTTCCGCTCCCACGAGGACTCCGAGTTCTGGAGAGCCAGAGTTCCTGGCGTGGATCATTACATATTTTATTTTTTAGGGGTTACAAATACTGCTTGGAGACAACTTGCAAAGCCCAGGCCCAGGATAAAGGGAACCATGTCTCCTCTTCCACGTGCCAGGCCGCCGCTCACAGAAGACGGGAAGCGTAGGGGTTCCTTTGTCCAGATGTGAATAACCACGTCTGAGGACTGGTTGCTGCACACGGGGTGAGGGTAGAAACGGGGAGGAAGGGAATCACGTGCAGGCTCTGATGCCGGGAAGGGCTCCGTTTGACCGGACGTGGGGGCTCCTCTCAGCTGCGTGCTCTGGAAGTGGGCTGGAGACACAAAACAGAAGGAATTAGCCCGAACATGTGGGTAAGGGTCCCAGGCCCAGGGTCCCAGCCAGGGGGCAGGTCCTGAGGCAGGAGTGAGGCATGCGTGCCCAGGGACAACCGTGGCTCTGGGCTGGGGCCTGAGGGCAGCAGGTGCGCCATGCCGGTCCGTTCGGTCTGGTGGGGACGGGACAGGGAGCCCCCGGGAGGAGCTGCCCCCACGGGACACCTTGCCATCGGTACTGTTAAGAGGGAACAAGAAGAAACCTGCCAGTTCCTCAAGGGTTAAACACGGAGGTGGCCTGTGACCCTACAGGGGTCGCGGGGGACGTGACATGGGAGCTGCGTGTGTGCGCGGGTGTGTGAATGTCTCAAAGTCCGACCTGCGCAGGAAGGAGTTATGGGCAGGTGAGCAGGTGTCACGGGCGGGATGGGGGCATCCCCAGGACACACGTCCACATGCCAACTTCCAGCACATGGAGCGGAAGGGACGCGGCCAGCAGCCCGGGGACGCCTGGGGCCCCAGATGCCGGAAGAGGCTGCCGGGACCCTCCCCGGAGCCTCCGGAGGGAGCGCGGCCCGCCTGGACCTCAGACTCTGCTCGCCAGACTTTGGGGAGCGAAGGCAGCCCAGAGTGGTGAGCGCCGTGTCCAGCACGAGTCCTCAAGCGGCACCTCGGGGCGTCTTGAGACAGACTGGTCAGACCGGCGACCCTGAGCACCACAGCCCGTCGGGGCTGCTGATCCCCGGGGTTCGAGAGCCGCCCCCCCAGCCGGGCCCAGCCATCTGCGTGTCCTCGCCAGCAGCCCGCGTGGAAAGAATGCCCTTGCGGAGGACAGCTGAGTTAAGTCTTGTTTTGGCAGCACATAACTCGGGTTATTTTAAGGGCTCTTGTTCATGCCCCAGAGGTTATGTACCAGCAGATTGCAGGAAATCACAGCCACGCATGGCATTAGGGCCGCATTACTGTCTGGCTCCAGAATCCGAGGTATGTAATTAACTCCTAATCCCCGGCGTCCAACCCCTGTCGGGAACTTCCATGACAGAAACGCGCTGTCTCACGAGCCGTTCCGGGGTCACGGGGGCACAGAGCTCCACTGGGTTTGAGCAGACGCTGCCCTGGGCGGACACATCCACGCCGCGCCAGGCCCACTGCACACACGGAGCGAGGTGGAGTCAGGTGTTGGCAACAGGCGACCGGCTCCATCTCCTCGCATGCTGCCCTGGCGGTCGCGACGGCCAACCTCCCAGACTTGGTGGCATTTCTGAGGTTCAAGGGCAGCAAGAGCCTCACTAGGAGCCAGACAACGTTCCCACGACCACCGGGGATGAGGCGGGCTCAAGAAGCAACTGGCCTGCACAGGTTGTGAACTCTTTGGTCGAGTTGTCAGTTTTCGCGGAGTCAGAACTGGGTTACCTGAGAGGAGCGGGTTGTGAACTTCAGTTTCCTTTCTGACCCACTTTAAACCCAGCCCTGATCCCGTTGTGCGACACAATGCAGGTTCTTTCCCGGAAAATGCACAGAGACAATGGGCCCTCCAGTCTTTGAAAAGGAGCGCCCATGTGGAGTTTGGGTGTCCTTCCAGACTTGGGGATGAGAGAGAGAGAGAGACAGAGACAGAGACAGAGAGAGAAAGAGATGATGGAAGGATGGATGGATTGACAGACATGATGGATGGATGGATGGATGGATGGATGGATGGATGGATGGATGGATGGGAGGATGGACAGATAGATAATAGATATAATGGATGGATAATAAGATAGATAGATAGATAGATAGATAGATAGATAGATAGATAGAAGAATCAATGGATGGATAGGTAGATGCATGGATGGTTGGATGGATGGATGGAATGGATTAATCGATGGGTAGATGTGATGGGTGGATGATGGATGGACGGAGAATGGATGGGTGGATAGATGAGTTGATGGATGATATGATGGAAGGAGGGATCGATGGATGCACACATAGATAAATGGGTAATAGATTGAAAGCAGGTGTGTTTCCTTTACTCCGCTTGTTTACAGCGCGCAGGTGCACACACGGAAAGATGGTAAAGAGCGTCTGAGGCTGTACATGTGGGTTTGTGCTGGTGCAGAGATGAGCAGAGTCCCTGATCCGTAGACACAAAAATTAGAGGCATCATGATTATGTATCGAATCTCGCATAACCTCCCATAACACGGGTGCGTAACACGGAATACAATCATATCATGTAATACGTGAGTGTGTGCTACACTGCACCGCATAGCATACACGTATCTGCCTTGTAGAGCGTGTAATTTTAGGAAACACGTGTATCCCTAGCCCATAAAAACACAATGTAGTAGGCCCGATGGTATGTAATCTGGTTTCTCCTTTTGCGTTATTTTTATAAGCCGTGAGTTGTGAAGATGGCTGTCAAGTTTCCTATCTGGATTTCAACCCCACACCTGCACCGTGAGGTGAATTACTCCTGCAGTGGACCCTCCCCAGTGGATCTGTGGACAGGTGGGGTCTGTGGACAGCTGCAGTGGAGTCTGTGGACAGGTGGGCTCTGTGGACAGGTAGGCTCTGTGGACAGGTGGGGTGGGGTCTGCAGACAGGTGTGGTGGGGTCTGTGAACAGGTGGGGTCTGTGGACAGGTGCCCTTCTTCCCACTGGGGTCATGGCTGTGTCTGGCCAGTTGGAGATTTCCCGAGCCTGGCGGGACAGGGGTTCAGGCCCCCAGGACGTCGAGCTCAGCTGAAGGCAGATGCTCCACCCATGGAGCCCCCCAGGTGCCCCTTGAATCTGCAGGTGTTCGGGGCGGGCGCGATGGGGGAGGTTGCTGCAGGAGGGTGCTGACGCGAGCTCCGGGCACCGACCGCGCAGGAGCACCCGCTGCAGACACCAGGCCTCCGCGGACCTGACCCCACAGCGCGGGTGCATGGGAGCCCTGGGACTCTGCGCCCACCTGCAGCAGTTACAGGTTTGCCCTGACAGGTGACGCCCCGCGGCCGTCGGAAGCAGCACGCCTTCCACAGATCGTACCTGAAGTGCGTGAGGGCCGCAGGAAGCCTGCGCCTTGCCCGGGGCCCTGTCCCAGCGCACAAGCGGGCCCCGGTGGCCCCCAAGCCCGCAGAGTCTCCCGGACGCCTGTGCATCGAGGGGCGCAGTTATTTCTGGCCATAGCACAAGGGGACCGGAGGGCAAGAGTCTAAAAACACCCCATGCAGAGCGTGCGGCCCACACCTGCCAGGCACGCCTACGCGCCTGTCGCCTGACAGCGGCTGGCCGGAGCCGCTCTATTTCTGGGGAGCAGGTGCAGGAAGGACGGACGACAGGCCCCGCGCTGCCCATGTGGGCGGCGACACTCAGGCATTCGCCCCCAGGTTAACAGGCTTGCGTCTCGGCCTTGCCGTGCACATAAACCCTGCGGTGTCAGGGTCTGCGCCCCATCTGGGTCGCGGGGTGACGGTCGGCACAGGCCGCTGTGGGGCTCAGGGCACCAGGTTAGGGGTCTCCCCTCCTGGCAACAGGTGCTTCTTGGTCTTTCCGCCGGCCCTGGAGGTGGCTGGTCCCACCCTTTTCCGGGCTCGCCAGCTGGCTGGGAGGACGTGCCCCTCTCGGCATTCAGAAAATCTGCTGGGGTCTGGGCCCCCACGAGAGCGCAGGCCCCGCACCTCCCATGCAGCACACTCACGTCCGGACTCCGGCTCTCCTCTCCGGTTGCCAAGGCAGGGCTGCATCCGACAGCCGACGACCCCCCGAGGTCCTCCTGCTTTGGGTCTGGGTCCCCATCCCGGCCCTGCCCGCGGTCCCGTCAGAACACAAGACACACTCAGAGACTTGCCGTGTGGCTGGACCCGAGGAAAGTCAGTGCAGGCAAATGCCAACTTGCAGCTCCCCAGCACGAGCGGGGGCCGCGGACAGCGCGTTTTATGTTCCCTCTTTTACTGCAAAAGTGTGCGTTTTGGTGAACCTGAAATTGAGAGGAAACCTCCGCCTTTCCTCCCTCCTTCCACATGGAATCAGGTCGCCCTGGGAGCTGGGAGCTGGTGTTCCCGTTCTCACAGAGGGACGGGCTGGTTTAAGAGCAGCACACGTGAGCACCATTCTTGTCCTACAGGAATAAGCTGTCGTGTCTGGGCGTTTTGACGCTCCTGTGGGCCACGTGTTGTGTGCTGGGTCCCGGGGACGCAGAAGTCAGTGAGGTGTACCTTGGAGGAGCTCCCAGTCTGGGGGAAACAGGAGAAAAGGTGGTTGACATGCTTGGTGAGGTGGGCGGGCAGGCCAGGAAGGAGGAGGACGTGGGTGACAGGGTGGGAGCCCACCTCGGATGGAGGACACAGCCCCGGCAAAGGGACGGAAATGGGAACCGAAGTGTGTGTGCAGGTCCCGTTGTGGTTCAGGGCCAAAGTGCACATGTCGCGGTCCCAACCCCCAGGACCTCAGCATGCGAGGTCTTACAGGAGTCATCAAATGCAAATGAGGTTGTTTAGGTGGGCCCTGCCCCAGTGGCCTGGGGTCTGCATAAGGAGGGGACGATTGGATGTGGGCACGGCCACACACGAGCACGGGGGCAGAGATGACGGGGATGCGTCCACACACCACGGGACGCCGGGAACCACTGGCAGCTCCAGCTGGGAGAGGAGCAGCTCTTCCCTCCAAGCCCCCAGGATGTGCCCACGCCGCCCCTCCTGGATCTCAGACATCTGGTCTCCACAGCCAGGGAGGATGGAATCCTGTGGCTTTCAGATCCCCCTCTGTCCCCGGGCACATTGCTTACGGTCGCCCCGGGGATGTGCGTGCGAAGCCCCACATACCTACATTCCCAGGTGTGAGGGCAGCTGTGGGTGCGGCGATACGAGGAGCACACATGCCCCAGGTGGCCAGCGACGTCCCAAATGTGCGGATGCTCCGGGGAACTGAGGGTCCTGGAGAATCCCCCCCAGTCTCTATATTTCCTGCTTACATTTCTGCCGCGCGGGATGAAGTGTCATTCACATTCTGCAAAGTGGCAAAGCCAGCGATGCTCCATCCCGGCTGTTGGGGGCCGGGAAACGTCCGTGGTTGCCTTGGGAGGTACTTTAGCTGGGTATGGAATCACAGGCTCACAGTTGTGTCTCTTCCAGAACCTGAAAGCTGTTGCTCCACGGCCTTCTCACCCGTGTGGTGTCTGGTGCAAAATCCTGGTGGCTCAACGGTTGAGGATCTGCCTTCAGCTCAGGTCGTGAGCACCACCCCAGCTCCTGTTGCAATGCACCCCCCCCGGGGGAGGGGGACCTCGTTTTGCCCGCTGCTGGGGCCCCAGCCCCTAAGACAGTGCCTGGCACAGAGGAGCTTTCCACTACATATGGGTGGCATCAGAGCCACGGGGCTGGGGCACGGGCCGCTTTCACTGCTGAGATCCTGTGCTCCCGAATCCCTCCTTGCCGTCCAGGCCAGCGGCAGTAATTTGGAGTAGAGGCGACTTGGAAGAAGGGATGTTCATTCACACGTTCACACGAGGTGCTGTCCCAACCATCTCCCCACCCGTGGACGTCACGAAATCCTTTTACATCGTATAGTTTTCAGCATTCTGGAACATTCTTTTTTTTAATTAATTTATTAATTATAAATATTTTATTTGTTCATGAGAGAGAGAGAGAGAGAGAGGCAGAGACACAGGCAGAGGGAGAAGCAGGCTCCATGCAGGGAGTCTGACTTGGGACTCGAGCATTCTGGAACATTCTGAAGACGTGGGGCTGCCGGGACCGAGGGCCCTGCCGTCTCCAGGGTGAGTGAGGGGTGAGCCGTGTCCACACCGCTCCATCCTCCTAGCTGGGAAAACCTCAGCTCAGAGTGTTGTTGCTCAGCACTGCCGCCTGCCCGCGCCCCGTCTCAGGAATAAAGTATTTGTGTGTGTGTGTAGCTGTGTGTGCTGGTCTGTGATTGCGTGTCTCTGTGCGAATGTCCTTGCCGCCTCGTCCCCCGTGGAGAGAGCGCGTCTCTGAGGCGGACTTGAGTCGTCCCAGCCCCGCACGTCGGCTCCGGAGGCAGGAGGTTTGTGCGGAATGCTGACTGTTCCCCCAAGAAGAATGACCCCAGATCCGCGGCAGCTGTTTCATTACAGCTCGGAGCGACGCAGACTTATTTAATAAATAGAAGAATTTTTTAATCAAGTCATGAGACAGGATGTATAAACTTTATTATTGATTACACGTTTGTAAAAGCTTTCTCAATAAAGCAGGCTTGCTCCCCTCTGTCAGGTTTCTATTAGGCAATTTAATCTGTGTAACTCTTACTTTATACGGTTCTTTCTGTTTTATTACTTCGTATTACACTACATCTTTGTGGCCACAAATTGAATAGCATAATTGTTTTTTCTTCTTGGGACCCCCCCCCCAAAAAAAAAGCCTACAAAAAACCCTGTGCTTTTTGTTCCAGGAGGTAATAATTTTAGACAAAACGTAACCATTTTAATGGGTAAAAGTTCTACCAAAAAATAATAAAAAAAAATGAAAAACGCTTCATGGGCATTTACGGCTCCCTTTTGATCTAAAACGTTGGGGCAATCTGCACGATCTGGTTTTTTTTTGCCGAGCAAGAAAGAGAGGTCGGTTGTGAACGGTGCCATCTGCTTTCTTACATATTTTATGTAGGAAAGAGCTAATTTTGTTCAAGGGCGTTTAATTTTACGGTCACAAAGTTGGTTTTCCCATGATAGAGCAGGTGAATCGCTATCAATTAAGGGGCATCAACGCTTCATGGAGGGCGGGACCGCTCAGCTCACGGGCTCGGCCCGGACGCGCACTGTGTAGACATTTCTGTGTTTGTTCACGGCAACCACTTCTGCACACGGGGTCTCCTTGGTGCTCTCGTGGGTCTGGGGTGCAGGAAGCACCCACCCGCTAAGGTCACTCTACATTAAAGGTGGGGACGGAGAAATGGGGGGGGCTTAGCCGGGGGCCCGGATGGAAGCCGGCGAGGTCATGGCAGTCAGCTTCACCGCCTCATCGTCCATCCCGGGCCACATGTCCCGTCCTGGGGCGCTCTGCTCCTGGGGCAAGACCCATCACTGGTGCCACGGGAGCGGCATTGTGGTGTCCCCTCAAAGTCGTGGAAATCCAACGTGAAGGAAGCACGAGCGAGCCTGTGAGTGTTTGTCCTGACCTCGTCGTCATGACAGGACAAGCGCTAGTCTTGGTGTTAAGGATATCATCACCACCGTCGGGCAAAGCCCGACGGCCGCCCTCTCTTGTGACGCCGACAAAGGTGCCGTGTGCATGGCCGTCCTGGAGTCGGAGGGATTGTCATGACACCCCGAGGAAGTGGAGGACCCCACGTGGAACGGGGAGACAGCCAGTTTGCTCGCTGGATGAAGACAAACGTGCCTTTGGGTCGGTTCCAGAAGCTTCCACCAGGATCTTCTCTCCAGGATGTGAGGAACAACAACAACAACAACAACAACAACAACAAAAACAGAGAAAAGAGGTAAAATCTGACCTCACTGTGGTTTTATTTAATCTTTTTTGGGGGGAATTGGCTAGTTGGCAAATGCTTGCGGACGTGTGGAAACGATATGTCCAGGAAAAGCCGTCACCCTGGTGGCCGCTCGGTGGGGTTTCTCGGAAAGGCATCCACCGGCGGGTGTAGACAGGCGGCGTTGGGCATGTGGTGCCGGATGATGCGATTGGGGGAACACCCGTCCGGTGGGTTGACTGTCAACCCTGTTCCAGTCGCTCAGGCCCAAACCGGCCCAGAATCAGACCCCGCATCCTCACCACAGTCACGTCACGCGGCCGTCGGCCGACAGAGGAGCTCCCGCTTGTGGGTTAAAACCCTCGACAAGCACGCGCAGAGCCGCCTCCAGGATTTGTCCACTTGGTGGGCTCGTCTTAGTGGTTTGTCTGCCTGTCGCCCGTCTGCCATCGCTCGTCTTTACAGTGAGCCCGTGAGCGTGTGATGGAGTAAGCATTTGTTTTGGGGGAACTCAGGTGAGACTCCGTTCCTAAAAGGAGGCGAAACCCGGGGAAGGGAACGTTGCCCTTCCTAAGCCTGGGGTGGCCGCCCGCGGGGGTCGGCGCCACCTCGTGGGCCCCAGGGACATGACACCTGGTCAACCTCCGTGCCCATGGGGGGGGGCAGCAGGGGCCCTTTAGGGTTCTTGCCCTGAGCAGCGACCTCCGAAGGAGCCCAGCATGGCCTCAGCTCCTAGGCAGGCCCTCCCCACGACCCCCACAGACACGTCCTGATGCTCGTTCGGGTCCCTCCACAGGCCCCCCCACCCCTGCATAGGATCCGTCCAGGCGTCCGTCTGTCCGGGCCATTCTTCAGCCCGGGTCGTGGCCCAGGAGGGGCAGTGGCTGTGGCGGGGGTGGGGCAGCAGCTGCCGGCAGAGGAACAGCTGGGGCGTGACCTCCTGGGCTGGCAGGGTGGCCTCCCGCCTCCTCCCTGTCAGCAGGGCCTCAGGTCTGTTTACTGGTTTCCGTGCGCCTGGTTGCCATGGCTGCCCAGCGTGACACTTCCTGCCTCGTCCCCCCTCCCCCTCCCCGCCATCCCCCACGGTGGCTCTTCTGTCCTGCAAGGTGGCTGGACACGTTCTCTGTCCCACCCGGGACCTGCAGGAGGAAGGGGATTCCAGCAGGTGGGACCCTCAGGGAGGGGGTCCTGGGTTGAAGCTTTGAGGGCCGGGTGTAGGGCGTGTTCTGAGCCAGTTCCCCAGCCGTGGACGGTCGGGGTCACACGCGCACCCATCTCTCCAGACATGACCTGTGCAGCAGGCATCCGATCTGTATCGATCTGTCATCTGCTCTCGTGCTGTCCATCTGTCCAGCTACCCACTCACGCCTCTATCCATCCATCATGTATCTACCTACTGTCTATCCATCCATCCATCCGTCCATCCATCCATCCACTTCCCTATTTACTTATTTAATATCTGCCCATCCACCTGTCATCTGTCTACAAATCCACCAAGTATCTATGACGCATCTACCATCTGTATCCATCCACCATCCACCTGCCATCCATCCGTCCAATCTGTGTATCCATCCATTTATTTACCACAATGTGCCCATCCATCTATTGATTTATTATCCACCCATTGATCTATCATCCATCCATTCATCCAATCTATCCATCTATCTCTCCATCCATCCATCACATCTATGTATCTTTGTATCCATCCATCTGTTCATTGGTTCTCTATCCATTGATGAATCCTTCTATCATCCATCCATCCATCCATCCATCCATCCATCCATCCCTCCATCATATCTATGTTTCCATCCATCCACTCTATTTACTTACGAATATCTGCCCATCCACTTATCATCTGTGTATAAATCTATCAAGTATCTGTCATGTATCTATCATCTCTGTCCATCCATCCAACCATCATCCATCATCCATCGCTCATCCATCCATCCATCAAATCTATCTATCCATCCATTTATTTACCAACTATGTACGAATCCATCATCCATCCATCATATCTATGTATCTATCCATCCATCCATTTATTTATTATCTATCCATTGATCTATCATCCAGCTGTTCATCCATCATATCTATCTATCCATCCATGCACCCATCCACCATTCATTTATTACCTATCCACTGATTGATCATCCATCCCTCCATCCATCATAGCTATGTATCCATCCATCCATCTATTCATTTATTATGTATCTACTGATCGATCATTTATCCATCCATCCACTGGATGAAGGAGAAGAACGCAGACTCTGACAATACCGACGTGGGGCGTGTGTGTGTTTGGACACGTGTTTGGTGGGTTCGAGGAAGCGTGTACAGGCGTGAGGGCAGGTACCGTGTGCACCCCGGGAGGTCATGTGCAGCAGGTGCAGAGCCCAGCATGAGCACAGGCCCCACAGGGCTTCGTGCATCTGCTTCTCTCATGAGCATCATGTGCACGCGGTTCATCCACGGGGCAGCAGGTGCCAGAGCCCTGTTCCTGTCTGCGGCTGAGTCGTGACCCCCTGCGTGGACGCCCCAGCTGCAGTTCACACATCTGTCTGTCCATGGGCACCTGGGTTGCTTCCTCCACTTGCTCTCGGGGGGGGGGGGGGAGGAAGGCGAGGGGGGGTGGGCTGCTTGTGCCTCTGGGTCCCAGGTGTGAATCGAGGGTGGTGAGGAGCATGGGACCCGAGAGCCCAGGCTGCAGTCACGGCAGCTCACGCCTGGGTGGACAGACGTGCGGGTGGAATATGTGACCCTGAAGGTTTGGGTGTCCAGGTGTCCGGGGGCCCTGGGGGCCGTCGCTGGAATAAGCAGCAGACATGGTGGCAGGGACAGCGGTGAGCCTGCCTCGGTCCCAGCGGCACCCCCTCCGAAACCCCAAAGGTGTAGTTTCCTGCGGCGTTGGGGACGGCGGCAGGGCGGCTCCCACTGGACAGCTTCTGAAGACCAACGTGGCTGCGAGTGGGAGCAGACAGGTCGCCAGGGGGCCCACCGGGCCACACGCTGCACCCCAGGGGCGGATCACGCAGGACGGGCCGTGGAGCTGCAGTGTGAGCACCTGGGTGCGGACCCCGCCTCCCACGGGGAAGCAGGTCTGCGCCCCTGAGGTGCACCCAGAGCCGTCCTTGGGGTGGACACACCTGGGCACCCCCGTCCCCCGTCCCCCCGCCCCCCGCCCTCCCGACCTGCCTATACCGAGTGTGGCCTTGACCTCAGCCTCCGGGAATGTGGCACCTTCCGAATTAGAAAGGAACCAGACCCACCCTGGAGGGACCGTCACACTGCACAGCTGCCCCTGAGCTGGCCACCGGGTGCAGCGCGGGGACCCCGCACGCCCTGGGCGTGGGTCTGTGCTCGGCCCATCTGCGGAAAGGGGATCTGGGCATCTAAGACCTCGGGGCCTCGCCTTTGCCTCTCAGCTGTCGCTGCCACCATGTGTTTGTGCGGTTGCCGGGCGACGCGGCTATAAATAGGGCAGGGTCAGCTGGGGCCGTGGGGGGGCGGGGGGAGTGCCAAGGTCCGGCTGTTGTAAACAGTGACACGTCCATCCGTGTGGCTGGCTTCCGGGTGGCTCTTCAGGACCCGAGTGAGCGCCCACAGCCCCGCAGGGGCCGCGGGGTCAGCGGTTGGCCTGTGCCCCCTGCCCCCGGGCGACACCAGGGTCTGGTCCTGGTGGAACTGAGTCCCCACCAAACAGAAGGCTGCGCAGACACCCAGGGTGACCCGACAACTGTGTGCAGGGCTGGGGCTGCGCCGTGGGCACGAGCCCGTCAGGAGCCCCCAGGCCACGGGTGCGGGTGCATGGCCGGTGGGCTGCTCGCTGTGTCCTCGCACGCGGGGAGCGCCGGGGATCTCTGGGGTCTCCTCGTGGACCCGGATGCGCATCCCACCCTGGGGTTCCACCTCCATGACCTGGTGGCCCCCACGGGTGCATCCTGCACAGCAACCAGAGGGTGAAGGCCGCGTGACAGACCCCGTTGTGCACCCGGGTCCACGGTTCGCACACGACCGATGGCCACACAGCGGCTCCCGAGCCTCATTTTTCTCCCGCCGCGCTCGTGAATCTCACACCCTGAGCCTCGCCCTGCAGGAAATGTTTGCGGCTTCCTGCACCCACGAGGCTCTGCAAACACGCTGTTGGTTTACCAGGTTGTAAACACGTTTAAGGGAGCCGCGCGTGGGGCAGCAGGCGGCCCCCAGCTCCGACACACGTGGGGTGTGGGTGCAGAAGCTGCTGAGCCGCTGCGGGGTCTCCGGGCCCATGAGGGAGGGAGTGGGCTGAGGTCTCGGGGTACACGTGGCCTCACAGGCACACGTGTCCGTCTGCAGCCCGTCAGGGAGCTGGGTGCACCGCACAGAGGCGGGATCCCCACGCGGGGGGGAGGAAATCATCTTGGTGGGGACAAGACAGGTGCACGGGCACCACCCAGGATGGGCTTTCTCTGTCCCGACTCTGCTGGGGGCTGGGGGGCATCCGGCTCTTGGCTTCAGGACGAGAAACCCCCGGAGCAGTCACACGAACAGGCCCCTTCCCTGTTTCCCGCTGGCGGCTTGGCGTTCCATGCTGACCTTCACCTTCGTGACCACGGAGGAGTCTCGTCTCTGATTGATGGATTTAGTGATAAAGGGACTTGTCCCCCAAAATTCAAGAAGGTGAATGAAATGAGGCATGAAAATAGTAAGCAGAGTGGGGTTGGGCAGGGCTCTGTCCATGTCGAGCTGACTCGGCCCACGGGCCCGGGCTCCGTCCCGTCCAGCCGACTCGGGGGTCACAGCATCTCCACCCGGGGGTCCCAGCATCACCGCCATGGGGGTCCTGGCATCGCCGAGGTGTCCCTCCATACGCCGCACATTTCCCTTACCACAGAAACGTGGCCGCACGTTTACTCGCCTGTCTTTCAAGCTGGGAACTCCCCAAACCCTGGGATCCGAGATCCCTCTTTTTGGAAAAATCGATCTGCATTTGGGCTTTTTTAATGTTCTCATCTATGACCTATGAGGGGAGGCCTGTCTTAGCCAGAACCATATTTTTATTTTTGAAGGCTTTGGTAACGGGGTCCTGGGATGACACGGTGTCCCAGGTCCCCAGGCACTTGTGGGATCGCTCGGGCAACGCCGTGCCTCTGTGATCACGGCCAAGCTGTCACACCGCGTGAAAAAGGGTCAACAATTAATTCACGAATTGCAGAGCTCACCTGCACGGTTTCCTGCACCTGCGGGAACAAAGGACCAAACACAGGGTCTTCAAACCCGGGGGGTTTATTCCGTCGTAATGGTGAGGGGCCAGCTCGTTGTGAGCTGAGAAGTCATGCAGACCGGGTCACCCCGCCCACCGAGCGCATCTCATGAATCAGCTCCGCAAACACCCTGTTTCCAAATGCGGCCGTACTCCTGGGCACTCGGGGTGACGACTTACCTGAGGACCAAAGTCCCCCCAGGACAACACGGATGACGGTGGGGGGGTCCCCGTGGAGGCTGGCACGGGTTGAGCATGGTTCATGGGTTACACGGGTCTCTGATTCATCCCAGCGTGCGTGGAAGAGACGCTTTTTACTTTTCAAGACGATTGCCCTGAGTTTACTCTTTTTATTTTATTTTATTTTATTTTATTTTATTTTATTTTATTTTATTTTATATATTTTTTATTTTATATTTTATTACATTTTATATTTTATTTTATATTCTATTTTATTTTATATTCTATTTTATATTCTATTTTATTTCATATTCTATTTTATTTTATATTTTACTTTATATTCTATTTTCTATTCTATTTTATATTCTATTTTATATTGTATTCTATTTTGTTTCATATTCTATTTTATTTTATATTTTACTTTATATTCTATTTTATATTTTACTTTATATTCTATTTTATTTTATATTTTACTTTATATTCTATTTTATATTTTACTTTATATTCTATTTTATTTTATATTTTACTTTATATTCTATTTTATATTCTATTTTATTTTATATTCTATTTTATATTGTATTCTATTTTGTTTCATATTCTATTTTATTTTACTTTATATTCTATTTTATATTTTACTTTATATTCTATTTTATTTTATATTTTATTTTATATTCTATTTTATATTGTATTCTATTTTATTTCATATTCTATTTTATTTTATATTTTACTTTATATTCTATTTTATATTTTACTTTATATTTTACTTTGTTTTCTATTTTATTTTATTCTATTTTATTTTGGAGAGAGGATTTTTATTCAACTTTTTTGTTTTCTTTTAAGTGCAACAAGGTAGTTACAATTCAAAAAACAAAATCGCTTTCCAGGATGACCTAACGTTCTCAGGGGTTGGTCCTAATGGTTTTGGGGTTTCCCGCTGATGCTGTTTAATTAACGAATGGCGAGAAGAGAAACATCCAGAGACGTGAATTTACACATTGTTTCGCCGGCACTGGCTTTGTAGCTGCACCAGGCGTAGATCCTTGTTCACGTGTATATTCGCTTCTTTGCAAGGCTTTCCGAGCGTTTGGCCAGGTTTATGGTCTTGCTTGTCTTTAAAAAAAAAAAAACTATTTTTGGGGGGGTTTTGTTACAATTAAGAATAAAAATCTGTACGTGGTGGTCCTTATCTTGCTATAATCTGCTCAGCGATTTCAGGGATGGGCTTTTCAAAAAGCGTTGCATGTAAAGAAATTAAATTTCCCATATCGCACTAAAAAAGTAATGCACAGGTGAGAAAATGTCCTGCCCACTTTGTTCCCGGGGCGTTGGGCCGCCACTGGGCCGCGCGGCGAGGACCTGGAACCTGCAGCCCGTGGACGAGGACCTGGAGCCGGGAGCACTCGCAGGCCCTGGTGACGATGGGATGCGGATGCAGAGCGTCACCCATTTCCACTCACGATGCTGCCACGCAGGATCCGAACGCCCGGGTAGCGGGATTCGCGGAGACAGAGGCCCAAATACCTCGTGTCCGGTCACCCGAAGCACGCGGCTAAGAGTGATGATGACCCGGGTGGATGCGGCAGGGTCACGGGGCTGGCTCGCGGGTGCTCAGTTTATCCTCTGCCTGTGGATGGTCGTAAAATGCACATAACATGAAATTTTTTTGACCGTTTTTACGTGCAGGGTTATGTGGTTTACATCCCCGAGCGTCGTGTCGCGGCCTCGAGGCCCATCTGCGTCCTGGCAGGTGCACAGGCATCCTTCCTCCTCAGGCCTGTGCCGCAGGAACCACGGTTTTTATGTGTCCATCCCGAGGCCCCTTGGGCTGCTGCTACGTCTCAGTAAATATCCAATATCACGTCCGGGAACATGCGTGTGCAAAGCTTCTCTTTGGGTTCCCGCTTTCGAAGGCTTTGGGAGAATTCCAACGAGGATGGGTGGAGCCAGAGCTAAGTCAGTGTTCACTGTTCCCTCCGAGGTGCTCCTCGCCCCGCCCGCGTCTCGCTGCCACCAGCCATCGCTCGCCATCCTCGGGGACGCGTCGTTTCTGGTTCGACGGGCGAGAGGGGATACCTCGCTGTCTCCTGACATCCGACGCTTGCTTCTTTCTCCTTATTTTGCATTTTTTTGTGACCACGGGTTACGATCCCCACCCCCCGGGGTTTACTGAGTCGTACTTCCTTCCCCTGGGGAAAAGGCCACATCCGTTCCTCACCCTTGAGCCCCTTTACTTACCGATTCCGGGGAGTCCTGAAGTAAACACGTGCCCACTTTGTTTGCCCTCGTGTTTTTGCTCCACGTCTGTGCATCCAAACGTGTTGCATCCTGAGACTTACCACAGTGGAAGGTCCTGGCCCTGCTGAGGGGACGGCCTCCCCGCGTCCCAGAAACGGGCACACGTGCTGCTGTGCTTTTCTCGGACACGTCTTTACGCGTGTGGCTTTTGCACGGAAGCCCCCGATGCGCGTGGAGGTCACGCAGGCGTCTCTGGAGAGGCGGGTCAGTGACGCGACGGTTTTGCCACAAGGGACCACGTCACCACGACGGGCACCAAAGGACCCTTCCTGCGCCTGCTTGGTTCTGCAGTCTCAGCCCCGACCGAGAGCCGTTCATGTTGGGGCCATGCGTCCCCTTTAACTATTTCTGCGAAATGTTGCGATCACCCAGGGCTTTGAGGGGTGGCCTGCGAGGTGACCAAGTAGGGCCCGGTGGGCACACAGGCCTGAACCCGGGTCAGCCGGGGGTCTCAACCGGCAGCCTGATGGAGCATCTGGGCTCTGCAAACTCCCTCTGCACACTTGCTCTGCAAACTGCTGCCTCTCTGCGGTCTTCTCCCTCCTGTCCTTGTTCAGGGACCCCCCGGGGGACCTTCCCGTTCAGAGCCCCAGGCCGTGCGGGGGTCCCGATGAGCTCGCTGGGGCAATGGCGTGCATGACGGGCCCACGTCTAGGGGGTTTTGCCCTCCGGACATGACTTGTGTGTCGATAGCTGCCTTTAATCTATTTTGATTTCTTTCCACGGAGAAGGAAGCGCACAATTCTGGGCACCTGCAGGGAGCCGGGGGAGCCGGGTGCGGGATGTGGCGGGAGGGCAGGCGGGCGGGAGGCACTGATCCTGGTGCCCCTGAGGCCGCACCGCACAGGGGGCCCCTGGTTCCGACGAGCAAGGGGCCAACCCTGCACGGGATTGATCACCTGTGTGACCTCAGACCAGGGACGGAAAACAGGCTGGAGGTGGTCCTGGGGACGGGGACAGGGACGTGGCTGGACAATCAGCACAGAAAGAGCTTTTCTCCCTTGCACTACAGTCCCGCGGCCGTGCTGCACTCAGCCTTCTACGTGCACGCCGAGTGTCCGTCGTGGGAGAGCCCCAACGCGATAGACAAACAACATAATATTTAAGTGCTCCAGGTGGGCAGCTGCTGGGAGGCCACCTTGCAGGGTGTGGCCGGGGGAAGGACGGAGACACGCCTGGGCTGGTCTTGGAAGTAGCCGCCAAGGGAGATGCGATGTTTAGAACAACACCTCATGGGCCGGGAGGACCTGGCCAAGCGCAGGGAAAAGCGTCACAGGCGGAGGGATCCGAGTGTTTACTCCATCTGGGAACCACCGTCCCTGCCCGCTGGACTCACCTGTGTGCTCAGCTGTGTGGGTGTGAGCGGCGCTCACCTGCACGGCCCTCACGCTGGTGTGCTTGCTGTGTTGTGGATGAAACCACGGGCAGGGTCACCCCCATCCCCGCGAGGCCCTCATGCAGGGGTGCATGGTCCCCTGGCGCTCGGGTGGCAAAGCCCCTCCAGGCGCCCTCTTGCCCGCCCCATGGACACCCTGCAGGTGCAGAGCGCTCTCGCCGTGGGGCTGCCCTGGGCTTGCAGGGCATTGGCAGCTTTCTGGGCCCTGTCTGGGTGCTGCTGGGATGCCCGGGGGACAGCGGGTTTCCACTGCATTGTCTCTGCCGTGACTCAGTCTACCTGGATGACAGTGCTGGCGACAGAGGGCACGGTGAGCTGAGGGCCGCCCACGGTGACCTTTGGAACGGTGTCCTCTCAAACAGGTCAGCGTTTGGAGGCCCGCATCCCCGGCTGAGGGCGCCTCGGGAAGGAGCCCAAGGTGGCACCACCGGGTTTGGAGTGCACGGAGACCAGAGACCCTGCATACCCCGAGGGCTTGGGGTCACCAGGGATGGCTGGTGCATTGGGGGTGTCTGTGTGCACGATCCGGCGGGTGCTGCACCCTCCCCTTGGGTCACAGTGGTCACAGTGGAGTCACCTCTTTGGGGACGAGAGGAAGGACAGGGAGACCCAGGCTCCCGGGATGGGGGGGGGGGTGCTGCAGGCTCCAGAGGCTTTGCACGGAGTGGAGACGGCCAGCGTCCCCCCTCACTGCCTCTGCGCCTCTGTCTCTCCCGCCTGTCCATCCAGTATCGATCCATCAATCGAGGTGAAGTATCTATGGATCAGCGGTGTGTCTCTGTCTCCTAGTCTTTCATCCCTACGCAAGTGCAGATACGCACACGTGCACACCGCTGGGCTCCTGAACTACACGGACACCTGCCCACACGCGCTGTGGGCATCTGAACAGCAGGACACCTGTACGCATGCGCCCTGGGTGTCTGAGCTACCCAGACACCTGTACGCATGCGCCCTGGGCGTCTGAACCATGTGGACACCTGTACGCATGCGCCCTGGGCGTCTGAACCATGTGGACACCTGTACGCATGCGCCCTGGGCGTCTGAACCATGTGGACACCTGCCCGCACGCGCTGGGGGCGTCTGAACACATATGTCTTTTCTCCTCAAACCACGTGGAAGTCGAGTCCGCAGCTCCCTCTGCTCCTGAGAGCATCTCCTGGGAGCAGGACCCGCTGCGCCTCACACGACGCGCCCTTCCCGGAACACACAGCACCCAGGGCACGCTCCAGGTGGCACAGTCGTCGCTAACTGTACGGGGACGCCCTGCCTCGTCCCCAACCGCTCACAGGTGGAGGCGCCCGCCCGGGGCTCCTGGTCCGGGGCCAGGCCGCGCCCTTGGGGGGAGGCCAGCCGCGCAGGGACCCGGAGCAGAGAGCAGGCGCCGTTGCGCGCGCAGCCACAGGATGGCACTGTGAGCCACGGAAAGCTCCTGCGCGCTCAAACCCCGCCTGCACCCTGGGGTTTTCCCTGCGTTTCTCCCGCCGCCTTCCCCACGGGTGTCACGTTTCGCTTTCGAAGTAGTTCGGGGCACACCTGTGGCGACCGGGTGCCTGTCCCCATCCTCCCCCGGCCGGGACGTGCGCTGCCCGGGGCCTACCCAGGCACTCAGAAGTGACCTTACGGAGCCCACAGGCTTCTCGCAGCAAAACCACCGGGTGGGCTGCAGGGCAGGGGCCGTGCGGGTTCACAAGGCATCTCGCGTGTCAGATGGACACCGCCGGCCACGGGTGGGTGTCCAGGGTCCCCCACGCGCCCCACCGTCCGCCCCAGCCAAGGATCCCTTGAAGAAAGGTCAGGACCCGGGCTCCCCATCGTCAGGAACACGACCGGCGACCTTCATGCTGCGCAGACACAGGGAGGGCCGTGCCCGTGTCCCTGGGTCCCCGGGTCCCTGCCCAGCCCGGCGGTTCACACACAGGGCGCCCTGCAGGCTTCCCTGGATCCCTCTAGGGCACCTGTGGCTCCGCGTCGCCCTGTAAATGCCACTTGTGGTCAGACTTCCTGAGCAACTGCTCGGTCGGCTCCCCGCTGCTTCCTTGAATCCTCTGAACAGCGCATGCCCAGATGGCCTAAGTGGCCGAAGCGTCCCCGCAGAGCCTCCTTGTCAACCTCCCCGTGGACGGGCCTCCGGTGGGCGCGAAGTGTGTCTAGGTGGCGGCGCCTTGGTGTCCTGGACTTGGGATCGATCCCGTGCTTGTAGCTTCCAAGCAGCGCAGCATGCGACGTCCCCGAAGTGTGACGGCCGTCTGCTGTTGTCACGCACGAGCAGGGCGGCTGGTCCCGAACCCACGTGTGGCCTCCCGACCCCAGAGACGGCGGCCATCTGCAGCTGCCCGCTGGTGGCTCTGGGCTCCGGCCGCGTGTGCGCACGGGCAGGCCCTGCAAGGTGCCTGCGGCTCCGGCTCCAGGAGAGGTGCCTCCTCCGCCACTTGCAGCGACCTCGCCGCCCAGCGGGTGGCCCCCGGGCCACTGCCCTCTCCACCGGCGCGCACCCGCGTGTTCTCCACGGCTGGGCATCCCTGCGGCAGCTGCCTCGGCTTGGGGTGTGGGTGGGTCTGGGCCACACGGGCGAGGGGCCTGGGCCTCCTGTTGGCAGGTGCGCAGGCTCCTCGGGGCGAAGCTGCCAAATGGTCACATAAAGTGGTGGAAAGAGTAATTTCGACCTTAGGTACGTTTTACCACGATTCCCAGGAACCTCTAAGCAGTCACGCGCGTGCTCTTTGGCCCGCAGCCCTTGGCACTTGCCCGACGACGCACGAGCTTGCACCGTAGCTTCTGGTGAGTAGGAGGCCACCTGCCCAGGTCACCTGATGGCTCTCTGTAGTGGCCTCTGCCCTGGACTCCCGTGTGGCCTGACGCAGGAGCTCTGTGGGGGCGACTGCCACGGCTCAGGATTGCACGTCATCCCGTGCGCATCTTGTCCCGGACTCAGTAGGAGCGGCTCTCGGGGTTTGTCTGGGTGGGTCGGTGTCACGTGGCCGGGCGGGGGGTGCAGGGGGCTGCAGGGATGGTGGGGACGTGTCCGTGTGCATCTCGTCTTTTTATTTTATTTTATTTTATTTTATTTTATTTTATTTTATTTTATTTTATTTATTTTAATTCTATTTAAAGATTTTATTTATTCATTCATGAGAGACCCGGAGAGAGAGGCAGAGACACAGGCAGAGGGAGAAGCAGGCTCCATGCAGGGAGCCCGACGTGGGACTTGATCCCGGGACCCCAGGGTCACGCCCTGGGCCAAAGGCAGATGTTCAACTGCTGAGCCCCCCGGGGATCCCGTTATTTTAGAAGGACAACCACCTTCTGTAACTTTCAGGGCTCTCTGATCGCTCCTCCTTCATGAGTGTGCGGGGGGTGGGGCGAGGTCCAGCCCAGGCTTTCTTCTTTTGTGTAACTTCATTATCACATTTATGTTTTTCCCCTTTTCTCATTGTGATCGAATATACGGAACATGAAATTATGATTCGTAACCACTTTTAAGTGCACAGCTCAGTGGCGCCGGGCGCATTCGCACTGTTGTGTGAGCATCCCCACCATCGTCTCCAGAACGTTCTGTCTCCCGCAACTGAAGCCCCATCCCCATGAACCACGGACTCCCCGCTCTGTCCCAGACCCTGGTCCTACCATCTCCTCTCTGCACAAATGTGACTCCCCTGGGGACCCTGTGTATCTGGAACCAGGCAGGATTTGTCCTCTCATGTCTGGTTTATGTCACTGAGTGCAGGTCCTCAAGGCCCATCCACGTCCTGGCAGGTACAGAACATCCTTCCTTTTCAAGGCAGAGTCATATTCCACTGTGTGCATGGACTACCTGCTCTTTGTTCATCTGCCCATTCATCCATCCACCCACCCACCCTTCCATCCATCCATCCATCCATCCATCCACCCACCCACCCTCCCATCCATCCATCCATCCATCCATCCATCAATACCACCCATGCCAGTTCCATCGATCCAATCCATCCAGATCCATCCATGGCCATCCATCCATCCACCCACCCTCGCCCATCTCATCACATCCAGCCATTCCAATTCATCCATCCAACCCCACCCTCCCAATCCAGCCATCCATACCATCCATCCATCCATCCATCCACCCACGCTGCCATCCATCCAGCCAATTCCATCCATCCATCCAGCCATATCCACCCACCGCACCCTCCCCATCCATCCATACATTCCATCCATCACTCATCCAGCATCCACCCCACCCTTTCCATCCTCCATCCATCCATCCATCATCCATCCATCCATCCACCCACCCACCCTCCCATCCATCCATCCATCCATCCATCCATCCATCCATCCATCCATCCATCCATCCATCCATCCATCCATCCATCCATCCATCCATCCCATCCCCAATCCACCACCCACCCACCCACCCACCCACCCACCCATCATCCATCTAGCCATCCACGCCGCCACCCATCTATCCATCCATCCACCCATCCATCCAACCCATGCCTTCCATCCACCACACCCCCACCCCCCCAATCCATCCATCTATCATCCATCCATCTATCCATCCACCCACCCACCCACCCTTCCATCCATCCATCCATCCATCCATCCATCCATCCATCCATCCATCCTCCCATCCACCCATCCTCCCATCCATCCACCCACCCAACCCACCCATCCATCTATCCATCCACCCACCCATCTATCCATCCATCCACCCATCCATCCACCCATCCTTCCATCCACCCCCCACCCCCCCATCCATCCATCTATCCATCCATCCATCTATCCATCCCACCCACCCTCCATCCATCCATCCATCATCCCCACCCACCCATCCATCCATCCACCCACCCATCTATCCATCCACCCATCCATCCACCCATCCATCCATCCAACTATCCATCCACCCACCCACCCTCCCATCCACCCATCCTCCCATCCATCCATCCATCCATCCACCACCCACCCACCCTCCCATCCATGCATCCATCCACCCACCCATCTATCCACCCACCCATCCATCTGTCCATCCAACCACGGACACTTGAGTTGCTTCCACCCCTTGGTACTGTGAACAATGACTGAAATTTTTTGTGTGTGCTTCTACGTGAACATGTTTTCGGTTCCTGTGTGTCTACACCTGGTGTGGAATCACTGGATCACACGAGGTTCTTCTCTGTTTTTTTTTTTTTTTTTCTTCTCTGTTTTAATCCAGTGAGAAGCGCTTCTCATTTTGGCTGCATATCCTTGGTGCATGAGGCTCAGGACCCTGAGCAGGGTCTGGCTCCCAGGGACCCTCCGTCCCCTGGCGCTCCTGAAACGTCCCCTGTTGGTGTAATTCTGTATGTTACACCTCAGCCACGTGAAGAGTAAACTAAGTCAGGGCAGGGGAAGACCACTCTGTCTTGGCTTCTTCGTTTCCAACCCAGCTCTGAATTGAATCCTGTGGGACCTGTTGCTTGGCGGAATGGGAAGGGGGTTCAACCTGGATGCAGGGCCAGCATCACGACTGTGCAGCCAACACCGCTGCCATGATCACCCCCCACCATTGACCCTCCGGACCCGCCTCCCCCTCGGCCACCATCACCCCATGGACTCTTCAGTCCCGCCTCCCCCTCGGCCATTACCTCTGGGAATGTAAACTCCTTCCACCCGCCGTTTCCTTGGCGTGACACCCAGAGGCTTCCCGGAGACGCGTGTCGTGGCTGCAGTGGGTTCTGGACGTGGCGTGTGGTGTCCCGTCCACCTGCACCGTCCAGCTGTGCCTCCCCCCCTTGCACCCTGGGCGTCCGCTCTAGGCCTTGGGTCCTCCGGGCAGCGATGGGGGGCTCACCCCACATGACCTCCCTGCCCTGGGTGCCCGTGCCCACGCTCCTTCCTTGTCCCCAGCCCTCCCGCGTGCTCTCGCCTAGCCCTTTGCCCGCCGTCTGCACGCCCGCCATCCCCTGTGACCGTCACCCTCACCCTCACCCTGACCGTCGTAGGGGCCTCCCTGTGCCTGGCTCCTCCGCATGCCCCGGTCCTGACCTGGGCCCTTGGGTGCCCCAGGTGTCGGTCCCTGTGAGCTCCACCCAGACGATACCCACCACACACAGCGTCCCCATCGCTCGGGTGCCTGCGCTTCCCGTGACCTCCCCCCGCAGCCCCGTCCAGGGCGCCAGCACGTCTGCCCTGACCACTCAGCAGCCCCGTGGCCACTGCCTGCCGCTTGACCCCACCTGACCCCGCTCGACCCCACTGCCCGCCGTCTACCAGGCCGCCAACCCATCCTCTGTGGATGGACAGGCCAGCTCTGGACTTGTCCCTGCACGGGATGCTGCGACGTTGGCCCTTTGGTACCTGCTTGTCCACCGGGTACATGTTCCGGGTCCGTGCATGTGGGAGCAAGTGTCGGAGGGTGAGCTGGGGCAGGTGTGGATGGTCCCTTCCCTGCGTCCGCGTCCAGGCTGGCCTATCCCACCGCAAACAACACGGTGGCTGCCCGTGCAGGTGGGGGCCATGTCTGTGATTGTGGCGGCGCAGGGCGAGACCCCACAGCCGGGAACGTGGACGCCCAGCCGTCTGGCTCCTGGCACCTGGCGTCTACACCCTGGCCCACGGCCTTCGGGTGCTGGCTTCCCACTCAGCGAGAGGAAGCTGTGTGACGGGAGAGCAGAAGGGGCGAGACCCTGTGGCCTCCCAGCCCTCGCGGCTCTGACCCCCACCCCCAGGCTCCCTGCCCATAAAGGGCACGTTGGACGTCGTCATCTGGAGCAGGAAGCTGGGGTTCAGGGCCTGGGCGTCCCCTCCTTCTGCTTCTGCTTCCCACGCCTGCGTCTCCTGCCATCGTGTCCTGGGCACGCGGGCGAGCCGGGCAGAGTACACACGGTCCTGCAAGCCTGGATGGAGGCCCTGAGCGAAGCCTGCAGGGCGCCAGGAAGCCCTTTCTGGGGACCCGAGGGTGTTTCTGTGCCCGGGCCGGGGGTCGGGGTCCGCGCCGGGGGCGTCGGGTCCAGCTTGTGTTCTATTCCCTGTGACGCCAACAGGGAACAAGGGCGTTTCCAGGGACATGCCCGTTTTCTCAGGGGTTAGGGACATGTTCGTTTGGCGGAGCTGCTTCCTCCAGCGGCCTAGGATCCCCGGCAGGGGAGGGAGGGGCTTCCCACAGTCCGTTGGGACGGACCCCATTCCGTTTATCTGTCCATCCTGGGGCAGTTGGTGGTTTCCGCCTCTGCTTGGTGTAAATAGAGACGCCACGCACGTGTTTTGAGGCCCCCGTTGTCCATTCTTTGAGGGCAGACGCCCGGGGCGTGAATCCTGGGATTGTGGGGTTATCCTGCATTGAACCGTGGAGGGGGGCACGGTTCTTGCCGCACAGCAGCGAGGTTGCCCTGGGACGTGATCCCCAAGGTCACGTCATTGGGGTCCCTGTGTTCACATCCCCTGGGACCCTGTGAGCGGGACCTTATGCGTCAACAGGGTGTTTGCAGATGCGGTGACGTGAAGGACATGAGATGAGCTCGTCCTGGACCAGGTGGCCCTACGTCCAATGACCGGGGTCCTCATAAGAGACAGAAGAGGAGCCGCAGATGCAGAGGAGGAGCCCCGTGAGGACGGAGGACACAGGAGGGACGCGGCCTCCAGCTGGGGGACAACTGGGGCCCCAGACGTTGGAAAAGGCAGGAGGGACCCTCCCTGGAGCCCCTGCAGGGAGCAGGGCCCCGGGACACCGTGAATTCAACAGGCCAGACCCGCAGCAAGGGCCTGGCCAGGCCCACAGCCCTGCCTGCCCGCACCGTGCACAGCCAGCGTCCACCCGCATGGTGCTCTGCGTGGGAACCGCTCCTCCCCGAGCCCCACAGATGCCGACCCCACTGAGCTCTGCAGGCGGGTGCCTCTGAGCCGGGGTGCGGGTGGGGGGCCCCCGCGGATCTGTGTGCAAACGAGCATTACCTGCGGTGTTCCGCGAGCGGCCCTTTGATGTGGGGTCTGACACCCTGAGACGGTGAGGAAGAAAATAACTTTAAAAATTTTAAGAAACCCTAATTGAAGTTAACATAAAAGAAGATGCACGGTGTTAATTGGTCTGTCTCTGGCATAATGCGGGCCCTGGAGACCATGTCCCTCGCCCCCTGCCAAAGTGTCAGGACTCACATCTTTAATTCAACACGCTTTGTATTAATTACCTCTGGATAAGGTAAGCTTTGATGGCGAGCCCTTTATTAGGACACGGCGCCTCCAGATAAATAAATGAGGGCTGGATGAGCGCGCAAAACTCGGTCTGACTGCGCCCGGGAAGGGGCGCTTGTGCGTGGAGTGCGTGATGGATGCAGGGGCGGCGTTCCGCGGGCATCCTGGGCGGGGCGGGGATGTGGCTGGGGGGGCGCGGGGGCGCGTCCAGTCCGCCCCCCCCCACCAGGACTGCGGGGGCCAGGGGGTGTGGGCAGCGTGCGCACCTGTGCGTCCGGCCCAGGAGCGGTGTTCCGCCGGCATCCTGGATGGGGCGGGGGGACCGGGATGTGGCTGGGGGAGGAGCACGGGCACGTCCAGACCGCCCCCCCCACCTGGACTGCGTGCGCCGGCAGGGTGTTGGCTGCGTGCGCACCTGCGCGTCGGGCCCAGGGGTGGTGTTCCGCGGGCATCCTGGACCAGAGTGGGGGACGGGGACCAGGGACCGGGACGGAGACGTGGAGGAAGAGGGGGGCACAGGGCCGCCCCCCCAACTGCGTGGGCCGCGGGTGTGGTCTGCGCCTGCACCTGCGCTGCCGGCCCTGGAGCGTGCGTGACCTGGAGGCTGTGAGGAGCGAAGGAACAGGCGCGGCCACGTCCAGCTCCGCCCCGCGCGTCTGGGACACCTGCCTGCGGAGCCGGGGCCGGAGGGCGCCTGCCCGGGGTCTGAGCTCCGGCTGCGGGCTCAGCGGTCACGGCGGCCCCAGGACACCCGGGCGCATAGTCCCGGCGCTGGGGCCCTGCGGGGAGACGGATGCGGGACTCGATCCCAGGACCCGGGGTCACGCCCTGGGCCCAAGGCTGACGCGCAACCGCTGAGCCCCCCGAAGCGATGTTTTCAACTGAATTTCAACACTTTCTTGTTTTGCCGGGATCCCATTTATGGATCCATCTTCGTTATTACAGACGCGTGAGAGCGCGACAGGCGGCGCATGTCCGACGAGCCTTTGCGCTTTAGTCTCGTTACCAGGAAAAAATAATCTGCACGTTCCAGCGGGGGAATCCTACAAACCCTTTCTAGAAATGGGCATGTTCTAATTAATGAGAATACAGTTATTTACTTAGTTAATCATTAATTAATTGCCAGTTAACTCATTTGAGAACCAGCCGACCGCGTTGAACGTCACCACGGGAAGGCTTGCGGCCTCGGGTGCGGCAGCCTGGACAGCTCGGGAGGCTCCTGCTCTGCTGGCCTCGCCTCACCTGCGGCCCCTGCGGGGACGCCCACGTCTGTGCCCACGTCCAGGGTGGGGACCCTGCCCGCCGCACCTGCGAAGTCTGCGAGGCTGCCATGCATGGAGCACGTTGGTGTGCAAGACGGCGCTGCAGCTCTGCGCGTTGGCTCTGCCAACCTCCCTGGGGTGTGGGGTGACCCCAACACGCGCTGTGTGCACGTCCAGGTCTGGACGCCTGAGACGGGGTGTGGACGCTCGCAGGGCATCGCCGGGACCACCAGCCCTGAGGCCAGAATTGGGGGTCGGTGACCCCCAGCCCGGGTGGCCGATGGGTGCCCTGGGATCGGACTTGGCCGTCCAGGTCGAGGCCTCCGTGGCCTGTGCGTGGGCACAGACATGAGCTGCTGCCCTCCGGCATTGGCAGCAGGTGTGATGCCCCCAGGGTGGGGCTCGGGGTGTCCCGGGGAGACCAAGCAGCAGGTAGAGTGTGTCCAGCTCCCCAGGCTGCCCAAGGCATGGACGGGTCCTCCTGGACACCAGGCTGGGCACACCTGCGTGCTCAGAAGGACGCACACATGCCCCGGGCTGCTTCTGCGAGGCCACTGCCAGAGGCCTGTCCCCCTCCATGCACAGAGGCCTGTCCCCATCCATGCACAAGGGCTGTCCCCCTGCATGCACAGAGGCCTGTCCCCTCCTACATGCACAGAGGCCTGTCCTCCTCCATGCACAGAGGCCTGTCCCCCCCATGCACAGAGGCCTGTCCCCCTCCATGTACAGAGGCCTGTCCCCCCCATGCACAGAGGCCTGTCCCCCCCATGCACAGAGGCCTGTCCCCCCCACGTACAGAGGCCTGTCCCCCCACGTACAGAGGCCTGTCCCCCCCACGTACAGAGACCTGTCCCCCTCCATACACAGAGGCCTGTCCCCCTCCATGCACAAGGGCTGTCCCCCCATGCACAGAGGCCTGTCCCCCCTGTGCACAGAAGCCAGTCCCCCACGTGCACAGAGCTCTGTTCCCCCCCGTGCTCAGAGGCCTGTCCCCCCCATGCACAGAGGCCTGTACCCCCCATGTACAGAGGCCTGTCCCCCCCATGCACAGAGGCCTGTCCCCCCCATGTACAGAAGCCTGTACCCCCCACATACAGAGACCTGTCCCCCTCCATGCACAGAGGCCTGTCCCCACCGTGCACAGAGCCCTGTCCCCCTCATGCACAGAGGCTTGTCCCCCCCGTGCACAGAAGCCAGTCCCCCCCCCCATGCACAGAGCTCTGTTTCCCCCCCGTGCACAGAGGCCTTCCCCCCCTATGCACAGAGCCCTGTCCCCCCATGCACAGAGGCCTGTACCCCCCATGCACAGAGGCCTGTACTCCTCATGCACAGAGGCCTGTACCCCCCATGCACAGAGGCCTGTACCCCTCATGCACAGAGGCCTGTCCCCCCCCACGTACAGAGGCCTGTCCCCCTCCATGCACAGAGCCCTGTCCCCCCCCTACATGCACAGAGGCCTGTCCCCATCCATGCACAAGGGCTGTCCTCCTGCATGCACAGAGGCCTGTCCCCTCCTACATGCACAGAGGCCTGTCCCCCCCACGTACAGAGGCCTGTCCCCCCCATGCACAGAGGCCTGTCCCCCTCCATGCACAGAGGCCTGTCCCCCCCCGTGCACAGAGGCTTGTCCCCCTCCATGCACAGAGGCCTGTCCCCCTCCATGCACAGAGGCCTGTCCCCCCCTGTGCACAGAAGCCTGTCCCCCCTCCATGCACAAAGGCCTGTCCCCTGCCCCCTGCACAGAGGCCTGCACCCGCTGTTCTATCTGCTCATGGACTGAGGTCAGTCCCCTGTGTCCCCCTGAGTACTCAGTCTGTGCCCCCCAGGGGTAGGTCCCCCATATGCCTGTGGGAGGATGGGTGTCCTGTGGAGAGGGCAGGCACCTGTTGTCCTGCGGTTCCAGGGACGTGTGACCTCGCAGGGCACAGCAGTGGCGTTCATCAGGTCACCTGTCGGGAGCTCTCACCCCCTGGGAGAAGCACAGCGTGGACCTGTATTTGGAAGCGGGGTCTCTGAGGAAGGGAGTATAAGGCCAGATGAGGTCAGGAAGGTGGGCCCTGACCCCACAGGCCTGGGGTCCTTAGAGGAGGAGGACACGGGGACAGAGACACACGCAGAGGAGCGACCACGTGAGGACGCGGGGAGGAGACCGCGTCCACCCACAGGAGGAGGCCTCAGGGGGAACCAGCCTCAGCCCCTCCTGGATGTCAGACTCCCCGTCTGCAGGCCCGGGGTCCCCGAGCAGCTTCTTACAGCAGCTGCAACCGGCCCGTGCGGGACCGATAACCCCACGGAAGACCATGGACCCCGGGGGCGCCCTGTTGCCTTCGCCTGCCCCACGTCCTCCGTCCTCTGCAAACCTCGGCGTGACCTCGGTCCCGACACGGGCACAGGCTCTTCTGGCTCTTTTCTCTCATTCCCTTTATTTGTTTTTTCCCCCTTGTCTTGCCTTTTGTTTCCTACTTGGGGGATTTTATTTATTTTTTATTTTATTTATTTATTTTTATTATTATTATTTTTTTACTTGGGGGATTTTATTTTTTTTATTTTTTTTTATTTTTATTTTTTATTTATGATAGTCACAGAGAGAGAGAGAGAGAGAGAGGCAGAGACACAGGCAGAGGGAGAAGCAGGCTCCATGCACCGGGAGCCCGACGTGGGATTCGATCCTGGGTCTCCAGGATCGCGCCCTGGGCCAAAGGCAGGCGCCAAACCTCTGCACCACCCAGGGATCCCACTTGGGGGATTTTATAACACGCCGGCGCATCACGTCGTTTTGTCTGTCGGTGGCTCAACACACGTCTGTGAGCCACGCGTGTGCCTTACTGTGCTGCTTGCATACGGGTCGCGAGGGTGGGGAACTGTTACAACCCCGCAAGGGGCACTTCCTTGTCTTTTTTTATAAAAACATTTTACTTATTTATTCACGAGAGACACACTCTGGGTTGAGAGCAGACGGGGTACAGATGAGATGAAGTAAAGTAGCGCAGAGAGGAGAGAGGATTGTCCGCGAGCATGGGGAGGACCGATTCCTCAGACTATGTGTATTTTGGGGCACAAAACGCACATTCGCGGAGGCGGAGTGAGCACAGGCCACGGGGCAGCGGGCGATGGCTCCTCAGGGAGGACCTGTCCCCCCGGACACTCACAGGTCCGGAAATAGAGCATCTCCAGCGGCGAGGAGGTCCCCGCCTGCGCCTCTCGGTCAGGGCCTCCTCTCAAATGTCCCCAATATTACGGTTTTTGTCAGATTATGAAACTGGCATCGTTATATGTGTTTGTTACACATGGACGGGTGTGCACATCTCACTATGGAAGGAGGATACGTCGTGCTACCTCATGACAGTTTGTAATGATGCATCTGGTACACAGTGCTCCCGGGTCTCAGCCGCCACCACAAGGGCTCCTTGGTCTCGATCCGTCATCCTGGGTGCTCCCCGGTCTGGTTCCCATCACCCTGGGTGCTCCCCGGTCTGGTCCCCATCACCCTGGGTGCTCCCCAGTCTGGTCCCCACCACCCTGGGTGCTCCCCAGTCTGGTCCCCACCACCCTGGGTGCTCCCCAGTCTGGTCCCCACCACCCTGGGTGTTCTATGGTCTGGTGCCCGTCACTGTGGGTGCTCCTGATCTGGTCCCCATCACCCTGGGTGCTCCCTGGTCTGGTCCCCATCACCCTGGGTGCTCCCCGGTCTGGTCCCCACCACCCTGGGTGCTCCCCAGTCTGGTCCCCACCACCCTGGGTGTTCTATGGTCTGGTGCCCATCACCGTGGGTGCTCCTGATCTGGTCCCCATCACCCTGGGTGCTCCCCGGTCTGGTCCCCATCACCCTGGGTGCTCCCCGGTCTGGTCTCAACCCCCCTGAGTGCTCCCTAGTCTGGTCTCAGCCCCTCCGGGTGCTCTCTGGTCTTGTCACCATCACCCTGGGTGCTCCCCGGTCTGGCCTCAGACCCCCCCGGGTGCTCCCTAGTCTGGAGGGGTGGCGTCGTGGGCACCCTGGGGTCGATCCCCAGCACCGTTGCGGAGGTAGCAGAGTGGGGGTTGTGCCGACGTGACCCCTCCCACACGGCGCCCGGGTGAGGGAGGACAGACGTGCGGTGTGGCGACCCCGGCACCCTCAGCCGCTAAGGCAGACCTCATGTCCCGCCCCGGGTGCACCGTCGCCGGCCTGCAGGGACTCGGTGACGGGAGGCTGCGGGGCCCTGGGGCCGAAAGCCCGCCTCGTCCACCTCGGCCAGAGCTGGAAGCTCCCGCCACGAGAGACAGAAGCGTGGATGAAGGTGAGTGGACGGGTTTTCCTGTCCCACACACACGACCCTTTTCAGAGGAGGGACAGGAGAGAAAGTTGCAGAGGGGAGCCCGCAGGCTGGCCGCAGGTGTGCGCGCAGGTGTGGCTGACGGTGCGCCCTCGGCGGTGCACGCACAGATGAGCCCGCAGGTGTTCCCGGGTGCGCGTGCCGCGGCGCCTGTAGCTGTGTCTGCAGGGGAGCCCGCAGGTGAGCCCATCCACCCTCCCAGGGCGTGCACCGTGGAGCCCTGGCCCGTCCTCCCCACGCGCCTAGTCCTGCAGCGCAGGGCTCCTTGCTCCCACGCAGGCCGGCAGCTCGCGGACCTGCTGACCGAGGCTCGTGTGTGGCGAAGGCGAGCGGCAACCTCGGGCGGTGGGTCCCGGTGCCCTCGTCACCCGTGCCGTGGGTGCCTGGCCGGGCCGAGCCCGCTCTCAGCAGCCTGTGGCTCGGGACCGTCCACACCCACCTTGTCAGCCCTTGCGCGTCTTTTCCTTCCCTCCTTTCTCTTTTTTTAAGGGAGAAAAGGAACAGAAAAGCCGCGGCCCAGGCTCCCTGGCCGCCTTCCTCCCTTCAAAGACCGCGAGCGCGCGGGTACATGACATCCGCCAGCTCCCCGCTCGCCTGCATGTTTGATTTGTGCCGCAACTCGGAAGCGGGCTGACAGCCGGGGGGGGGGGGGGGGCGCGGGCGTGGGGGGCGCAGGTCCCGCGTGGGCGCCCCGGGCCGCCGCCGCCTTTGTACCGCCCGCGCCGGCCCCACGCTGCGCGCCCGGCTGGCTGTCAGCGGCGCCTCGGCCTGATCGGTAGGAGCGGCTCCCCGTAGGTTACACATCTTCTGTGTTTTGACATTGACCTTAATACATAATTTAACCGCGAAGCCCGAGCAACGCGGAACAAGATAAGAAAAGACCGCGGAACGGGCAAATAAAGTGATGTTCAATCAGAAATCGTATTTGTTCCTGGTGCCCGAGACGTGTGCGTTCAGAACAAGAGCGAGGCTGGCAGGGGGCGGGCGGGGGGACCCGGGGCGCAGGCAGGTGGGCGGAGGGGGTCCTGCGCGGGGGCCGCCGCTGTCCCCGGGAGGGTCCCGCAGGCTCGGCGGGGGCGCAGTGAGGGGGGCGCGGGCAGCCAGGCCCCGGTCTGCGTGCTCTCCGGGGGCTGCAGGTGTGGCTCGCAGGTGTCCGCCGAGGGGTGCACGTGCCCCGCCACTGCGGCCCCGCACGACGTCTGACCTCGGGGCTGCTGTGCCCCGGACGAGAGTCCCCGCAGGGACCCGGGGGTGGGATGGGGGGCTCTGGTCTGCAACCTGGGGCCACAGACACGCCGCCGCCTCCGCGCCAGACACGCAGGGGCTCGGGGGCACCACTGTGGGTGTGGACAGGCCGATGCCTCCAGGCCGGACACGCAGGGGGCTGGGGAGGGTGGCACTGCTGTGGGTGTGGACACGCAGGGGCTCGGGGGCACCGCTGTGACTGTGGACCAGCCTCCTCCCCCAGGCCGGACACGCAGGGGCTCAGGGGGGCACCGCTGTGGGTGTGGACGCTGCGGGCACAGACATACGACCTGCACACAAGACCCCGTTGGTTTCCCGCAGCTCAGCTTCCACACGGGGAGACCGACACGAGGGAGGGAGGACACGCAGGGGGCAACACACCCTCCCCCGCACGAGCACCCACACAGACACGTGTACATGCACACACGCGAGCACACATGCACCTCTCCACACATCTCTGTGCACGTATGTGCAACACAGCAAACATGGACACACGCTGCACACACGTACATGCACACTCATGTGCACATATGCACACCCACCTCTATACACACAGGCACCCATCTGTGCACATGCGTGCAACACACCAAACATGGACACGCCCCCACACGTGCACCCATATACATATGCACACACGCACACACATGTATCCATCTCTGCACATATGTGCAACACACCAGACGTGGACACACCCCCATACACACGCACTCATACATATACACTATTACATGCACACACGTGCCCCCATGCACCCCCACCAGTTCACACACATGCTCCCGTCTCTGTGCACATGCATGCACACACCAAACATGGACACACAGCCATACACATGCCAATATACAACGGCCCCTGAACACACATATCCACACACATACACACACACACCCATGCATACACACCCAGCTCTCCACACAGACACGCCTACACACTCCCTTGTACATACACACTTCTACGCCCAAACTCACAGCCCCATACCACATCCAAGACACCTCTACACACACCCTCACTCACGCGCGTACATGCATAGTGCAACACACGTGCACACGCGAGCCAGTACTCCTCACAGCTCCACACCACTGACGCACACGCCCCGGTACACGCACAGAGCCTCACGCACACGCACACGCACACACACTGCCCCGCACCCCGGCTCGTCCCCTGCATGCAGGAGGTGGAGCTGACGGTGTAGACGAGGACGCAGGCAGCCGGCTCCGGAGCCAGACCCTAACACCCAGGCTTGTGTCCAGCCGCAGCCCCCAGCCCGGCCGTGGCCATGACGGAGCCACGGTCATTCACGATTCAGGCCCCCGAGTAGGCACCGGCCACCTGAAACACGAGCCTCCTGAGCTGCACTCGGCCCGTGGACATGCTGGCGACGGACGCTTGTTTGCACACAGCTGCGCGACGCGTGCACACCACACGGACGTGTCCGACAACAACGAGTACCTCTGCAAGCGGAGAGAGAAATATCTGCAGGGCGTTTCCCTTTGCTCTTCCCTGCTGCGGCTCGGAGTTTTAATTTGGGCTTTTTTCCTCCTTGGAAAGAGGTCCTCTTGCTCTTGGATTTTCGTGGTTTACATCAGAGACGAGTGTGGGATTTTTGTTTTGTTTGTTTTTATCGCGTCTTGTTGTTTTCGTGCAGCCGGCTTTAGAACGTCCCATGAGGCAAAACCTACTCATTAATTTTTAATGATGAAAATAAAATATATATAAAGTGAAAAAATTTTGAAGACGGAGGAAAATGTAACAGAAATACTTTGGTGCATTTTGGTGATATTTTGCCGCCTTTTTTTTTTTTTTTTTTTTTTTTTTTCCCTTAAAGACATGCTTCTGGGTGATAGCTTAGGGAGGGCTTGTGAGTCTCCTAGGGTCACAGAAGTGGATTCCAACCCAGGTCTCGCTGGTCCCAGAGACTCGAAGCGACTCGGCTGCTGGGGAGGGAGTCATGGGAGGCATGACACGGGACACATGTCACGGGACACGCGCTACACTTGCCGACCCCCCGCGCGCTGCCACCTGCCTTAGAGTTCTCACTGTGCTCCTGCTTCGTGATCTACGTAACCTGTCGTCCGTCACCCATCCACCGTCTCTCTACCTACCTATCCTCTATCATCTTTTCACGCATGCAAGGACTATTTAAAATTTTTAGATTTTATTATTATTTTTTTTAGATTTTATTTATTATTAATGAGAGACAGAGAGAGAGAGAGGCAGAGACACAGGCAGAGGGAGAAGCAGGCTCCATGCAGGGAGCCCGACGCGGGACTCGATCCCGGATCTCCAGGATCACGCCCTGGGCGAAGGCGGCTCTAAACCGCTGAGCCCCCTGGGCCGCCCTGATATTTTATTTTTAAGTTATTTCCTCCCAACATCAGGCTCGAACCTCACAACCCTGAGATCAAGAGTCGGGTGCTCCTCTAACTGAGCCAGCCAGGCGTCCTAAGGACTGTTTTTATGTTTTGCTTTCCTGACTTGTCCACTTGTCTATTTTTACAATTTTCTATACGATTTTTGGTCTTTTCCCTCTTTTTTTTTTTTTAAACTCATTATCATAGCGATAGCAGCCATTTATCCGTGATACATGCTCCCAAAAAATCTTTCTCAATTTGCCTTCTGCTTTTGACTTTTTGCTTATTTTTTTTTTTGGAGAAGGGGGTCAATTAGACCAAAAATACTTCATGCCGTCAACTGCGTGACCCTTTTATTGCATGTAGATTTTCGGTCATGGTCAGAAAGGATTTCCTTCCTCGCAGATGATGTAGGAAAAAAAAAAAAAAACGAAGAAAACTAGGGCTTTCTATTTGTTGCATTTCACTATTGTTTCTCTGAAGGGTCATTTGTAGTCTCATTTTATTCCTAAGTCTTTTATCTTCTCTGTTGCGACAACAAATGTCATTTTCTCGTACTGTAGATGTTCGGTGATCATTTGTGTCCGCGAAGCCCGTTCATTTCCGCATGTCAATCGTGGATCCCGCTCCCTCGAGGGCTCAAGACTCTTGTGGCTTGAGTTGGCTCTGTTGTTGCTTCTCTAGGGTCTTGCAGGTTTTCTGTAAGGTCACTGGGGATGCCCTATCACATCATTTGAAAAATAAATGTAATTTTGCCTTTTATTTTCCAGGTCTGGTAAATCTGATTATTTTCTTTTGTCTTCATTGCATGAGTTAATTGCTCCAGTATGAGGTGAAATCCTCATCTATACATACATATGTCATTGTGTATAGATATAGATACACGCAGACCTATAGATACCCCATTAATAAGTAGCCATCTGTTTTTTATTTTTTCACTGTTTTTAGGAATTTTGCCAAAGAGAACTCATAAAATTTTTCTCCTTAGACCTATATATATATAAACAGAAATCACAGGGACATAGGATCACGCCCTGGACCAAAGGCGGCGCCAAGCCGCTGAGCCACCTGGGCTGCCCTATATTTTTTCTGTGATATTGAATCATCCTTTTACCCCAGGGGTGAACCTCATCTGGTCACGGTGTATTATTTTTCTTAAAGTAGTGTTGTCGCTAGTTCATTTCGGATTTTTAAACTAATATTTGTAAGTGATTTGGGGATGAAAAATTCACATTGGTGGAAATGACTGATACGTGTCTCGTCAACGCAGCCCTATGACTTTGTGTTATGAGTAGCATTTGTGTTTGTTTTTTATTGTCACTATCACATGAATTTGAAGCGCATGGTCTTCTTGGCCTTCTAGAAGCACCAAAGCTCTGGGTGGTGTGGGGTTTGTCTGTGCTCTGGGTTGATCTTGTGAGTTTTGTGGAGTAAGTTGGAGAGATTCTAACTGAGGTGATGGTGACTGCCCCGGTCCTGCAGTGTCAGAGCCCACGTTGGTTTTACTTCACTGCTTTAACACAGGAGGGTGGACCCTAGTGAGGCCACTCCACGTAGGGTGGACGAGAGAGCAGAGACACACGGAGAGCCTGTCGGTTCCCAGAGAGCTCAACAGCTGGGATGGAGACGTGTTAATATTCACCTAATTAACTCACAGTCCGCGACTTGCCCTGATCCAGGAGGATGTGCGTGTGTGTGCAAACACTTCCCATCGCCACTCGTCCTCTTCCTCCTCATCGTGTTGCTCGGAGGCCACAAGAGCAGAATGTGGCTTGTTCCCTTCACTAAGTGTCCGCCTTCCTCTTCCTTTTGAGGACGGTTGGAGTTCCTCGGCGTTGAATCTACCGGAACTCCCAGGCGTTTACTCGTCTGCTTGGAGGCCGCAGCGTTTGTCATGTAGACTGGAGTTGTCGCCACCCAGGACCCTGGAGACCCGCCGCCATCTGGATTCCTCAGCTGCTCCTGATTGGTGTCACGGTCTCGAGGTTCCACGTGCAGGGCAGACAGGCCCATTCTCCGGTGTGCGTGGATGCCGGGCCCGCAGGACGGGGCACGTCCGCACCCCACGGCATGCTGAAGAGCCACGTGGGGTAGGCTCCCCAACACTGGCCATATGGGAATGACCCGAAGCCAGCAAGGGCCTCAACCCCAGCAGAGCAAGGCGCACGGAAAACCAGAGCGAAGATCTCTGATCTGGCCACCTTTATGCTTTGCCAAATAAGAACCAGAGGCTCTGAGAGCTGGTGGCACTTGCTTTCAAGGTCCTGATAAGTCATAGTTAACTCCACAACGGGAGGATGCTCCCGGAAGAGCCTATTCCCACCCTCCCGACTGCATGAGCCCCTTTCCCCTCTATTCAATGATCGCGAAATGTGCACCAAAAAAAAAAAAAAAAATCCCATCCGTGAACCCCCCAAAACAAGCCTCCCCTCTTGACCAAGTTGCGGAGAAAGACGGAACTCTCCAAGGCCGGCCCCTTTTTTCGAGTTAGGAGCAGGAAAACTTTGGACGCTCTTCGCCCAAGTCAGAAACCTATTAATTTTTCAGAGCCTGGTGAGTCCAACGTGGCTCGTCCAATTTGCTTCAAACTTCCCAGGCCGAGATGAAGCCGGAGAACTTTCCGGCCAAAGGAGACAGTTTGTCAGAGTGGAAAGGAGGTCAGATGAGGGCAGTGAGTGTGGAGGATGTGATCGCCCGGGCCTGGGACCCTGGACGGTGTCTGCCTGGTTACAACTAATTCGCAGTCTGGGGAGGCGGGACGTCCATGCCCAGAGCAACGCCGTTGGCCTCGCCCTCTGGTCCTTTAATATCCCACAGACGCTCGCCGTCCTCCTCAGCCGATTTATTTATGGCAGGCGTCGACACAGCAGCAGGCGACCCCCCCAACGTTGGACCCACAAAAGGCCTTTGTGTTTGCTGTTGTTGGAAAAACCAACACGTCCCGTTTGCTCTGAGCTTCACCCGCTGCCCCAGAACGTGATCCTGGTGCACCTGCCGGGAAGGGTCCCACGGTCATGTGCCATGCCATGGAGCCCCCTCTCTGCACACGGGACAGCCCTGGGGCCGACGCGGCGTGGGGTCGGGAGACGGGACGCTGGGTGCCTCCATCTCAGGCTTTGTCCTGGCATTGAAGTCAGCATAGAGCTTGCAGTTTTTCCAAGTTTTTTTTTTTTTTTTTTTTTTTTTAACAAAATGTGCAATCAATCATTTTAGAGCAAAGAACTCAGGGTAGCTTCACACCTTCACGGTGTCGTGCAAGCATCACCTCTGTCTGGTTCCAGAGCATTCTCATTCCCGCAAATGAAGACCCTGTTCCCATGGGCAGCCTTCCCCATCCTCCTCTTCACAGCAATTAATAATTAACTTTCCGTCTGTGGATTTCCCCGACCTGGACATCTCGTATCCGTGGGACCCCACGGCACGGGGACTTTGGTGTCTGGTCTTCTCACCAAGCACCGTGTCCTCGAGGAATGTGCACATAGCAGCAGGTGTCAGGGCTCCGTGCCTGTGCACGGCCGAGTCATACTCCCCCTTGGGGATGAGCCCCGTGGTGTTTACCCACTGGTGGGCCTTTGGGTTGTTCGTGTCCAGCGGGGGCAGGACCACCAAGGTCCAGAGGCTCCGGGGAGGGTCCTTCCTGCCTCTCCCAGTGTCTGGGGCCCCAGGCACCCCCCTGGGCCGGTGGCCGTGTCCCTCCTGTGTCCTCCGTCCTCACGGGGCTCCTCCTCTGCATCTGCGTCTCCTCCTCTGTCTCTTCCGAGGACCCCTGTCGTTGGACGTAGGGCCACCTGGTCCAGGACGAGCTCATCCGGGGATCCTTAATCACATCTGGAAAGACCCTATTTCCAAATAAAGTCCCATTCGAGGGCTCCCAGCGGGCATGAAAGTTGGGACCACTCTGCGACTACGTAAAGGAACTCCAGAGCGAGGGGACGTGCCCCGGTTCTGCAGCGAAGCCGATAAAATGCCCGTAACGAGGAGGAAGGCCAGACCATCCCTCTCTCTCTCCGTCTGGATTTGTAGCCCGCATTCCTCTGCTCGGTGGTGAGACTCACGTCCCGGTTGTGCAGAGACGGCGTTTGAAGAGTCTGTGTGGCTTCCGGGACATCCGATGGTTCTCAGGAAACAGCTGGATGAGCTCGGGGTCAACGAATGAGAAGCAGATGGCTGGGGGGGGGGTTGAGGGAAGGGCGCAGGGCTGGGGGGATGGAAGGGGCGGCGGGCCGAGCTCGGGGGCGCCGGGCGAGGGGCTGGCGACTGGAAAGCGCTGATTTAAGCTAACGAGGACGGGGAGGCGGCTAGAGACCCATGGCTGCTGTGGCCGTGCGTGGGCGTGACGCCACCCGCGAGTCCGCGCCCGCGCGGGAAGTGGGTCCGGGGCGGTGGCTGCACAGACCTGCTGTCCTGCGCCAGGTGGTGGTGGCCATGGAAAGCCAGCGGCTGCTCCCTCGGGACGTGCTCTGGGCAACCCGCACCCTCCAGCTGCAGGACGCAGCCATGGGGCCCACGACGCAGCCATCGGGACACTTGGAAATCACGATTGGGAAGATGCCAGGATGTCCTCCGGCCGCGCTCAGGGCACACCTGCAGGAGAGGTTAGGGTTGTTCCGGCGACCGCTCCCTGCTTTCCCCTCCCCTCTCCCTCCTTCTGTCCTTTTTTTTCTTTTTTCTGAAAAGTTATTTAAATTCAAGTTGCCGATATATAGGATCACCTGTCGCGCGCCTCTCATCATGTGCCCCTCGGTCCCTTCTCGATTTCCACTCGCGCTTCCGCTCAGTCTTTTTTTTTTTTCTTTTCTAATTTTGAGTTTCTTTTTTGTTGTTTTTCTTTTTTTAAGGCTTTAGGGAAAAATAGCTAAAACTGTATGTATCGAAGGCGTCCCCCGGGATGTTTTGATCTGCGTGCGTGCACGCTGGGTGATGTGATCGCCCCATCACACAGGTGCACACATCCATCACCTCACCTGTGACCACGTTTCTCCTACAAACTTTGCAGTGAGAACATTTAAGATCGACCCCCTGCGACTTGCAGGGACTCCCACGCTCACCATGTGGTGCATGAGGCCCCGCAGAACTTACCCACCCCAGGGTCCCCCCCAGAACCTAACCCCCCCAAGGGTCCCCTCAGAACCTAATCCCCCAGGGTCCCTCCCAGAACCTAACCCCCCCAGGGTCCCCCCAGAACTTACCCCCCAGGATCCCCCCAGAACCTACGTCCCCCAGGGTCCCCCTCCAGAACCTACACCCCCAAGGTCCCCCCCAGAACCTACTCCCCCAGGGTCCCCCCCAGAACCTACCCCCCCAGGGTCCTTTCCAGAACCTACCCCCCCAGGGTCTCCACCCCAGAACCTACCCCCCCAGGGTCCCCCCCAGAACCTACACCCCCAGGGTCCCTTCCAGAACCTACCCCCCCAGGGTCTCTACCCCAGAACCTACCCCCTCAGGGTCCCCCCCAGAACCTACCCCCCCAGGGTCCCCCCCAGAACTTACCCCCCAGGGTCTCCCCCCCAGAACCTACCCCCCAGGGTCCCCCCCAGAACCTACCCCCCCAGGGTCCCTTCCAGAACCTACCCCCCCAGGGTCTCCACCCCAGAACCTACCCCCCCAGGGTCCCCCCCAGAACCTACCCCCCCAGGGTCTCCACCCCAGAACCTACCCCCCCCAGGGTCCCTCCCAGTAACTACCCCCCAGGGTCCCCCCCAGAACCTACCCCCCAGGATCCCCCCCGAACCTACCCCCCCAGGGTCCCCCTCAGGGTCCCCCTCAGAACCTACCCCCCAGGGTCCCCCCCGAACCTACCCCCCCAGGGTCTCCACCCCAGAACCTACTCCCCCAGGTTCCCCCCCAGAACCTACACCCCCCAGGGTCCCCCTCCAGAACCTACACCCCCAGGGTCCCCCCCTAGAACCTACCCCCACCAGGGTCCCCCCAGAACCTACCCCCCAGGGTCCCCCCTAGAACCTACCCCCCCCAGGATCCCCCCCAAGAGTCCCCTCCAGAACCTCCCCTCCCATCCCCCCCAGAACCTCCCCCCCAGGGTCCCCCCCAGGGTCCCCCCAGAACCTACCCCCCAGGGTCCCCCCCAGAACCTACCCCCCCAGGATCCCCCCCAGAGTCCCCTCCAGAACCTCCCCTCCCATCCCCCCAGAACCTCCCCCCCCAGGGTCCCCCCCAGGGTCCCCCCAGAACCTACCCCCCCCAGGGTTCCAGTGGAAAGTCTGAGCACCTGGACCAAGGGCTCCGCGTCTCCCGCCCCCCCCCGCCCCGCCCCGGAGAGCAAGGCCCACTGTCTGCGTCTGGGAGTCTGAGGATGTGGGGCTCTGTGGGCAGGTGCAAGCGGGCTGGATGCGTCCTTGCAGGCGGAGTCTGGGCCTGGAGGTCCGTCCACGTTCATGCAAACGGCGGGACCGCCTCGGTCCTCAGGGCTCAGTGACCTTCCCTCTACCCCAAGCCTTCGTTGCTCCCAGCTCTGTCACCCAACTAGTCCAATGACGGTGCTGCCCACACGGTGTTTCCGTGCGTGCGTATTTCCTCGTTCATAGCTGTGAGGCCACACGTCCTCCTGGAATGGATATGAGCTGTGCTCGGACATTCACCCCCACCCCCAGTTTGGGGTGTTCTCCCCTCCTCTGGCGTCCCTAGACCCGCGGCTCCTGCAGGCTGGTCCACACCTGGACGGACAGCCACGTTGGACCCACCTGGCCTGCCTGGGACACCTGCCACACCCAGGTTCCCTCGTTGTATCCGGGGCCCCAGAGGTTGTTTTCACGTGGCCCCGGGCGACTCTGATGCTGGCTGGGTTGGGAAGCCCAGGTTTTCCCCTTGTACCCCCAGCCCTTGCACCTGAGGCCATCAGCTGCTGACCTGCACCCACTTGAGCTCATGTGAGCCCCTGAAAGCAGGTGCCTACGTTGTCCTCCCAGGGGCCGGGTGTTGGCCTGGTCTTCTCTCAGTTCCTAAAAGAGTGACAACATGACCCCCAGCCCCCCGCACACCCGTCCCCTTCTTTGTCCTCCTCCTTGCTCATCTGCGCGGCCAGCTCGTCTGATGCTCAGCACGCAGGACTCATCACTTACAACCGCTAGTGGTGTGTGGCTCATCCTGTACCAGCCGGGGGAGGAGATCATTTTACTCATGTTTCTCCCTATGGTCCTTCCGGGAGTCTGTGTACCCGGTAAATCGAAGGAGGACATTAAATCATGGATTCAGTTGTCTATTTTTAAAAGTGCTGATTATTTACCATGTTGCAGGTGCAGGGTGCTGGGGACTCACTAGCTCATGGGAAAGCGTGACCTCTGCTCTCCTGGAAGGGTCGGTGGGGAATATGACGCTCACCACGTGGTGACCATGTGCCATGTTAAATTCTGAGGGGTATTGTGGGAGCTCCTTATCCACCCATCCTCACATCTACACATCTATCTGTCCGTCACCCATCTACCCCCTCATCCATTATCAATCCATCCATGCATCATCCACCATCCATCCATCCTTCCACCCGTCCATCTAGCCACCCATTCACTAACCCATCCATCCATCCATCCATCCATCCATCCATCCATCCATCCATCATCTACCCATCTGCCCATCCATCCATCCATCCATCCATCCAACCATCTCATCACCCACCCACCATCCATCCACCATCCATCCATCCATCCATCCATCTGCCCATCCATCCATCCATCCATCCATCCATCTCATCACCCACCCACCATCCATCCATCCAGCATCCATCCATCCATCCATCCATCCACCCATCCATCCATCCATCCATCCATCCATCCATCCATCCATCAATCCATCCATCCATCTCCTCACCCACCCACTATCCATCCACCATCCATCCTTCCATCCATCCAGCATCTATTAAGTCTTGAATCAATGAGCCATGGCCTGTGCCTCCAGGTTACTGAATCTCACTTTAGGCTCTACATAAAGATACTTTAGTCTCAGATTCTTGAAGAATAGTTCTTGTCTTCTGGGAAGGACACATTTTGCTATGTACCATCCATTCTGCAACTTTAGGAGAAATCTTCCGTAACAACAGCAGGACGACGACTTCCAGGCTGAATGGGCACCACTCGTGGACGCTGATGTCATCCCCCACTGCAAAGACAAGAACGGCCTCTTGGGCTTGCCTGAAAGTCTTTCACTACACGTACTTTCTATGAAGGCATCATCTTGCTTCCCACTTATCCTTCCTCCTCCTGAGCGCCCATCTGGCTGAGTGACATCATCGGTATCTGCATCCCTCACCTGCCAGGCCAGGATTCCAAAATCACTCTAGAGTCCCAGGTTTATGCTTCTCCTTGGCCTTGCATTCAGGGCTCACCCTGTTGTGCTGACCTCCTTCCTTAATGACCTCCCGGCTCTGTCCTTCTACCTCCACTTCCTCCCACCCTGCTCACGCCAGGGGCTCCCCTCTCTTCTCCTGGCTTACTGGGATGGGATCAGGATGGCTTCTCAGCTGGGGTCCCTGCCTCTTGTTCTATGTTTTTCTGCATTGGGTTTTCGGAGGCTGCCGTACAAAATCAGAGAGGTGTCCTCTCACAGTTCTGGAGGCCAGACATCTGAGATCCAGGTTGGTTCCTAGGGAGGGCCATGAGGGACCATCTTGGTTTTGGAGGTGGGCCTCCTTGTGTGCCCGTCTGCCGCTCTTCCCAAATATCACCTTCCTATAAGAACACCAGTCGCACTGGATTACGGGCCCACTCTGATGTGCAATGACTGCATCTCAACTGATGACATCTGCAATGGCCCTGTTTCCAATGAAGGCCACCTTCTGAGGTGCTGGAGATGAGGAGGCTCACATATGACCTTTTCTGGTGGTGGGCGGGACACAGTTGAGCCCATAACACCTTCATGGCACCAAAAATCCACCTGCATTTGCAGATGCAAGAGCCTTAGGTGTGGTTGACGATGGCACTAAAAATGGTTCTCATGTTCTGTGGGGCAGAAAGTGCATGTCACGCCGAAGGGAAGCTGCTCACATGGAAGGTACTTGGTGATGACATGGGAACACCACGCCACCGCTTGCTCCTGGAAGAGCAGCTGATGTTTAAAAGGCAGAGAAGCAGCAGCAAAGGTCTCGCTCAGGGATGTTGGGTGAAGCCATGCAGGCAGGAGGGCGACGGGCCCTGGAATCACAGCAAACACCCAACAGCATCCTTGTTTCACTTTGGGGCCGTTGGATTGGTTTCCGTGAGGGTGGGATCACAGCAAAATCCTGACAAAACCCCGACAGTGTCCTTATTTCACTTTGGGGCCATTGCATTGGTTTCCATGAAGGTGGGATCACAGCAAAATCCCGACAAAACCCCGACAGTGTCCTTATTTCACTTTGGGGCCATTGCATTGGTTTCCATGAAAGTGGGATCACAGCAAAATCCTGACAAAACCCCGACAGTGCCCTTATTTCACTTTGGGGCCGTTGCATTGGTTTCCATGAAGGTGGGATCACAGCAAAATCCCGACAAAACCCCGACAGTGTCCTTATTTCTCTTTGGGGCCATTGCATTGGTTTCCATGAAGGTGGGATCACAGCAAAATCCCAACAAAAACCCTAGTGTCCCTATTTCATTTTGGGGCCATTGTGTTGGTTTCCATGACGGTGGGTCATGTGAAAAAAACTTTGGTTTGCCTGGAACAGTTGGGCCGCTAGTCCGTTTCAGAGAAATTAACTTCAAAGTTGAAATAGGGCATCCTAAAGAGGATGAGAAGGTAGAGGTATGTTTTATTGAACAACCCGAGGCACGGAAATATGAATGATCAAAGACCTTGCATGGGCATGTTTTCCCAGTTACGCGGAGCTGAGCCCAGTGTGCTGTGATCTTAATTGTGGTCAAAGGTGACTCTCCCCGAGCGGGTGGTCCTCCCGCTTCCCTGCTGGGGGGCGAGGTGGGGTCAGCAGCGCTGACGGGCGCCTGTGGCCGTCAGAGGGCATCTCAAGATGCCGCACAGAATGACTTTGCAGTCGGAGATCAAAACTCTTCTTTATTCAGCAGAGCCGTGTGCTTTGCACCGTATTCATGGCGGAGTGTGCGGTGGCGGGAGGAGGGCGTCCATCCATTTCGGGGGGACAGGAGTCTGTTTCCCACGTGGGGATCAGGACGTGGACAACCTCTGGGGACATTATGCTGGTCCCTATGTGGGGATTAGGATGTGAATGCCTTTGGGGACATTATTCTGTCTCCCACAGCACTAATCAGGTCTTTGCTCTTTCTGACATTTTTGTTAGACTCGGGTTCCTTCCAGTCCAATTTGTTCGGGAGGGCATTGCCAACATTTTCGTTAGGCACGCCAAGAACCAATTAGGAGGACTGCGGGGTCAGTCCCTTGCCCGAGCGCCTTCCACACCCCCTGTGTGGTATGAAGTCACAAGACGCACGAGACGAGGTCAATGTGATACAGTTTGGAAACGTGTGGGTTATAGGTCCAGGGTGTGAGGGGTTCAACCGACGAATTAACATCAGCTTAAAAGCACAGCCACGTGTCCGTGCTGGGTGGGGATGGGAACCGCCAAGGCGCCATGGGGTCCACCCTCAACCCAGTTGGGGTTGGGGATGGGGATTTCACGGTGGGTGTGAAAGCCGCGGCTGCCGGGTGTCTGTGGGACCCCTCGCCCTCCGTGATGCTCTGCCCGATGGCCTCCACAGCTTCGGGGTGAGTGACATCACAAGCTCAGGTGGGTCTGTGCCCAGGTGTTCCTGTGCCCCCCCCGACCTCAGGACAGGTGCAAGGAGGCTCTTGGAGGCTTTCAGTTCAGGCACTGGCCCTTGGGGGCTGCGGGAAGTGCTGGGACCCCTCCCCGGGCAGGTGCTGAGGGGGCCTGAGGGGTTGGGAGAGGGGATGGGAGTCCATACACGTGTGCCCAGGGAGAGGCACACGTGATGCTCAGCGTGCTCCTCGGAAGAAGGTCTCTACCGTCAGACTTTTCCACGCCTCACCGCCATGCAACTCGGAGAAAAGTTTCTCCCCTTGCGCCAAATCCTGGGACTCCATGTCCCTCCCTGCCGCGTCTCCTTCCAAGGTGCACGAGGGGCGATAGCTCTGTCCGTCTGCAAATGCGTCACCCCATGAGGTTCGAGAGCGGGCACCGCGGATCAGTCAGTTCATGGAAGAGGGAAAACTAAGACTTAGGGGGTGCGCGCTGTTCCCTGGAAGTTAGCCACATCCGCCGATGTTCGCCGAGGGGTCTGCACTCCAGGGGCGTTTGACCGAAACAGACCCCCCGCCCCCCGCGCTGGGTCTCTCAGAGAAACGTTTAATGGCCCACCCCCACTGGCTGCACGGAAGGCGGGGAACCCCCGGGGAGGCCCACTGAGGCACTGCCGGCTGCTGTCTTGGGGCTTCCGCTCTATTGAACGGGATGTTTGGGTGATATTCTGAGACCAGCAGTTTTATAGGAACTTAGGAGACCACGAGTCATTTCAGTAGGAACAGGCGGGGGCCGGGCCGGACGGGCACCATCCTTGTCCGCGCCGACGCCCAGCCCAGCCCTGTGCATTTTGAAGCCTCCTTTGCCCGATGTGGATCCCGGGGCCTCGGAAAGCTTCCAAATGCTCGGCTCCAGCACCGTAAAGAGCGTGCCGTTCCCGTGGGCCTCCACCCTGTGGAGCCGATGCTTCGGCAGCACCCGAGAGCTCTGGCCCCGATGTGACGCTCGGGGCGCCGCCGCCACCGAGCCCGCGCACCCCAGCCCCAGCAGCGGTGGTCCCGCTTGGCTCTCTGCCCTTCGGGGGTCTCTACGCGATGCTTTGGGCAGCCCAGAGGGGCCCCGTCTGCTCCGTGTGCCCGTGCACCGAGCTTGACTCACCCCAGTTAACGTGCAAACGCCCCTGGTGGTCACGTGATGCTGCTGCTGTGCTCGAGTGGCCTTGGGAGTCAGTTCTGGAAGCCACGGCACCCGGAGTTGGTGCACCGCTCACGGACGGGACCTGGGCAGGGCTGTGGCTGGATCCTGTGTCCTCTGCCCGTGGTGTGGCGCTTGGGGAGGTTCTCCTGGGCAGGTGACCCGCGTCCCCCCCGCGGCAGCCTGGACTCACGGTGACTTGTGCTCTGCTTGCTTCTCACTGCTTCCCGCTGCGGCTTCCACGCACCTCCCTCTGCCCGTGCTCCTGGCCCTTGGGGATCCCGCTGCAGCAGGATTTCCACCGGGGACCCCGGGGGCTGCGTCCGGCCTCGCAGTTTTGGAGCAAAGACTCCTGACAGGGGGAGGAAAAAAAGACTCTTTTTGCGTTGAAGAATTTAGGGGTTCAGCCAGCAGAGGACTCTGTGGGTATAGATATAAACGCAGAGTGATTGTACGCGTGTCACACACTGGGAGCGAAAGGTCTTGCAGACAAGTGCAGGCCCTCCCCGGATTCTTGGAAGGCCGGGAAGCAGCCCTTCGAGGTGACTCGGAACCCCGATTCTCAACCGGGGATGACCTGCATCCCACAGAGACACCGCGCGGTTTCAGGGGCGTGTTTCTGGCTTCGTGACAGCCGGAGGGGTGCTTCTGGGCTCTGCTGGGTGCAGACCAGAGAGGCCGCTCAGTACCCCACAGTGCACAGCACACCGCACCGTGGACAGTGAAGGTCACCAGTGCCGAGGGTAAGAATGAACCCGGCAAGGAGGCATCTAGGTCCTTTTGCAGAGTCTGCAAGTGGGGACCTGAACGAGAGATGCTGGTGCGTGGGGGAGGCCGGTGGCTCAGCCCGCCCCCTACTGTGGCCGCCGGCGCGAAGGGAAGGCGTTTGGAGTGACAAAGCGTGCCCCTCTCTCCAAGCCTGGCTCCCGCCTTCATTCCTCCGGAGGGACCAGGCTGCAGGGGGTTTGCGATGCCTGACTCACGGGTCCTGGGCGGCCCACGGGTGCCGTGTGTGCGTGGGGCCCTTCCCCACGGGACCTGGTGCTGGAGCTGAGGCACACCCGTGGCCGCAGAGCCTGCAGCGTCCCAGGTCCAGACGGCCTCCCCGGGCCACTCTCGACCTCTCGCCCCGGCTTCCTGCGGCGGAGGCTGGCGAGGGAGGGAAGCCCTTGGTGGGTGCGGGGTCCCGTTTTGCTTTGAAAAGGAAGGAGGCTGATTGTAGCTGATGCCTTAGTGCAACACGAGCGTGTGCCATCAGCTGTGTCTGCAAAACCACACTCCGCAGGGTGCCTCCATGTGAAGCCCACGGGGACGTGCCCTCGGAGGCTCCTCAGGTGAGGGGATGCTCCCCGTTTCTGCTGCAGACCGACGGGCACTCCTGTTCCAAACAGCCGTGGCTTTCAGCGCAGGGATGCCACAGAGACAGGGCGGCTGTGTGGCGACCCCGCAGCTAGGAGGTGCACTCGGGTGCTTGCTTCAGGTCAGGAGTCCTTGCTCTTGCTCACAGAACCTGCGCAGCTTGTGTCTGCAGCGCAGCGGCTGGGAGAGGCGAGAGGCTGCCCTGAGACTTGGATTATGTGGCTGGCACTCCTGCGCGGGGGCTGGCGGGAGCGTGTGCACCCAGGCCTTCTCCGGGCCTGACCCCGGGGGGCAGCAGCCGCAGGTCTCCCAGCTGGTCACCGACCTCGGTTTATTTTCCCTCCCGGGGTGACGCGCGCCCCAGCGCACCAGGTCCAGGCAGCGGCCCAGACGCTGGTGGAGAACCTCTCACGATGTTTGATTACCCTGGTGCGCGTCAGGGCGCTGCGTAAACTGGGGTGGCAGCCCAAATAAGTAGCGCTAGACTTAACTTGAGCCTGGCCACGGGAACGCCGTGGGAGGTGGGGCCCGGGCGGGGCGGCTTTGACCCCACTCCTGGGCCGCTCCCTCCGCGCCCTCCGCTTTCCGAGGCCTCTGCGGGATTCCGCGGATGATCGCCTCCCTGCGCGCAGGGACACGGGCTTCTGGATGGTTCCGCGCACGTGTGGTGCGAGAGTCACAGCCATCGTGCTTGCAGGAATCTCATTCCTTCATCCGTGTATCCCTGTCTGGGGCTGACTAGTGGCACACGATGAGGGCAGGTTGCTCGTTCTAACGCGCTCACGATCTGACCGGCTTCTGAAGCGCAGCTGCTGCAAACCAGCGCCCGGGGTGCACGGCCTCGCTGCACCTGGAGCGCACTGGCTTTCTTCAGGGCCCGTTTGCGCGGGGCTGGGGACCCGGAGGGGTGCTGTGCGCAAGTAGAGAGCCCCGTGCCCTGCTGGAAAGCCGGTGACATGCGCTCAGGGTCCTGGAGACCACCTTGGGAGAGGCTCTCTCGGGAAGGCGCGTGCAGACCGCCAGCACGGGGGAGGCTGCCCGGGGACCCCAGAAGGAGGTGGGGCACAAGGCGGCGCGCACGGACCCGCAGCGCACAGCTCCAGGGCTCCGTGCAGGCGTCCGGCCGGCGCAGCGCATGGACCGCGGCACCGCGAGCGCACGCGCGCCGGGCCTGGAGCAGGGGAGCGCGTGGCCCCCGCGCCTCGGGGATGCGCCCCGCGCCGGGAGCGAGCCCGGGAGGGGGCCTCGCGGAAGCCCGAGGTCGGGGGGCCGGGGTGGCACGCGCCTCGCCAGGGGCCGGCCGCCTCTGCCTCCGCGGGGGGAGCCGCCTGGTAGCCGTGGCGGCAGGATGAGCTAACATTACAGACTTATTTGGGATTTAAGGCTTAGTTAAATATGCCCCTCAAAAAAGTTTCCCCACTTTTTTGATTCGCTACTTTTGTTATCAGGGTGTTAATAAGGCGGCGGCGGCGGCGCGAAGGAAGCTGTTGCCGCGTCAATTACACGGGGCTGCATTTCCGTGCTCATTAGTATTCTTGGATGTCTCTAATTTACATCTAAATGTACTGACTAATTTTGATCCAATCATGTCAGAAATGATAGGTACTGTGTGGGACGAGATGACAGCCCCACCAGCAGAAATTGCCAGAGTGAGGATCCCCCAGGGCGATGATTTAATGCCCGAGTCAGCCAGGGCTGTCAGAATCGGCGGCCAAATTATGACACATTATGCCGGCAATGGACCCGCACGTCCGCGCGCGGGGAGCTGGGTTGTTAGGGCCGCGCCCCCGCGCCCCCGCACCCCTGGAGAGCGGCCCCTCACCCCTCCGACACCCCTGCCAGGGCGGGCTGGGAGCCGGGGGGACCCTCGGGTGCCAGAGGGTGGGCCACCCCCCCCCGTACATCTGCATTGTCCCCAAAACTGTGTGCAGCGCGACTGCAGAGAGGGCGGGCACCCTGCTCCCCCCGGGTGGGAGCGTGCTTGTGAATCCACGCGTGCCTGACCTTGTGCACACGGGGGTGTCTGGGTGCATAGGAGCGTGTGCGCGGGTGTGCATGCTCGTCTGTGCACGTCCCTATCTGTCTCCGTGTGCACATGTGCGTGTGTGCATGTGTGTCTGTGCTTGTGCCTGTGTGTGCGCATGTATGTGTGCACGTGTGTGAGGCTTGTGCACACGGGAGTGTCTGTGTGTAGCAGCGTCTGCACATGCGTGCATGTCTGTGCACATCCCTCCGTATCTTCGTGTGCACATGTGCATGTGTACATGTGTGTCTGCTTGTGCCTGTGTGTGCATGTGTGTCTGTGTACATGTATGTATGCATGTGTGTGAGGCTTGTGCACACGGGAGTGTCTGTGTGTAGGAGCAGGTGTGCATGTGTGTACATGTCTCTGTGCCTCCGTGTGCACATCTGCATGTGTCTGTGTGTGCACATGTGTGTGTGTGTCTATGTGTGAAATCTATGTGTGCACGTGTCTGTACTCAAGGCTGTGTGCATGCCAGTGCTTGCTCGTCACTGTGCGTGCATGTGTCTACATGAGAGTGTGTACATATGGGTGTGATCATGTGCATGTGCTTGTGCATGAGTGTGCGTGTCTGTGTTTGTGCCTATGTATACATGTGTGTCTGTGTGTCCGTGTATGTGTGCATGTGTGTGAGGCTTGTGCACATGGGACTATCTCTGTGTAGGAGCATGTACACGTGTGGATGTCTGTGCACATCCCTCTGTGTCTCCGTGTGCAAATGTGCATGTGTGCATGTGTCTGTGTATGCACACGTGTGCGCATGTGTCTATGTGTGAGCATCTATGTGTGCACGTGTCTGTACTCGAGGCTGTGTGCATGCCAGTGCTTGCCCGTCAGTGTGCGTGCATGTGTGTGCATGTGTCTACATGAGACTGTGTACATATGGGTGTGATCATGTGCATGTGCTTGTGCATGAGTGTGTGTGTCTGTGTTTGTGCCTATGTGCGCACGTGTCTGTGTGTGCGCATGTGTGTGCAGGTGTGTGCGTGCGGGTGTGAGCTCCGCCCGTCAGGACCTCTCCTGCAGGGAACAGGCCCCGCAGCCCGCCGGGCCCTGCGTCCTCCCCGATCAGCTCAAGGGGGTTCCCTGCGCGGCTGAACCCAAGGGGCAGGAGATGTTTATCTTTGTTCCTGCTCTTTTGCTCCTCTCGGGAGGAGGCGGCGCCTTCCGGGGGCGCCCGTCGGGGGGGTCTAGTGCCCTGGACGCTGCCGCCCGGGCTGTGCCTGGAGCGCCCTTCCCCTGGGGCCCTGCGGGTCAAACCCGGGTCAGTCCCCGCGGGGACGAGACGGTCCCGTGCTTTCCTAGAACTCATGGTGGCTTCTCCTGGGCTCCCGGGGGCTTCCTCACGCCTGTGGGTTTGTTTTACTTGTGTTGGTTGCGTCCCCGGAATTTCCTTCAGAAAGTGCCCGGATGCCCAGGGATGGTGTCCACGGCTCCCGAAGCGGGTTGCTGTGCGAACTCACGAGGTGACGGACATGATCTGACGCAGGGACGTTTCTGGGGCTGGGTTGCCGCTTGAGGAGCATGCGATGCCCTGAATTCTGGCACCGTTGGTGGGTCCCCCGCCACCTGCTTGGGTACGGCCCAGCCAGGAGCTAGATCTTAAACAATTTTATTGCGGTATAATCCACACAGTCGAGCAACCATCTCTGTGGCCCATTTTGCAGCCTCAAAATGAGGCCCCATAGCATGTCCCTGTCACCCTTGAGAGCCTTCCCCAACCCTCAACAACCAGCCGTCTAGGGCCTGTCCTTATAGGATTGCACGTTCTGCACATCCCACGTATAGGAAATCAGGCAGCGCGGGCTTTACATCTGCACATGGCCAGAGCCAAAAACATAAAAATAAAAAGATGAACATTTTACAACGCGAGAAGACGGCATGGAATTCAAGTCACAGTGTCACGTTCCCGGAGAGCAGAGCCACGCCCTCGCACGTGTGTGTGATCCGTGGCAGGTTTTGCCCAACAACGAAGGAGTTGGGTCGATGCGACGCCTGCTGTGGTCCCACGCGCGGACCCTGCCCGGGAGATGGTGTTGAACTGAGGGAGGCGTGAAGGTGGGACGGGCCTGAGGGTGCAGGTCTCATCCGATAGCTCTGGTGCCGTGGAAAAGGACTCAGCACCCCTGTGACTCCGTCATGCGGCACACGCGTGCCCGCCCTGTGCACAGGCAGCCCAGCCCTCGTGATGTCCCCGCGTCCGGTCCCAAGGGCGTCCGAGCCGGTGCTCCATGGTCGGGTTCCAGGAAGGTGGACAGAACCCGGAGAGAATATGCCATGAGCACCTGGGGGGACGCCCAGCCTGGCCCATGGGGCTCGGCCTCCCACAGGGGGTACCTGCCAGGGGCCTGGGGTTGGGATGGTGGGGACGTCCGCACGGGCACCAGCTGGACACAGAGCGGGCTGGTGTCCCCGGGCTGGTGGCCACGTCCCTCCCGTCTCCGCCTCCACCTTCATGTGGCTCCTCTGCGTCTGCGTCTCCTCTTCTGTCTCTCCAAGCACCCCTGTGGTCGGATGTAGGGCCACACCTCTAACATCCTCTTCCTACACGGGGTTGGGGTTTCAGAACCTCCCTGACCCCGAGGCGGGTGTCATTCTGGGAAAGGTGGGGTCCGGCCTGGGCTGAGAGGTGAGGCTGGGCTCTGGGCTCTGAGGGTTCCCTTTCCTGGGAGCCCCCAACCCACATCCTGACGCCACCTCGACACGGGGCCACTGGCGGGGGCGGCTTTTGCCAGCGGCTCTTCCCCCTTTCGGAAGGGCTTTGGGGGAAAAAACAAGAGAAGGCTCGCCTTTTCCTGGTCGGTAGGGCAGGTGACTCTGCTCACAAGAACACGCTGGGCGCGAAGTCCCAGATTCTAAAAAGCAAATTAGTCAGGGACCACTTATTCCCACCTCGGAAGATGACACGGGGGATCCTTTGGGGTAGCAGCAGCCTTTGCGTGCCGCTTCGCCCTTTAAAATCGCCTTCCCCATCATAGTAAACACGCTTTACGTTCACCTACATGCAGCGGGGATGGGGCGGAGGGACGGTGATGGTAACGCGCTCGCCGGTGGAAACAGCTGGGGAGACGGGGACAAGGGGGAAACCAGGCCAGGGGCAGCGCGGAGAGGCTGGCGCGGAGCGTGGTGCCCGGGTGGCCGCGTTCCCCGGCAGCCGACGCACAGATTTCGGGCTTCATGGGGCAGGGGACTAATTCGAGGTCAAGGGCCCTAAAAGACGAGGCTGGGAGCAAGGGGAGGGGACGCGGATCCCCGGAGGGTCGTGTAGGCTTCATGGGGACGCAGGTGTGGGTGAGCATGGCCGTCGCCGGTGCCCCGCGTGGGGCTAGTAACGTCCTTGGGCTCAGTCCCCGGGAGGCTGTGGCTCTGGGCGGGTGGCTCTCTGCGGCGAGGCCGACCCCAGGGGGGGGGGTCCTGCTGGCCCCTGTCCGTGGTGCCTCGTGGGGGCCCTCGTCCTTGGGGTCTGGGTGCTGCACGCGATGTCTACACGGTATGCTGAGTGTGTGCACGCCGTGGGAGTGGAGTGCAAATCCACACTGAGCTTGTGCGGTGCACCTGCCACTGTGTGCCGTGTGTGCCTGCCTCCCAGGGACCCGTGTGCCTCGTGTACCTGCCTCCTGGGGCACCTGTGTGCTGTGAGCATCTGCCTCCCTGGGCACCCATGTGCCACCTGCACCTGCCTCTTGGAGCACCCGTGTGCCACCTGCACCTGCGTCCCTGGGGCACCTGTGTGCCGCGTGCAACTGCCTCCCGGGGCACCCGTGTGCCACCTGCACCTGCGTCCCTGGGGCACCTGTGTGCCGCGTGCAACTGCCTCCTTGGGCACCTGTGTGCCGTGTGCACCTGCCTCCTGGGGCACCGTGTGCCGCCTGCACCTGAGCACATATCTGAGCTGAGTTTCCCACATGCATCCCCCACCTACACCGTCTGCGTGTGCATAGTGAGGGTGGACCACGCGTTCACATGGAGCTTCTACACGTTCCGGCCACTGCACACCAAAGGTGTGCACGCTGTGTGCATGGACCACACGTGCACAGGGGCCCTCCTCAGGGCCGTGAGCAGGACCCGTGTGCAGTTAGGGGGTCCCTGGGCCGTTAGGCCTCTCCCCTCCCCCGTGCCGGACAGTGAGCCCCGGGAAGTCACGGCTCACCCTTGTCTTCTCCTTGGTGGCATTTCCCGGGCCCATGCACTAAACGGGACACGCAGACACACCACACACATTCGCTAAACCAAATATTTTTAAAGATTTTAAAATTTAGAGACCCTGTGCGGGGAGGGGCAGAGGGAGACACACAGAGCATCTCAAGGTCCTTCTCTCCCCGTAGGGATTTCTGGGTGATGTGGCGGCCGTCTTTGCCCGATTGCCCAGCGGGGCGCCCGGGGCCCCGTGCCCTAGGTCTCGGTCCCTCCGTCCTCCGACTCTGGCTCCCGTCCTCGGGCCGCAGGCTCCATGGCCTTGACACGGTCGTGGAGGACCCTGGCCCAGGGCTGCGGCCTCCTCGCAGCCGCGCTGGGCCGCCTTCCCTCTTGTCTGTTTTCCGCGGGAGTTTGTGGGGGGCTGGTGTTTCCTCTCTCCCTAAATGTGGGGCGGCGTTCCCGGGGGACGGCCATCTGCGTCCGGGGAGATTCTTCGTGGGGACTCTTTCGAAAATATGAATTCAATCTGCAGGATAGACCCACAGCTAATCAAATTTTCTATTTCTTGTGTCAGTCTTGATGCGTCGTGTTTTTCTGCGAATTTGTCCACTTCATCTACATTCTCCAATCTATTAGCATAAGCTTGTTTTAAATATTTATAGCAACGTCCCCCTCCATTTTTTAAATTCCCAATTCTGCTGATTTGTGCCTTCTCTCTCTCGCTCCGTGTTTTTGTTAGTCTTGCTTGAGATTATCCATTTTATTGTTCTTTTTTTATACGACCGACGTTTGCATTTATTGATTCTGTTACATTCTCGTTTCCTATTTTACTCATTTTTTTCTTTTGCCACTTTGCTTTGTCCTCTGCTTTCTTTTATTGTGATTTCTTCTCCTCTCTTCCTAACTTATTCAGACGAGTGTTTAGACAGTGATTTTTCAGATTTCCTTCCTTTGTAAAATACAGAATCAGGGCCGGAAAGTGTGCTGCAGGCCGCACGTTGCGACCTGTCGCATGAGCGCAAGGGTTTTGTCCAAATTGTCGTCCGTTTACGGTCGTCGTCTCTGTCTTGACGCACTGGTGCCTTGGGACCATGTCGCTGAAGCATTTGGAAAATTGCTTTCTGGTTTTTTTTCTTCCGCTGCGGCCGCGGATCATGTTGCGTATGGTTTTCTTCCTTTCACGTGTGATGAGCTTCGTGGGACGACCCGGAATGTGGTTGTTTGTGGGAAACCGGACCCCCTGAAACACAAAACGGTGTGTTTCCTGCTCCCGATGGGGGATGAAGTCCATCATGTTCCTTAGGGCCACTCTGGTTGTCGGCCCCGTGCAAATGTGCGCTTCTGCGCCCACCGGGCAGCGTCCTTTCCTCCCCGTGAAGCGAGTGCGGCGCGTGGAAATCTCCCGACACGATCGTGGCCGTGTGAGTCTCTCCTTTGCTTTCTGCCGGGTTCTGCTTTACATATTTTTAGGGTTTGTCATCCTGAGCACGGGCGTTGACCCCGTCGCGGGTTCCCGGCGGCTTGAGTGTTGCTCTGAGACGTCTCCCTTCATGTGCACGAATGTGGATTCGCTTGCGGCGGGCGAGTCGTGTGTGACAGCCGTGTAGCCAGCCCGCCAGCCCGCCAGCCCGCCAGCCCGCCAGCCCGCCTGAGTCTCACCCCAACGTCATTTCTCTCCTTTGAACTGTGAGTCTGTCCGCGTCCTACAGGGTGCATTTCACAAATCTGGTCGGAGCGCGTCTGTATTTGAACAACTTCTCCCTGATTCGTTGCGTTGATCCACGATGATCGATTGTCGACCCACTTGCTTGGACACGGTGTTCTCACGCTCCCTTTTCCCGCCGCCCACCTGTTGCCATTGCCCCGCCTCCTGTTTTCCTTCTTGGCCTCGATTTTCTCTTTTTATCTGACCACATCCCGCATCCTTTTGTTTGCCAAGTCACCACTCTTGGTCGTCACTCGTGCGTCCTGTATTTTAATTCCACAGAAGTTCGGAGCCAGCCGTCTGCGTTTCTCATCTGGAGCCTCTGATTTGGGGTCAAGGTCACGCAGGTAGTTGGCGAAATTCAGTTCCTCGCGGTTTTACGGTCCAGGGTGCCGTTTGCCCTCAGGGGACGCCCATAGTCTTGCCACGAGGCCGTCCGGCCCCCTGAGCCCGGAGGACGGTCTCTGGTTCGTCAAGGTGGAGTCCTACGTAAGGTCACCTCGTCATGCAAAGGTGACCCAGGTGATGCTGGCCCATCACCTTTGCCATGTGAGGTGACCTAGGGGCGCCCGGGTGGCTCCGTCGGCTGAGTGTCTGGCTCCTGACTGTGGCTCAGGTCGTGATCTCTGGGTCGTGAGGTCGAGCCCCGTGTCAGGCCCCGAACTGAGCATGGAGCCTGCTGAGGATTTTCTCTCCCCCTCCCTCTGCCCCTGCCCTGCTCTGTCTCTAAAGTAAAAATAATAATAATAATAATAAATAATAAAAATGTAAAAATCCACACACAGCACACAGACACACACATGTACCCACACACGTGTGCATGCACGCACCACCACCACACACCATGCACACACCCACATACACAAATGTACCCGCACGTGTGCACAGACACCACACAGATATACAAACACACGTGTACACGTGGATACACACCACACACTCACACACATGTTCATCCACACATGCACGCAGCATGCGAACGCCTTGGAGACTTTGCGTCTGCACACCCGTCCCTGCAGACGGGCACCACTGCTGTGCTGGGGCAGCTCAGACATGGGGCCTCGCTCTGCCCTGGGGGTATCCGACCCGCGTGGACAGGTCAGGACTGAACCAGCCCCGGCTCTGAAACCATCCACGTGGGAGACGGCGCCTCCCGATGCAGGAGACGACCTGGGACACACACGTGCCCGTCCGCCTGCGCCTGAACGTCACCCGCCCCTCCTTCCGTGGGGCTTCCCGCCTTCCGAGAGGCCCCCGACGGGCGAGTAATACCCATCGATCCTTCCTCGTGTCCCCCTCTCTGGCTCCGCTCCCTGTCGGGACACTTGTGCGTTAGGGTCAGATGTTACCACGTGCTGCTTTGCAGCCATCGCCCGTGGGCCCCGCGCGCCCCGTGATCCCGTGCACTCCCGTGCCTGATTCCATTCCTGTCTCTGTGAGTGCCGCTGCGTGTGGGCGGCTCTGGAGCACAGGTCAGAGAAGGGGGTGCACACGCTCCTGTGTGTGTGAGTGTACACGCGTGTGCCTGCAGGGAGGGTGTGGGCAGGTGCGTGCTTGGGTGCATGCGTGTGCATTGCTGGCTGGAGGTCTCCCTGCTGGGAACCCGGGAGCACACGCGCTCCGGATCTGCGGGCCCGCCCAGAAGCAGTGCGTCCTTTCATTTCTGGTCTCTCAGCCTTGCCCACGCGCTCGGGCGTGAACGGACCCAGGCTCCCGTGGGTTTGACACAAGCCCAGCTGGAGCCCACGTGTTTTTATGACGAATGCATCTTGCTTTCACCTGCTTCGCCCTCCGCCTGCACACATGACGTCCCCGGGCGCCAGGCCCCAGCCACACAAGCCGCCCTATATGCAGAGCTCAGGCAAAGCGGCGACGGCGGGCGGGCACGGTCTCCCCTGCAAGTAACTCGGGGAACGCCCGGCACAGCCCCGCAGCCGTAGCATGGGCGGCTCGCGCCGCCGGCGTGCACCCTGAAGGTTACTGCAGGAAACGTCCCGCGGCTGAAGTCACGTGTGCGGGCGGGAGCGCTGCCCGGGTGAAGCCAGGTCACAGGGTGCAGGCGGCCCTCACGGGATCCCACGGGGCGTGGGCTTCTGCCGTCGCAGGCACGGCTCCCCGTGTGGTGGCCCCGCTGGCCTGGAGCGTGTCTGCGCCCGACAGCCTACATCACCCTGTGCCATCTGCCGTCGGGCCACCTCTCGGAGCGCCGTGTGTGGCTGGTTGGCAGCTCCCGGCTCTCCGTGTTCTGGGCGCTCGTTTGCAAACCCAGGACCTTTGCTCTGACCATTCCCGCCACTTTGAGCGTGCGTCCCACACGCACTCGGGTGGCTCAGCCCCTGCTTCCTGCAGGTCTGCGTGCCACAGCCACCTCATCGGAAGCGGCTCCTGGATTGGGGGTCGTCAGGGTCGAGGCGGACACGGTTAGGGTTAGTCTGAGATGCAGGGGAGGCCGAGGCTGGTTCCCCCTGAGGCCTGTCTCCTGGGGGTGTGGACACTGCGTCCCCACGTGGTCATCCCTTGGAGCATGTCTGTGACCCGCTTCCTCATCCGATAGGGACCCCAGTCCTATCGGATCAGAGCCCACCCTGCTGACCCCATTTACTGGAATCCCGTCCCCAAGGACCCCGGCTCTGCGTACAGACCCACCTGAGGTCCCGGGACTCAGGTTTCCAACCTGCGTATTTGGGGAGGACACACTTCAGCCCACGCGTGTGTGCAGAGACCTTCCCATGTGCATCCAGAGGCGTGACATGTGTCGTGCTCCTAGTGCTGCCTGTGCCCGCCCCCGACCCCGGGTGCGACCTGAGGGCAGGCTGGCGTGTGTCGTACCCAACACGGGTGGAGGATGCACGCCGGCCCGGCCGCCCTGGGGGGTGGCAATGACGTCCGGGGGCGGCCCGTGGGGTGGGTGCTCAGCTCCCCTCGATGGGCGGGCAGGCGGCTGCGGGCCGGGATGGGGGGTGGCGGCCCAACGCGGCTTCCCGGTGTCCTGTTTTCTGCATCTTGGAAGTCGTAATGAACTTTAATTGCGAGCCGTGTGCATGCTATGGCTTCAATTTAGTCCCCATCAAAATTAGCTAAAATCCGTGGGCTTGATTTATTGCATTAGCAACGGTCCCGCTAAAGGGACGTAATTCCTCCTGAAAATGCCACATGCCGGCGGAACAGGAAGCCAATTAGGGGCCCGGCGGATGATATATGGGCATTTTAACCAGCAGTTTACTTAATATCCCCATTAAACAAGACTCTTTGCATTAATCATTTCATTCTCCTGCAGTCTATAAGGCCGTTTAATTGCTGCTTAAATGAGCCCTGTGTTTCAGCCCAAATTCAATCTTGGATCGGGAGAGAGAGAGACTTTCCAGGGCTCAGCTGACCGGCTGCCAAGAACTGTCACATACGATCACGTAACGGTTCACATTTCTCACGGCCTCATCGCAGCGCCCGAGATTGACAGCGCGACTGCGGGCGTGGGTGCGCGCGTGGGGGAGTCCGCTGCCGGGAGGGGGACGGGGATGGGGACGGGGGCGCAGCGCCCAGGGGTGGCCCTGGGACCGCCGTCCGCGCACCTCGCGGGTGGGTGCACTGCGTGTGGATGTGTCCGCTGCGCCCCGCGTGCACCCGGGAAGCAAAGAAGGTGCATGCAGGGTGCAGGGTTTACAAAGGGAGCTGCCCTCCCGGGGCTCCCGGGGCTGTGACCGGTGTGGGGGGCCCTTGAGCATTGGGGAGCAGCCGGGCCGTGCACAGTTTGCAGCTACCTCGTCCCGGGAGCCGTGCGCCTGGGTTTGTCGTGCACCGTGTTGGTCACTGCAGGAGGCTCCTGCGTCTGCACCCGCCCCCTCTTCCCGGGGGTCTAGGTCCGCGTGGCACCGTGCGGGGGGACAGACACGGGAACGCGGCCCACTAACGCTGAGGCGTCTGAGCGACGCCCGGGAGGAGGCCGGCTCTGCGGGTGGTCCCGGCCTCTTCCCTTGGCCTCAGATCCGAGCGGGGAGGAGGCCCCGGACGTCGTATATTTCGCGACTGTGAAACTTGGCAGAGAGCACAGCCCCTCCCGCCCCGGCCCGAGCCACCCAGCCCCGGATCCACCTCCAGCAGGAATTGGCTGGAATGCACGCCCGTGAGCTGCCGGGGAGGACAGGCGGCGGGTCTTGGCTGGGCGCTCAGGAGCTCGCGAGGACGTGGGGACCTCGCTGGACGCCCCCTCGGCCTACAGAAGACCGACCTCCGAGACCCGCTGCCCCGTCCTTCCTGGACGGGCCGGAGGTGGACACCTCGGGTGACCTGCTCGGGGAGCTCGGGTGGCCCGCTCAGGGAGCCTGGGGAGCTCGGGGGAGCCCGGGTGGCCCACTTGGGGAGCTCAGGCAGTCCAGGGACTTGTCTGTCCCTGCACTTCTGACTCGGGTCCGGGTGCGAGGAACCCTGGCGCCACCTGTCCACAGCTCCCCATGCCCTGCAGCGCTCAGCAGACGCCCACCGTGGGGTGCGGCCAGCGACCCTTGTAGATGCCCACGTGCTGGAAGTGCAGGCCCCGGGAGCCTGGGTGCGTGGGCACAGACACTCTGATGTGCGTGGTGGCCGGATGCCGCGGTTTCCCCAGACGCAGGACTGCCGTGGAGGGGACGCGGCCCCGCGCTGTGCTTCGGCGGCTCCTGAGCCTCCTTCTCCCCGTGCAAGGGTCCTGGGGCCCTGCCGGTCAGTGGGGTCTGGGGCTCCATGGTGGTTTTGCACGGAGCTCTGTGTTTTCTGTCCCTCTCTCTCTCCGGGATGCTCTCCGACGGGTCCAGATGCCGACCTGCATGCAGACGCAGGAGCACACAGGGGAATCGTATCTGCCCGTGCAAAGGAACGGGCTTGGGGAACTAGGCCGTGGGCATCGCTCCCTGAGTGGGCAGGAGGTCCACCTCGTCCCCGGCAGCGGGCAAGGGGAGCCGGCTCTCCGCTCTCCATGAGAAAATGCCGTTTGGCACAGGCTGCGCTTGGAGACTCGGAGCTGCCCAGAAGGGGCGTCGCCCCCACACCCGACCTGGGCTGCCACCCCCCCCGGGAGGAGGGTCCCTCCACGTCCGCCTCCGTCGTGTACCTGCTGGCGTCCACTCCTTTAACGCACCGTTTTGTCCAAATAAATAAATAAATAAAATAAGAGAACTTAAAAATATATTCAATTACTGGCTTTTTTTTTTTTTTGGTTTAAATGAAGCCACACCGTGCCCTTGACAGCTAAATAAATGGATTTTATTAAGCCAGTGATTACAGGCCGTGATTATTTAGTATTCCTGTTTTATGATGTCGTCGGGGTCTGCCGGGAGTTCGGAGTCCCCGCTCGTCATTTCCAACATTGATTCCTGCATTACGGGGCTACATTGAATAATTAATATAGTTCCTATGATGGATGGCTCGCGTGGCCCGGATATTAGGTTATCAATCACGACCCACTTGTTGTAATGTAATCATATTGAAAACGTGTCAGAAGCTGTTTATCCCGGGATGACAAGGGGCGCGCGGTGCTCTGGCAGGTGCGTGTGCTCCGGCCGCGGCGGGAGAGCTGGGGAGCCCAGGCGCCGAGGCTGTAGCGCCGTCCGGAGCCCCGCGGCCGGCCCAGGCTCCCCGCTGACTTGCAGGCCGTCCGTGAGGCGCCACCGTCCTGCACACAGCGTGAGCTCAAGGGCTCTTCCTCCTGCGCTGAAGGCGAGGCGCTGTCCGGGGACGGGAAGGCTGTCGGGGGTCCCGGGCCTTGGAGGTGTGGCACGTGCAGGCACCCAGCACCAGGTTTGCTTTCCTGAAGAGCTCGCCGTGGACTCAGCAGCACAGCGATTGTGCATATTGTGTTACGCAGCCACGTGGACATCCATCTGGTGGCCCGCCCGCCCGACCCTGGGGGTGCGGGTGTGGGCGCACACTTAACACCTCCCCGTGCACGGCGTGCGTTTCCTGTGTGGGGTCCAGCCGTGGGAAGGAGCAGCTCCCCAAGACAGGACCCGTGCGGCCGCCCACGGGAATGGGTGCCGCACGGCCTCCTTGTGCCTCCGGCATCTGGAACCCCGCGGGGTTCCCTGCTTGAGCTGCACAGGGCACTCTGGTTCTGCAGGCCTCCCGGGAGGGACGCTCATCACACCCCGGGCTCCGGCTCCGCCCCCTCATCCGAGCCCGACGCCAGCTGCCCCTCGAACGGCTTGCCCAGTGGTGGCCTGTCTGTCGTTCGGCCTTGGGGGGAGTCAAAGTCATACACCGATTTTGGACTCTGTGAGTGTGCCTGCAGGTGGGTCGGCGCACGTATGGGGACGCTCGTCATTGGCCTGGGGACCCACCGTGACCCAGGATGGCCTCATGTCAGGGCCCCCGGTTGCATCTACGAAACCCCCGTTTCCACAGCAGGTCACATTCCCACTTGAGAATGTCGCCCTTTGGCGTCTCTTGGGCGAGACCCTCCGCCCCCGCGTCCCCTCCCCCGTGGCCCACAGGAGGCTGCTTGAGCTTCTCACCTCGGGGAGCCCAACGTCCTTCCTGCTCAGGTGCGGGCCGCCCCAGCCCCGAGGACACGGCCCTCCCCGTCCCTCTGTCCCCAGCCTGCCCGGCCGCCTGCCTTGTTTGTCCCCAGAGTGCCCGGTGCCGCCTGCCCTGGGACGCCGCCCCAATTGCTGGCCTGCGGGGCTCCACGGGGATGGCGATGGGATGGACGCTGCGGGCCTCCAGCTGCCTCGGCAACCACCACGACCGAGTGCCCACTGCCGCACGGGCTCACGGAACTGGGGGGCACCGCGCAGGCTCCCTGGTTGGCTCAGAGGCCACGCTCTGGTTCCAGACCACACTGTGCTCCAGCTGAGCTGCAGGTCCTCCAGGGCGGGGGGTGGGGGGGCGCTTTCACATGCTGCCACCGTCTGTGACCTGTGCAGCCGCCCGGTGGGGTCCGCTTGCTGCTCCCCAAGCGCGGGCTGCCGCCGTTCGACCGCCTCCTCTGCTCCCCTCACCCCTTGCCGAGCTGCCCTGAGCCTTCCCTCACCCCGCCTTCCACCCACACCGGCCCTTCCAGCTCAGGTGAGGCTCCCAGTGCTCCGGGAGTGTCCTCCCGGGGCTTTGCCGTGAGCTGCCATCTGTGGGAATCTGGCCTCCGCCTGAGGGACATGTGGCCTCCCAGGTCCCTTGTCCTACTGCCGTGCAGGACGGTGTCACACGCGGTGCCCCCAGCTCCCGCTGCGCAGGGGTTACTCCTCGGGCACTTGTAGTTCCCATGGACTGAAGCACCTGAGTCGGGGGAGCCTCACATGGCTGCTCCGAGGAGCCACGGGAGGGACAAGGAGCAGGTTTGAGGTCAAAGAGTATATGTGAGCACACAGCGATGCATGCACACGTGCACCAACAGTCGCACACATGCAAGCACATGCACATGTGTACACATGTATGCACACGTGCGCACCAACCGTGACACACACACGTGCGCACAGGTATGCACACACCAGTAGTTGCACAGACGTGCACACAGAAGCACACATGCAGGCACACACGCACACCAGCAGTTGCACACATGAGCACACACGTTTGCCAACTGTTGCACACATGTGCACAAGCAAGCACACACAGGCACGTGGGCACACTTGCATGCACACACCAACCGTTGCACACGCATGCCCACGCAAACACACGGGCAGATGCGCATTTACGCATGTACGCAGACACCAACAGTTGCAAAAACATACGCAGGTGCACGTGCAGACGTGTATGCACTCAAATGTCCCAACACTCGCACGCACACGCACACGCAAAGACACGTTCAGGCGCACGTTTACACATGTACGCACACAGCAACAGTTGCATACACACAAGTGGGCACGCGTGCACACCTACGTCCCAACACTGGCAGACACAGGCACACGTGCTCGCACACCCCCCCCAACAGACACACACGCAGGCACACGTGCACACACCCACGAGCGTGTCGGCGCTGTGGGGACGCGGGGCGTGTGCGAGGCGCTGCTTGCACGAAAGCACCCGGAGCCCGCGAGGTCACTTGTGGCAATCATCTGCTCATTAGACGTGTAATCCATCACTCAAGTAATGGCAATTTAGGGCCGGAGTTTAATGCGGGTTGGTTTAATCCTGAGCAGCTTGTCAACTGCATAATTCACAGGGGATTGTGGGTATGCATGATTTAGCAGGCGACCCCTGACCCCCGCGGAGTAAGGAGCCTGCCTTCCAGGCAAAATTAAGAAGGACAATAAGCCAGACCCACTCACGGACAATTATTATGCTTAACAGCCCGACTGTCATTTTAGGAAGGAAAAGGCGGCAGAAAAGGGGGGAAAAAGGGTAAAAAAAAAAAAAAAAAAAAAAGGGAAACGGAAAGAGAAGCCGAGCATCCTGCATAATGAAGGATTAGCACGGGCGCAGACCGCGGGGAGGACCGCAGTAAATCACGCCTGTCACTGCGGGCTGCGACGCCGGCGCTCGCTCACTTAGCGGACTGCGGCTTTCCGGGGCATTTCCGGGCGGGAACAAAGGAGGGGCCCTCTGGAAGCCGGGGCCTGCGGTCTGGCGAGGCCCCGCTCCCCCCGCCGCCGGGCAGTGACCCGTGATTGTCACAGGTGAGCACAACGAGTCAGGAAAGTCTGCATTAGTGTCAGGCAGGTAGAGGATTTTCCCCGAGGCGCTAATTCATCTGGAGGCAAGCGCCGGATCGCGGGGCGCACCCCGGCCGCGCGGGGCCCCGAGCACGGGCTCCGAGCTGCCCATCGTCACACACGCAGGGGCATCTGCTCCATTTCCACCTGCCGGGACGCTCCTCGGGGCACCCCCTCGAGAGGCGCTGGCGCCCCGGGCCCCGCCCCCCGGCTGCAGGGTGCTGAGGCTCCCATCCCGCTTGTTATGGTCTAGATTCAGCCTTGACTCCCGAGAAGCCGCGTGTCTGGTGATTAACCCGCAAGCGGGGCCGACTGCGTGTGGCGCACAGAGGGTCGGGGTGCAGCTCTCGGGGTACGAGGGTGGGGTGAGGGCCGTCCCGCAGGCTTCCGGGCTTGTCCAGGGCTCGCTGAGGGTGCAGGGGGCAGGGGTCGGTGGTCTGGGGTCACAGAGCGGAGCACACGGCCAGCCTGCCCCTCCCGGCCTCCGGGTCCCTGGCACGGCCCCCGTGGGGTGAGGCCGTCACGACTGCGGCCTGCATGCTGCTCAGTGCGTGCTCCGACTTCAGGGAGCCAACGCGGGGCGTCCACCCTCCTGCTGCTCTCAGGGCAGGGCCCCCACCAAACCCACCGGCTCCCTCTTCCTGCAGAGCTGAGGGAGGCGACTCGCTTGTCACCCCGATGCTGCCGGCGGGGCGCCGCTCTGCGTATGTCCCCGCCTCGGTCCGTGTGGGTGTAAACGGGCCCCACCACCCTGCGAGGACCCTGCACGTGTGGACATCACGTGCCCCCCCACGCTGTGCAGCCCCCAGCCTCTGAGGACACACAGGGACAGCGTGGCCGACCTTGCCCTTTCCTCGGGGCCTGGACATGGCCGGGGGTCAGCGGTGAGCAGGGAGCCCAGCTGGTACCTGGGCTGAGGGAGCTCAGGCCTGCACAGTGAGCTTCGGGCGTCGGGGTGGATGCATAGGAAGGAGGAGGAGGAGGGCCCACGGGGGGGGGGAGGAGGGTCCACGGGGAGGGGGAGGAGGAAGAGGGCCCACGGGGAGGGGGAGGAGGGTCCATGGGGAGGAGGAGGAGGAGGAGAGTCCATGGGGAGGAGGAAGAGGAAGAGGGTCTTTGGGGAGGAGGAGGAGGGCCCATGGGGAGGGGGAGGAGGGCCCACGGGGAGGGAGAGGAGGAGGAGGAGGAGGGTCCATGGGGAGGAGGAGGAGGGGGTCCACGGGGAGGGGGAGGAGGAGGAGGAGTGTCCATGGGGAGGAGGAAGAGGGGGTCCGTGGGAAGTAGGGGGAGGGTCCATGAGGAGGAGGAAGAGAGGGTCCTTCGGGAGGAGGAGGAGGAGGAAGAGGGGGTCCACAGGGGGGAGGAGGGGGGTCCACAGGGAGCCGAGGATGGTTTAAGATTAGGACGTGGGGTCCGCAAGACCCTTTGTTTTATTTTATTTTATTTTATTTATTTATTTATTTTTTTAAAGATTTATTTTTTATTTTTTATTAATGATAGTCACAGAGAGAGAGAGAGAGAGAGGCAGAGACACAGGCAGAGGGAGAAGCAGGCTCCATGCACCGGGAGCCCGACGTGGGATTCGATCCCGGGTCTCCAGGATCGCGCCCTGGGCCAAAGGTAGGCGCCAAACTGCTGCGCCACCCAGGGATCCCCAAGACCCTTTGTTTTAAATTCCAGCCCCCCGTTATGGGACGTATGCACGATCGTCCCTGCCTCAGTTTCCCCAGTATGCCGTCCTCTGAGCAGCGCAGGAACACGGGGCCGGTGAGCGATGGACCGGGTGACGGTGTCCGGTGTCCGGGAGTGGTGGCTTCGGCTAGCGACGAGCCCGGCGAGGGGCGCATGTTAGCCACAGAGAGGCAGGGGCGCCTGAGGTGCGTGTGGGCCGGGCCGCGCCGGGGTAGGTTAGGGACTGACGGGGTCAGTGCCGGCCGGGTGGGCGGTGCGGCCGGTTGGTGGGGAGCCAGTTCCGGGGCGGGTGTTGGCCGTGGCCTTGGTGAACGCTGCAGGGCCAAGCGCGCTCAGTGGGGCCGGGAGCCCCGCTCCGTGTGGGGCCACCGTGCTGCCGGGGACGAGGGGACAGCCCTGCCGGGGGCCCGGCGCCCTGACTACTGTGGGCGCCACGAATGAGGATGGTCGCACTGTCCCGCCCGCGGCCCGATCGGTGCAGGGCGCACACCCCACCCTCTCCGGGCGGTTTCCTTCGGCCGCCGTGTCCCAGGACGTGTCCAGTGACAACCCGCGGCGGCCCGCTCTCATGGCTCTGCCTACCTTTCGGCGCAGGGTGCACGTTTGGTGGGTGGCACGCGTGTGATGCCAACGTCTTTAGCCGGACGTGCCCGAGGACCGCCGAGCCCGTGGTCTTGAGCGCGACCCGCGACGCTCGCGTCACTATATCCCAGTGGCAGGTGGCGGCATCTGAATGACTCCCGTGTGCCGGCGGCTGTGCCCTGCGGGGGATCCAGTTCCCAAAGGCCACCCTGTGCCCTGCAGGGATCCAGTTCCCAAAGGCCACCCTGTTCCCACTTGGAGGGACATGCGACCTTCAGGGACCGCCCGCATCCCGCTGGTTACTCTGGAGCTGGGGGTCCGTGCCTCTATTTCCCCTAAAGCCCTGACGCAGATGGGAGACCCAGTCTTGAGAGGACGGACCCCCTGTGGGACTTTGGGGCCTTATGACCCGGCCTGGGGGGCTCCGCTCAGAGCATTTCCTGCCCGCACGGCAGAGCCGTGACCACTCACCATGGTTCCGGGGTTCCCCTTCTGCGCGGCCCCCACAGGTGCCAGGGGCACCCAGGCCAGCTCAGCACTGCGCCCTGCAGGCTGCTCAGAATGACCAGGCGGGAGGGAGGTGAGCCCCGCCCCCGGGGTGCGGGGGTTGGGGGGGTCCCCTGAGCTCCTGACTATGACCTGCTGCTGCTGCTTTTTGTTTTTCTTCTTTTTTCCCCAAATTCCTTTGTTTAGTTTGATTTTGCATTAAGAACTCCTCACGCGCGTGTACCTCGTTCCCAGGTGTTGGGGGGCCGGGACAGTCGTGGTATCTGCGGGCGCCCCGGGGTCCTGCGCATCTCCAGGGCGCAGGCGCGCGGCGGAACCAAAGGTTCCCGCGGGGGGGAGCCGACACCCAAGGCCTCGTGGGCGCGTCCAGCGACCCGGGGGCTCCGACCCGCCCTCAGGTGTGGGTCCTCAGCAGGTGCGTGCGTGCTTTCACAGCAGCAGGTGTGCGGGCCAAGCGGCCCTCCCGCGCGCCCCCCACGCAGCCCCTCCGCGCCCTGGGTCCGCCGAGCGCCAGGATCTCCCCACCTCGCGCCCTGGGTTCGCCGTGCGCCCGGATCTCCCCGCGGCCCTTCCTCGCGCCCTGGGTCCGCCGTGCGCCCGGATCTCCACGCGCGCCCCCCTTGCGCGCTGGGTCAGCCGTGTGCTCGGATCTCCCCGCCGCCCCTCCGCGCCCTGGGTCTGCCTTGCGCCCGGATCTCCCCGCGCGCACCCCTCGCGCTGCGCTGTGACTCGAGGGGACGTTCGTGCGTCTGACCTGCGGCGGGGCCTCCGTGCACTTGATGCTGTTTCTAATTATTTTCCTGCTGATCTTTCATTTCTTTCGCGGCCTGTCTTTGCTGAAATTTCATCCGGGCCCCAAACGTGAGTGAAAGGCCCCGGGGCGGGGCGCGGAATGCACCCTCGCTTCCCGGCCGCCCTCCCCGCATCCCCCCCCAGGAAGAAAGGGGGCCTGGGAGGGTCTCCCCAGACTCATTTGTCAAGGGCACGAGAGGACGCGCGATCTCTGATTACAGAGGTGCCTCAATGCCCGCTAATAATCTGCTAATGATGACGGATGGCCGGCGCCCTGGGTGTCCCCGGCGGGGACGGTCGGGTCATTAGTTATGCGCTCCCGGCGTCGCGCATTTGCCCTCCAGCCCTGGCCTGTGCGGCACAGCGCGTTCCTGCCTCCAGGGCGGCGGTGAGCTTCCCCGTGGGCTTCCTGGTGGAAGCGCCGTCCTTGGCGCATGCCTCCCCCCCGGACGCGTGCACACGCGAGTTGCTTGCACACTGGGCACATTACGAATTGAAGAACACGCTTCTTCCGGGGGGAGCATACCCGGGACTGCAACACGCATGTGTTCGCCTTCCATAAATCCGGTGAACTAACATCTCGCCAAATGCACAAATATTTGGCCACCGGAGAAGCCGGAGAAACGCTCGCGCTGTGCAACCCTGCTTCTACCTCGAATCTGAGGAAACCGCCTGCAGAAGGCAGCAGGAATCACATTTGCACAGAGGGGGTCGGAAGGCACCAGCTCCCAGTTTTCCGCGACCTGGGTCCCGGGGACCAGCCGGCAGCACGGGGAGCCCAGCGAACGCCTTGTTTTTTGCACGCTGCCAACGCTGTGGGTCCTGCCGTGGGCAAGGAGGAACATGCCGAACGTGCCTTCCCCCTCCGTGTGTATTTACACGAGAGGACGGCCGGTACATGCACCTGCCGCGGCGATCGTCTCGCGGGCCGTGTTCGTCGCCAGGCAGAGCGCGGGCAGCATGGGCAGGGCTGCGGGGACGTTATATCCCAAGTGCAACGGCCGGCGGAGCCCACGGCCCGGGGCTGGTTGCGGAGGGGACGGGAAGCCCGCTGGTGGCTGCGTCCCACCCACGTGCTCAGCACCCACAGGGATGATTTGCCAAATCTCTTGCCTGGACGTGGGTTTGAGGTTTGGACTCAACAGGAGCCAGACCAGCGGCCCCCGGCGGAACAGGCGCCACCATCCTGGATGTGGGGGTTCAGAGATGCTCCCAGGTCGGGTGGGGAGGAAACGTTCTGGATGGAGGTCCCGGCCACCGGCTCGGGGGTGCATGCGTCTAAAGGCACAGGGGAAGAAATCGTGGACTGGCAAGGACGTGAGGGCGCCTCCTTTCCTGCTCAGACGGGCATGTCCGCCGCTGGGGTGTGTGCACCTGTGTATGTGTTATCTATGTGTACACGTATGTATCTGTAGTGTATATATGTGCACAGGTGCATGCGTGTACATGTATGAACATGTACTGTGTATACGTGTGTCCACCTGTTTATACGCGTGTATGAGTGTGTGTTTTCCATGTGTGTACGTGTGTATCTGTACTCTATATTCTGCTCCGCATCCTCCTGGTCCCCCCGCTAGTTAACGAGATCTTGCTCATCTCACTGACACAGGTGTGTTTAATTCTTGCCTAACGGCCCATTTTCACCAGCGCTGCATTTGGGCAGGGACACGACGACGATACATCCGTCCCGGCTGCAGGGACCCGAGGGCTGGCCGGGTGCTGGGGCCTGGCCGCAAACCCAGGGCTGGCCTCAGCGGACGTGGCGAGGCGGGGGCTCTGGCACGGTGGCGCCGCCAGCCTGGGGGGAGCGCTGACCGGGACAGCGGGACGTGGCCAGGTCGGTGGTGCTGACGGGGAGGCCGTGGACAAAATACGCATTTTGTACAAGGGGCCCAGGACCCTCGCCCCCCGACGTGGGGGTTTTATCCACCCGCATTCCGATTCCCACCGGGATTCCGTTTTCCCGTCCAGCTATGTCATCCTGTGGGACGCATGTGAATGACGGGTTTTCTAAGCTCTCTGACCTCACGACAACCCCACAAGCCACATATCTTACCGCCTTACTTGAGACACGCAGCGGGGAGGCTCAGAGAGGGAAATCTCTCTCCAGGACACTCAGCCGCCAAGCGGTGCAGCGGGACCCGAACCCTGGTCTTCTGCATCTGCCTCCCTGTCCCTCCCTCCGCTGTCTCACCCTGCACCACTCAGTACACCTGCCTTCCTAGTTTTTATCAACCCACATGGAGAAGAAAAAACTTGATTTAATGTGCATTTCTCTGGTTATTATCGAACTGGGGTGTCTCTTCCTGTGTCTTGTGTCCACCCCGTCCTGTGACCTCCGTGTTCCTATCTCGTACACGGAATCCTTTGTGGCGCTTTCTTCTCCTCGCAGATCTACATGTTCCAGAAACACGTGTTAGTGCTTCTTTTTCTTTTTAAATCAATTTTTTTGTTTTTATGTTTTAAAATAAGTGTTAGTGGTTGCTTATTTTTTATTGATTTTGATTTTCATGTTCTCAAGTGGGTTTTTTATCGACTTTATTTTTTTATTTTGAAAATTTTTTCGACTTGAGAGATCTTAAAGTTTAAATTCAATTCAGTTAGCATACCGCGTACTAGTAGTTTCAGTGATTTTACATTTCGCAAGCATCACCCTGGAGCTCTCTGATCGCAGCTAAGCTGGATTACAGGGCCGCCGCGGAGCACCGTGCCTTCCTTTGGAGGCCGCCGGACTCATCCACTTTTATCACGTGGCTTGTGTTTGGGATGCTTTTCTGCCTGTCCGGGTCACAAAGCGTTTTCTTACATTTCATCCTATCAGACTCTATTTTTATTCCTCCTTTGTTACAATGAATTCTTCAAATCGCCTGGAACACGCAGTCTCGGAAGGGCTGATGTCACGTCCCCGGGGGCAGAAATTGGTTCTTGAGGGTGATGGGAACATTCTAGTGTTTTCACGTACAAAGCCCAGGTACACAGGCGATATTTACAGGTAGACGGTGTATGTGCGATGCTAGACCTTTGTGGAGGGCGATTAGGGGAAAGTGTTGAAAAGTCTCCTATGGGAAGAAACGGTGGAGAACACCTCAGGCCAAGGGCTCGTGGTGGGGATGCGAGTCTGAGGTGCCACCCACGTGACCTGCATGACGATGGGAGAAGTGCTGGTCTACAGGGTCCAGGCCGGGACTGAGACGTAGATGCCCAGGCTGGGGGCTTGACGAGCACCAGACATGCACTGCGCAGGGAGTCAGGACGCCTGTAAACAGACGGTGCACCATTCGTGCACACTGCAAAGTGCTAGGCCCACCGGGAAGCAAACAGGGAGCTGCCTGCTAGTTGTGACTGCTCATGGATATGTGTGTTATCCACACGCAGTTATACTCCTACTTGGAAATACATACAACCTATATATAAATGTTGAGATATTTACTATAAAGAAATTATATGAGAATATATTGATGACATGTTAATTCTATTAGATCGATACTGGATTAATCACAATTAATTACAGTGATTATATAATAAAATATGTTGTTTATATATAATGTTAGCATGTTATATGTGTAATCAAGATGATATACAATTATACGTAACGACTATATAATTTAGCTTATATGTGTATGTACGATCATATAAGACAACTATGTATTTGTTATGTATTAAACGTAAGAACTATATCTAATACGCAATTTTATATAATAATATGTAAATATACACAATTACGTATAAGATTTATATATAGCAACTATATCATTTATTTTTTACTTTTATTTATTTATTTTTGCAATTATATCATTTAAACCATGTTTACTGGGGGCACCTGGGGGGCTCAGCAGTTGAGCGTCTGCCTTCAGCTCAGGTCGTGACCCGGGGATCCGGGATTGAGTCCCGCATCGGGCTCCCCGCGTGGAGCCTGCTTCTCCCTCTGCCTGTGTCTCTGCCTTGCTCTCTCTCTCTCTCTCTCTATCATAAATAAATCTTTAAAAAAAATAATGTTTACATGTAGTTATACATAGCAACAATGTAATTATTGTTATAAATCGTTATATATTGTTGCTATATGTAATATGATTATAAGAATTGCATGAAGTCGTGCAATTAATGTAATCATGTAATTATAAGTAATAATTATGTATTAGTCAATAAAAATCAAGTCATAGGCAAGCAATTAATATATAACTAACATACATTATATATATGAGTAACTTAATATATAAAAATATAAGGAATCAATCAACAAGCATATTGTTCTTTCTCCCCTGAAGGGAGTCAGCCGGCTGTTTGCACACACGGGAGTGTTTATTTGTCGTGCTGTTGTTGGTCATCGGCGCACCGTGCAGGGAGATGGCCGGCGGTCGCGGGGCGGCGACCTCGTACCTGCGCGGTTACTGCCGTGGAGACAGGGTGGCCGTCTGTGTCTGCAGGCGGAAGGCTCTGGACTCTCCGGACATGCTGAACCCCCAGGTCTGTACGTGTGTGTCCGTACGAGTCCTCAGAGAGCGGGGAGGACAGGTCTGCAAAACCCTCCCGTCATGGGCCAGGTGGGGCCATGTCCCCAAAGGTGGCCAGTGTAGACAGCTCGCTCGGTCCACGTCCACACCCACAGGCCACCCCAATGCTCTCTCGTCCGGGCTCGTGGCCCAAGGGGACTTTCCGACTCTACAGATTTTCCTGTTCTGCACACCTGTCATATCCGTGGGTCACACGTGATGCGGCCTCGTGAGTGTACACGTCTGTGCGTGAGCATCGTGTGCTCCAGATCCGCCTGCGGGGCAGCAGGGGTCACAGGCTGGATACCACTCCCCTGCCTGAAGCTACAGCGGCAGGAAAGCCAGAGGGAGGAGGTTCCTTGCTAAAACACGAGCGGCAGCCATCAGCCGCCCTGCAATCATGCAAAGGTTTGGGGTAGCTGGGAGTTCACGGGAAACCAGCGCCGTTGCTGTAGGGGCTCAAGGTGCACCCCACCTATGCCGTTTGGCTAAGGATGGCTGTGAGCTGCAGCCACTGAGCAGACACGGATGCAGAAAGCCGCCTCCCGGGCCGCGCACCAGGACACATTCTTGCAGAGCGAACACTCCTGGGGAATGTTTGTGGCCACCAGTGGGCAGAGAGTGCGTGTGGGGCAGCTCCCCAGACGGCCTCATGCGCCCATTCCGCGCCGTCTGTCCCTCGCGCACCTGCCCAGCCTCGGAGGCCGGAACACACCATCCCCATCGCGTGCGTCTCTGCACAAAGCGCGTTGTTTCCTAAGTCGGGGAGCCCTGTGCTCTCCGGTCCGTGGTGAGCGGCGCCGGCGTGGACGTGAGGCCCTACAGTGCATGTGGGGTGCACCTTGAGTCCTGAGCACCCCGATCCCGCCTCCCCCCTGCCGTGCATGTACATGCTCAGGCCCGCTCGGAACCAACTCTCTGCAGGTGCAAAGAAAACACAAATTCGAGCCGGTGCCTTCAGACGCAGAGGTGCACGCGCTTGCGCACCAGGCAGGTGTCATCGCGACCCGGGCGCCTGAAGCCCGCGGCCCCCGGCCTGCGAACCCTGCACGCACCCCCTGCGTGCACCTTGCTCGTCTGCAGCGCAAGCTCCAAAGCCCCCTCCACGCCCGCCCTGCGCTCGGTCTTGCGGCTCCCGGCCGCCGTGTGCGTGGCTCCCGCGGTAAATTGATCGCTGCGGCCCAGGCCTCCAGGTCTCTGGAGAACGCGGGTATGTGTGTGCACATTTCTCCACGTAGAAGGTGCACGGGGCCACAGCGAAGGCGTGCAAGTCGAGGGACCAAAAAAAAAAAAAGACTTTTTAATGATAATACCTGAAAAAGTGTTTTTCTCTGGAACCATACATCATTGTCAAGTGAGAAGATTAAACTTATTGTTTCTTTTGGAACCGGGAACTCAAGGTGAGTGGAAATGTCTTGAAATGCAAAGCAGCCCAGCAGACAAAGTGCCGCGGGGATGCGGGCAGACAAGCCAAGTTCTCCAACCGGCGTTTTTTTTTTGTTTTTTTTCCCCTCTTCTTTCCTCTTTTTCCATTTTAAGTGATGTGCGGATGAAACTTCACACACGACAAGGCTCACAGTACACGGAGACGCCCCTGGACGTCGCCGTGGCCGGTGGCTTTGCAGAAATCCCGCTTCATCCTTCGTTTATTCTTTTATCACACACGGTGCACGGCGGTCCGCGACGCACCCGGTCCACCGTGGAAACGGATGTTCACAGAAAATGAAAAAGAAAAAAAAAAAGCAACTTTGCAAATATAACAGTTTTCTAAAGGTATTTGTTATTTTAAGTTAATTTCACGTGATTTAATTTAATTATTTACTTTAACTTGATTTTTGTTTGTTTTTTTAGTTTCAGGGGTAGAATTTAGTGATTCATCAGATGCATATGGCACCCAGTGCTCACCCCAAGCGCCCTCCTTTTTTTTTTTTAAAAGATTCTATTTTTATTTATTCATAAGACACGGAGAGAGAGAGGCAGAGACACAGGCAGAGGGAGAAGCAGGCTCCATGCAGGGAGCCCGACGCGGGACTCGATTCCGGGACCCTGGGGTCACGCCCTGGGCTGAAGGCGGTGCTAAACCACTGAGCCCCCCCGGGCTGCCCCAAGCGCATTCCTTCATTGTAAGTGTATTTTTCCCGTGGTTTTTTTGGGGGGCCATGGCTAATTTTGTTCCGCGTCTGGGTTACGGGGCGTTGGTTATTGCTGCAGGGTGTGTTTGGGATGGGGGCGTATCCGTGTTCAAGACCCTGAGCTTTGGCATCTGATAGATTTAAAGCCTGAACCATAGCTCACTCGCTCCGGGAGGCTGGGCGGTTTCGTTAACTCCTTTAATTCAATTTTCCAACACGTAGCAAATCAACTAGGGGTTTTAGAGACAGTTAAACTGGGTATTTTATGGCAAGCGTGCAGCATAAAAATGTTGACGCGCAGAACGCGTTCAATGAGCAGTTGCCGTTCTTATTGATTTGTGAGCGCTTTTTACATATGAAGGACACACGCCCTCTATCATTAATACAGTTTACAAATACTTTCCAGCTCCTGTTATGCTGTTGAAAATTGTTGATAGTTTTTAGATATAAAGCGTTTTAAGTTTGCATGTAGCCCAATCATTCACTTTTCCCATATAATTTGTCCTACTGTTTGTGTTTCTGGCAATTCCTTGTCAATAGACACGGTGACTTTGTACATTTAATCCTGTATTTTGTGATTTAATTTTTATACTGAACACTTTACTATGCTTGGGATTAACTGTGGGCTTTGACCTAAGCTGAGGTCCTGATTCATTTTTTTTCCCCAACGCTACACACCAAATAATCCTATTCCCCGTCCTCGTTTCTCTGTTAGGTTTTTTTTTTTTTTTTTTTTTAAAGATTTTATTTATTTATGCATGAGAGAGAGGCAGAGACACAGGCAGAGGGAGAAGCAGGCTCCATGCAGGGAGCCCGACGTGGGACTCGATCCCGGGTCTCCAGGATCACACCCTGGGCCAAAGGTGGGTGCTAAACCGCTGAGCCCCCCGGGCCGCCCCCTATTAGTTTTTAATCATTTATCTATCAACTGTCGACTATTCCTACGGATTAGGTCTGGTTTTTCTTTTTTTTTTAAGGCCTTTCTGTTTCTCCCATCTGCTAATTCTTATTGTCCTTCCATACCGTCTTAATTACGAGAGACTTAAAGTAAAATATGTTTCGCTCTTTGAATGGATAACTCTTTCAACATTGATGTGCGTCTACGAAAAAAAAAAGACTTCTTAGCTTTTCTTACAAATTTATTTTCCAGATGAGCTTGAGATTTATTTCACCAAAGTTGAAACAAATGTGTCTGCATTTAATGGGAACCACATTGACCTGAAACATTCGGTATTAACGGCTTGATGTCTTCATACTCTGTTGGGTCCGTTTTGTGGAAACGGTAGGTCTGCGCGGGGCTTCCTGCTGTCGTCCTTCGGCGTGTTTCCTCCGTGGGGCCCGCGCGGGTCCACACGTATGTCGCCGAGGACCTACGTGCAGTTTCCACCCGAGTGGCTGCCGTGCACGGACTCGGGTCCTCCGCTGTTTCCCGGAGGCCGCGCCGTGGGTGCCGCCGAGAGCCAGGCGACGGACTCCGGGATATTTATTTAGTGTCAAGCGCTCCTGCCAGATTTGCTTATGGTTCTAAACACTTTTATGATTCATTCTCTTGGGCTTTTATTGGACGTCGGTCGTCGCCATCTGGAAATGATGTGCTTTCTTCTTCTTGCCGAACGCTCGGGGAGTGTATATTCCCGTCTCTCGTGGGACCGCGCGGGGGACTGTGACACGGACGGGATCCGGGACCTTCGGAGCATCTCTCCGGGGGGAGGAGTGGGGACAGTCAGCGGACAGACTGGCTGATGACCGCTCGGCGGGTGAGCGGGGATCTGAGTGGGCTCGCGGGGGCCCCTGCTCCGGGGCTGTGACGCCGCCATCAGGTGCCGGCCAGAGGCCTGCCTCACACCCGTCAGTGCTGGGGAGGCGACCCCAGGTCACACCGGCAGCCGGCCTCCAGCTCGGTGGCTCATGTCTGCAAAGACTCGTGCAGGAGAGCGGGAGCTGGGCCTGCACGCCAGCTCAGGTGGCGTCGTGGGAAATGTCACATGACGACAGGTGACACCCCCTCACCTTTGCTGCAAGCGTCCACCTGCACTGAGGGAGCATCTGTGACGTTGGCCTGCAGTGAGTCTGCGCTGCTGGGCAGTTAGGCCAGGCCCCTGTCTTCCCGGGGGTCACGGGGATGCACCTGTGGTGTTGCCAGCATGAGGGTGACAGCGCCCCAGGGGGTCTCAGGGATCCACCTGCAACATCCCCGTCTCCACGGGGACGGTACCTCTCACAGTCACGGGGATCCAGCAGAATGATGCTGACGATGTCTCCCTGACTATGTAACCGGAATGCGATGCCTTCCCAAGTGGGGCCCGCCCAGCAGCCCCTCCTTCCCCGGCTGTGCAGACACTTGCCCCTCGGAACCCCTGCCAGCATCGCTGGGCAACTTCACTGGGTTATTTCACGGCCGTGGACATGTTTGGGGACCCCTCTGTCCTAGCTGGTTGCGGCGGGACTCAAGGGGACAGCATGGACGTCGGAGGGTCTGAGGCTACGTGAGACCCTGGCTTTCATCCAGCCTCAGTTTGCATTCCAGCTCCCAGCCACCCGTCCCCAGGTCCAGCCCCTACAACATACAAAATTTATGTAAAACCACCTTTCCCCCCCCGTGATGCCTGCTGGCTCCGCGGATGGAGCAGGGAGGCAGGAAAAATGCTGCAAACTGGTGCATCGTGGGTCCTCGTTGGGCACAGACAACACGAGTGGGCTGCTGTAAGTGGGGCATTTACCGAGAGAGCCCGATGGCAGCTTCCAGAACGGGTCTGGAGCAGGTGCCAGGGCCGCTCCAAGCACCCTGGGCCATAGCGGGCATCCACGGGGCTTGGCAGATGGCGCATGGGCTCCACTTAGCCACCGTGTCCGCAGTGACCCCGCGACCCCGGAGCCCGTCTCGGGGCAATCCGGCCTCTCTCGTCCAGCCGGCGCAGGCCCGCGTGTGCGAGGAGCGCACGGTGTTGGTGTTGAGGGCCGCCGAGCGAGGCCGTCCGCAGGCCGGTGCTAACGGAGCCCACGGAGCAGGTGACCTGATGCTTGTCAACTGCTCTTCAGAAATTCCTTTAAAAGGACGATGTGAGTCGGGAGACGGGAAAGGGAGTGGACAGGGTCCCGGGCATTAGCACGTGGGCCGGGAGACGGGAGGCGGGAGCAGGCGCGAGCAGGTGTCATTGTGAGCCGCTCGCCGGCGAGGCCCTAAGCCCCGGGAGAGAGCTTCCCCGGCACGTCCGCTCCCCCGCCCGCGCGTGGTTTGACAGACGATCCGTCTGCGGAGAGGCGCTTTCTGACACTGCAGCGGTGGATAACGAGGCGGGAAGGAGGGTGTGTGGGCTCTCGGCCCCGGGGCCCGGGCGCGCGGCAGCCCGCAGCGTGGGCCTCGCCGCAGGAACGCAGGTCTGGGGGCCTGTCTCTCCCGCGCTCAGGAGGCGCCGGCTGGCGGGCCTCGGACGGGCACGCGTGCTGGGTAGAATCTGTGTCAGCAAAGGAAGATGTCACGGGACGCGTGGAGATGCCTCCGAGGCTTCGGGAGAAGCGAGTGTGGCACGTTGGCGTTTCATATAATTAGTGATAATCGAGCCCCTGTCAGCTGCGCCTGATGCACGGGGGCAGGCAGGGGGCGGGGACGGGCCTTGAGCGAGCGGAGCACGAGGGGCTCGCCTGTCAGGGCGCGAACAGACGTCAGGAACAGGGGGTTGGAGGGAAAGGAAAAAGGGACAGCCGCGTGCTGCATCTGCACGCGGGCACGCTTGCACACACGTGCACACCCCTGGACGTGTGCACCCACACGTAGGTGCAGGGATGTGCATACACGCACATGTGCACTCCACTGTCGTCACATGCACACGTGCACAGTGACACACACGCATGCATGCTTGCATGTAAGTGCACGCACTCCCATGTCATACACACACATGCCTGCACTCACGGTCATATGCACACACATGCAGAGGCAGGGACACATGCACATACAAGTGCACTCCCATGTCATATGCACACACACATGCCTGCACACACATGCATGCACTCACGGTCACATGCACACACATGTAGATGCACGGAGACATATGCATGCACACACCTACGGTTACAAGTACACAACTGCATGCACATGAATGCACTCATGGTCATATGCATAAGCATGTAGATGCAGGGACAGGCACACATGCAGACACAGCTGCACTCCCATGTCATATACACACACATGCTTGCATGTATGTGCACACATTCACGGTCATATGCACACGCATGCAGATGCTAGAATGTGCACGCATAGCACACACACATGCAAACCCAGGCACAGGCAGACACACATACACACAGCCGGATACATATGTACGTGATGAGCACGCAGGTGTCTATGCACGTACCTTCACACAGACACAAACACGTTCTCACAGTCACACACACACCTGCACAGCACCACATGTAAACAGGCACACACACTTGGACACATGGAGTCACATGTTTATATACACACGTGCACACCTACAAGAATGCACCTGCATGCACAAACATGCACATGCAGGCATGCGCTCACGAACACACCACACAGTCACGCACAAAGGCACAGACACAGTAACATGCACACATTCACGTGTGCCTACAGGCACACACATGCATTTGCACACATGGGCATGCACAGGTATGCACACCTGTGTATGCATGTGCATATATTCATATGCTTACTCAGATTCACGCATGCATGTGAGCATGCACATGCACATGTGTGCATCAAGATGCACATACACATGCAGACAAGCACATATGGGTCATGCCCAGAGCCCAGATGGAGGCCTGTACAGGGCACAGACCAGCTTCTCTGTGAGTGTGACCATGTAGCAAGTCCTCTATGCCTCAGCTTACCTTTGGGGTGCAAAGGGGTGAGTCTTACAAAGATTTCCGGGGTCTTCACAGCAAAAACCGACAGAAGGCGAAAATGTGAAAACAAATGTCCCTGTTTGTGTGCAGCGATTGGGGATGTGAGTCCACCGTGGTTAAGAAGGAGCTGGGTCAGGCGGGGGCCTCCATGGCTCCGTGAAGAGAGCACGTGCTCTGAGGCCAGACTGCCGGCGTGTGACTCCTCGTCCGCCGCGTCCCAGCTCCAGTCCCATGTTCCCTCTGTCAAAGGCAGTGTCGCTGGGATGAAAGGGGAAGGGGACATTAGTGGGGGGTGTGTGGGCCGGGCCGTCCCAGGTCAGACGGCGGGTCCACGCTCACCAGCCCGCCAGCACCGGGCATGCACGGCTGGCGTGGCTGGTTCCCTGTTAGTTGCCACGGCGCAGGCCGTCACAGCCCGTGGAGCACGCCTGTGTCATCCTGAACGTGGACGGGAGGCTGCGCCCGAGGAAGGGGTGCAGGGGCCTCGGTGGGGAGTGGGGCTGGGATGGAGTCCTTGGCTGGCCACGCCGAGAGCTTTGTCTTATTTGCCTGGGGCCCCTGGGGGGTCAGCACAGGTGGGCAGAGGGGAAGCTCACGGCAGCAGCAGGGGTGCAGCAGCAAGCCGTGGTTTGGGGAGAGCCCACCTGGGTGCCTACATGCACGCACAGAGAGGCTCACGCACACACACACACCTCGGCGGCCACACATGTGCACACCTGCAGACACATATGCCCCCATGTGCACAGCTGTAAATGCATGCTTGCAAGCACATATGCTGCAGGTATGCACACCTGCAAACATACATGCCACACGTGTACATCTGAAAACATGCATGTGCATATGCACACCTGCAAACATGCACACCATGCATATGCACACCTGGAACAACACATGCAAACATGCACACCTGGAAAAACACGTGGTGCACATATGCATACCTGCAAGCATGCGTGCACATGGGTGCATACGAGGTCAAGGCACACATAATAACCGTGTAGGCACATGCATGCCCATGTGTACCCACGTGCATCTGACATAGAGTACGCTCAGACTGTCACACAGCTGCAGGCATGAACACATGGACACACGCACACACTCATCCATGTGCATACCTACATGCACCCCACACACAATACACTCCCTCTGTCACACACTCATCCTTCTGGAAACTTCCGTGCTGGAGGATGCTTAGTCCTGACGGCTGGGCCCCCGTCCCTCATCCTTTCTGGAACCTTCCGTCTTGGATTCACATATGGGCTTCTCAAGCTCCTAACACAGAGAGAGAGAAATATCCCTTTTTTTTTTTTTTTAATAAAAGCTCCGCATTCTAACAGGTTTTCAACGACAAACCAATGTGTGTTCAGGACGGAATGTCCCAGGGGAGGTGGGTTTTGTGGGATCTGAGGGAGGGGAGCCGTGAAGCACGGTATTTCCTGGATTGTACCGTGTGTTTGGAAAATGCCATGCGCATTGCTAGGTGTCCACGTGGACGCGGAAAGCATCTTTGTAGGAAACCCCGCAGGACGGGCGATCATGGCCCCTGCGACATCCTACAGCCGTGCCCGTAAGGTGCACCCGGGCCGGTTTCATTGGGAGGGACTCTGGCGGTGCGGCCTCGTAAAGAAGCCCCTGAAGCCCAACATTTCGGGCCTGGGCGGTGGCCGGGGACGGTACTGATGCCTTGACTCGGTGGTGGGTGCACCTCCAGCCTGGGCGCGCTCAGCGCCACCCAGCACCCCACTTAATGCATTTGTTCAATTCCTGCAAATGATAATTAAGCGGAAATTAGCGCCCAAAGCAAGATGTGGGATTAAACCACAGGCTGCTCCGTGGGACCTACGCAAGGCCCCCCTCCAACCACCGCCCAAACCGCCGCCCGCACGTTGCTTTTTAATTTTTTCCCCCCATTCTCCATCATCTTACAAACCCTCTGATAGAAAGTTTGGGCTTTATCGAGGCAGAGAGTGTAATAATACGCCATCTGGCTCAGTTAAACATGAAAGATTACGGTGATATACAGTAAGAAGGCTGCTATTCAGTTGCTAATGGCCAGAGCCGCAGCTCCAGGGGTGGAGGAGCCGCTTTGCAAGGACCGCGGGGACTCAAAAGAGGGCCCCCACCCCCCGAAATAGGACGGGAGCACTGAGGGAAGGCAGGACAGGGCCGGCGGCGCCCGTCGAGGGCTGATGCTCGGCATCTGTGGGCCCGCCCGATGGACACAGAAGCCAGCATCCTTCCCTCCGCGTGTCCACTCCGCGGGGCGAGGACGTGGCCACTGTGGCAGTCGCCCGCCTCGAAAAGTTGGTGCGCAGGGGACACATCCTGTGCTGAAAATCAGCGTCTTTCCTCAAACGCCCGCGGGCTTAGTTCCCTGGGCCGCAGGTTGCGAGCACGGAGTAGAGTGGCGCCCTGGGCTGCAAGTCGCCCCCCTGGGCTGCAGGTCGCCCCCCTGGGCCTCAGGTTGCAAGCACGGAGCAGAGCGCACCCCCGCAACTGGGCCGCAGGTCGTGAGCACGCAGGCAGACCTCCGGGCCAGCAGGCGCTGGCGGACTCCGAGCGGCTCCGCGCGAGCTGCGCCGCTTATCACTCTTGGGAGAGAATGCACAGAGGTTGCAGGTGGCGGCTGCTCGCCCGACGCTGAACACTCTCCCGCTGTGGCCTCCCTCTGGAGGTGACAGCTCGCCCCGGGGTGCAGACAGGCCAGCGGGGAGCCGGGTTGGGGGGGCAGCGTGCCCTCCTGCTTGGGAGGTACGTGAACGACCCGGACCATAGCGAATCGCATCGGGCAGGTTGACAAGCCCGCGGCTGTGACCGGGCCCGTGTCCGTGGTCCGAGTCAGCACGCGTCAGACGCTGACAGTTGCAGAACGTGCGTCGTACCTCAAAAAAGATGGGAAACATGGAAGCACGTCGCCCGGAGATGCGCCCTGAGCGCTGGGCACAGTGGCCGTCGGGGAGGGGGATGCCGAGTGTGTCTGGGGGGGCGTGCCCGCGTGGATGTGTGTGCATCTAATAGATGCTGTGGCCACACGGCACCGGGCTCACCCTGCCATGAGCACAGACTTCAGCCTCCAGTGACCACACACGGAGTCTTCACTCTGCGGGTGCAAACAGGTCACTGGATCGCAGGCACTTGGCGACCCGCCCGACGTTGCATGGGGTTCTGTAGGCTTTAGGGACGCGGAGAGGCCGTCCTTTTTCTCACCACGTGGAAATAAATGGTCAACCCTCAAGGGTGCGTGAGCCTGGGCTGGGCTCCACGGAGCAGCCCCTCGGCGCCTGGCCACTCCTGGGGACACCATCACTCGGGATGTCCCCGTGCCGACAACAGGTGCATGGGTGGTTCCTGCTCCCTGATGTGGCCACTACAGGCTACGAGGATGGGCCTGGCGTGGGGACAGGTAACCCAGCAGATGGGTGTCAGCCTGTGTGGTCAAGCTGGGGGACCCCAGATGTGCCTCCTTGGGCATCCGAGGGGGACACATGTCCATCTGTAGCAGGAGTGAGATCGAGGGGAGGGTCCCCTTGGGGGTCAGGGGTCAGCATAGGCCTTTAGGGGACACATGTCCATCTCAGGGGGAAATCCGAGATCCAGGAGCTGGTCCCCTTGGGGGTCAGGGGTCAGCACAGGCCTTTGGGGGACAGGTATCTATCTCAGCAGGAGGTCTGAGATCCAGGTGTGTGTCCCCTTGGGGGTCAGGGGTCAACACAAGCCTTTGGGGGTCACATGTGCATCTCAAGGGGAGGCCTGAGATCCAGGTGTGTGTCCCCTTGGGAGTCAAGGGTCAGCATGAGCCTCTGGGGGTCACGCATCCATCTCAGAGGGAGGTCTGAGATCCAGGCCAGGTTCCCTTGGGGGTCGGGGGCAGCACAGGCCTCTGGGGGACTCACATTCATCTCAGGGGGAGGTCTGAGATCCAGGTGCGGGTCCCCTTGGGGGTCAAGGGTCAGCACAGGCCTCCGGGGGACACATGTGCATCTCGGGAAGTCGGAGGGACGATGGCGCAGGTCCAGGCTTGCCGTCTGAGCTCATGCGGGGTCCCACCTCCCTGACCTGCTGTCCTGTCCCACCCCCTTCCACCGACGGGGTGTCTGGCACCTGCTCCCGGCCCCCCAGCCAGCCACCCCACTGCCCAACCGGCCCTGACAGGAGGTCAGGGTGCAGTGACCGGTCCCCACGGGCCGGCGGCATCACGGGAGCCCAGGGGTCCCCGAAGGTCTGCACGGCCCCGAGAACCCCATGATAAGCACCTGGGGCAGGTGAGCACGGCTGCAGACGCAGGAGCCCCACAGAAGCACGAGAACGCCCCCCCTCCACCGTCTCCAGGTCGCTGTTTGCAGAGCCCGTTCTTTCTTCTAGCAAACGCCGGTGGGATGGGGGGTGGGGGCCCCGGACTGGCCCTCCTGCGCTGGTTTCCTCCCCAGGTCGTGCGCGTGGAGCCCGCAGTGTGTGACCTGGGGCGTTGGGAAGGGGACCAGCCGGCCGGGGAGGTCAAAGGGCCACGGAGGGCTGAGCCGTGGGGTTTTCACTTTTGCGGGTTTTCCTTCCCGCTACTCGGGCCTGCCCGTGGAGCCGAACCAGCCACAGGGAAATGCCCCAATGCACACACGTGCCCGAGTTCCAATAAAGCTTTATTCACGAAAACATGCCGGGGGCCGCGTCTGGCCCACAGGGACCCCCGATCCTGACGCTTGCATGCCCGATTTCTCACTGTGCGCGTGGTGGTGTTGCACGCTCAGAGCTGCAGTCTGTGCTGTCGAACGGTGCCGGGTGGACAGCGGCGTGCATCGCACACGCAGGGCAGGGCACGGGACACGTGCAGCCGGGGAGGGAACGGAGACCCGTGAGTGGGCACCTCTACGCTCGACCCCGCGTCTCGGAGAGCAGCCCTTCTGCTCGCTGTTCCCAGTCTGTCCCCCCCGACCAGCGTGCTCCACCAATTGCAGGACATTCTTGTGTCCACGTGCGTTGGCGCCGCGTGATCGCCCGGACAGGTGAAGCCGTGTTTGCGTTCCATCTGCGTGGACTGTTCCCGGGCGACCTCACATGTCCCTCTGGGGTCCTGCCCTGCAACCTGGCGACGTCTGTGCCGCTGCAGCGCCCACGGAAGGTGCTCCCGGCCTGCACATCGACAGCCCGGTCACTCGTGGAGCCTCAGAAGTCACCCCGGAGCGGCCGTTGGAGGAAATACATAGGTCCCGACACGGTCCTCTGGGATCTCCATGCAGAGTGCCGCGTGTTCAGAATTTTTTTCCCTTTTTTTCTTTCTTTTTATTTTGCCGCCAACCTGACACAGAGAATCTCGTTATCTCAACAGCTGTAAATCCCAAATATTTCACAGCCTCACATCCACCCTCAAACGTGCATGCTTAAAAGTAATAATAATAAAAAGAAACCCGGAAAGCGGCCAGTTAGTGCACGTGTTACTTAGCGCCCCGGATCCGGAGCCCGCGGATCGTTCCTGTCTGGCGAGTCCGCGCTCCGACGCTCATTGCACGTTTCCGCATCGTGTCCTGGCCCAGCCGGTGCAGCGTGTGTGACTCAGGCCTGACACGCAGCGCGGCCGTTGAAACCGGAGCGTCGTGCGCAGGGCCAGGGCACGGTCACTAAGGAAGCTGCTCAGCTAGTGCGCACGGCGGGCTCTGAACCCGGGTCCACGGCTCTCGGGCGGGGCGTGCAAGGTCGCACGTGGCTGTGTCTTTCACTCCCGCATCCCCCAGACGGAGCGGAGAACAGGTGCGCGTTCGCAGGCCTCGAGTGTCACCGACGTTTCATCGATTTCTTCTTCCGCCACAGGCTCGCCTTACATTCAGATTTTTTTTTCTTTTTTTAAATTTTTTGCAGCGAGAAAAATGTAAACAAGCAGGAATTTGAACAAGGCAGGGCCCTCGTTGGTGACCCTCGTGGACCTGAGCTCCAGGATCCGTCGTGGCCCAGCCCCACCACGTGCACACGCTGAACGCCTTGCACAGGGACACACGGTCTCATCAGGGCCCGTCGTGCGGGCAACAAGCTGCTTAATGAGGGAAGATGGGTCCCGGCGCGGCCGTGGATTTCTGACATCGGTGTGTCGGCGCCCACAGGCCGGGCACACGTCCTCGCCGTCCCCACCCCTGAAAGTAAATAAATCCAGCTGGCCCAGCCCCCCCCCCCCCAATCACATCGCCCCCGCCACCCGCCTCCCCGCTCCAAGGGGACCCAGTGGCCACAGCGCCGCGCCGGGCACCTCCCCGGGAGGAGCGCGGCTGGTCTTTAAAGCGGTTTAAATATCTCCTGCGCGCACATGCGTCGGGCCCTGCTGGCCCGGAACCAGGTACATCCAGGTCAGAGCGCGGGAACCGCACCTGCCCGCAGGCCGCAGGTACGGGCAATGGCCCGGGAAGTTGCCGCCCGCCTCTCGTTGGCCATTCTGCTCATGCAGATCAAAGTTCTCCGATCCGGCGCTAATTAAGAAGAGCGAATGCGGCATTTGAGGCCTTCTGGCACCGATCGGGGTCTCGGAGGATGCTGCTGACATATCGCCAAGATTTAAATAATTAATATGACACCTTGAGCTCCGGATGGGACCATTAAAAAAAAAGAGAGAGAGACAGAGAGAGAAAGAAAGGACCGGCAGGCAGGCCGGCGTTGGAGTTTGCGACAATGCCCCGGACAGTCTGATGCCATTTGAGGCGGGGGAGACGTGGGGGGCTCTTTGTCATGCTAAGGGGCCCCTTTGTTGGCACCGGGTCGCGGGCAGAGCCCGGCCCCCACGGAAGGAGGCCGGGAGGAAGGCCAGGCTGTGCGACGGCTGTGCCGCGGGAGCCAGAGGACTCCGTTTAATGGTGTTTAATCCTCTTAATCCGGGCGAGCGCGGGGATCCCCCCGGAGCCTGGTGGGTCCCTGAAGCGTGCTCTTGGCGAGCCCGGCATTGTCCTCGGGGTGTCTGCAGCTTCCCGGAGACACCTGACCCAGGGGATGGACACGGGCTGCAAATCCCATGTGCGGGGCGGCCGGACGGGGCCGAGTTCAGGCGTCGCCCCATGTCCCCGGGTCCCCGCCGGGCCCTGCAGCTTCTTGCAGCCGACCGATGCAATGCCCTGTGGAGCCCGGACACGGATGAGTCCCAAGCTGCGGACCCGCTCACATCGCAGTGTCCCCGGTCAATCCATTTTAACTTCACAAAGCCAGAGGTTCCCGACCCCTTGTGCGGACGTAACGGGAATCGGTGGCTCTCGTCTGGTAGCTCAGCAGGAACCGGAGCCGTGCGAGACAGGCCGGGGCAGGAGGCAGCTGTGAGCATGGTGTCGATGCACAGAGTGAGCTTGGGGCAATCCGGTGGGGCTTCCCGGAGGAGGCGAAGAGTCCTCGCACGGGTGGGGAGCACAGGCGGGGCCGTGTGTTCACACGTGCGTTCCAGGAGAGAAAGGAGACGTTTGGGAGAAGACGCAGGATGCTCCTTGGACGGGCAGAGGGAAGAGGTCGGCCTGGAAGACGGCGGGGGCTGGTGTGCACCGTGCATGAGCTCTGGGCCCCACTCGTGTGCCTGTGCTGTAGGAGCACACGTGTGAGGCCGTGTGGGTCCATGCGGGGTTGTGTGGGGTCACACGGGCTATGTGGGGCCATACGGGGCTGTGTGAGGCCGTGTGGGGCCATGCGGGGTTGTGTGGGGTCACAGGGGCTATGTGGGACCATATGGGGCTGTGTGAGGCCGTGTGGGGCCATGTCGGGTTGTGTGTGGGTCAAACAGGCTATGTGGGGCCATACGGGGCTGTGTGAGGCCGTGTGGGGCCATGTGGGGTTGTGTGGGGTCACATGGGACCATGTGGGGCCATGTGGGGTCCTGTGGGGTCACATGAGGCCATGTGCAGTTGTGTGGGGCCATGTGGGGTCATGTGGGGTCACTTGGGGTCATGTGAGGCCATGTGGGGCCATGTGGAGTCATGTGGGGTCACATGGAGCTGTGTGAGGCCATGTGGGGTCATGTGGGGCCGTGTGGGGTCATGTGAGGCCGTGTGGGGCCATTTGGGGTCATGTGAGGCCATGTGGGGCCATGTGGAGTCATGTGGGGTCACATTGGGCTGTGTGAGGCCATGTGGGGTCATGTGGGGCCGTGTGGGGTCATGTGAGGCCGTGTGGGGCCATTTGGGGTCATGTAGAGTCACATGGGGCTGTGTGAGGTCATGTGGGGCCATGTGGAGTCGTGTGGGGTCACATGGGACCATGTGAGGCCGTATGGGGTCACATGGGGTCATGTGGGGTCACATGGAGTCCCAAGGGGCCACATATGGCAATCAGGAGAGGCTGCCCAGGCCCAGAAGAGCCACAAGGTCACAGAGGACATGTCGAGGTGGCCAGGTGCGGCCTTGGGGTGTCATGTGAGGTAGGGGTGTGGGCACGCACCCAGACACAGCACACAACACGGACACACAGAGGACACACACACAACACACGCAGCACTGAACACACAGGCCACGTATACACAGGACTCAGGCACGGCTGACCGTTCCCCTACGCACGTGCAACACGCACAGCACACGCGACGCTAGACACACAACACCAAAACCGTGTAGGTGCCCCCCCCCCTTGTAACAGGCCGGGTCCTCCACGTGCGTCCGCGTTGTCCCTCGGCCACCACCCTGCTGGCCCTGGACGGCTCCTCGGCAGAAGGTCGGCACTGCCACTCCGTGCCCCTCCGCGGGCAAGGGCACCTGGACGCCCTCCTGACCGTCCCCTGCAGCTCACGACCCTGCCTCCGCCGCCCAGACACCTGCCGGTCGTCACCTGGACGCCACTGAGCTGCACCGGCCCTCTCCACGCACACCTGTGCGCGCAGACCTCCTGAGGCTCAGGGAATCACGAGGGTCCTTATCACGGAAGGCAGGTGGACATTCGGCTCTGCCCCAAGCAGCCAGAAAGTAAAAAGGCGTCAAGACCCAAAAAGCGTGGCGCTAAGTAGCGCGGAACGGACGCCGGTGGCCTCCCAGGCGGGGCCAATCCACGGGGCACGCGCGTGTCCTCACTCCTCGCCTCCGCGCTCTGTGCACGCGCGCCCCGAGCGGCGATCTGGGGCGGCCCCCGCGTTGCGCCCAGGGCGCAAATGTGCAAGTGCCGAACGCACAGGTCACGAGGGCGCTCGGAAGACACGGGGTGGGGGTCAGGGTGGGGGTCCACACCTCCCCGGGGGGACGGGAGCTCGCTCGTGACTCTGAGTTTGCAGGGAGGGAACGGGCGCAGGGGGAGCGGCCCCGAGCAGAGCCGTGGCGCGCATGCGTGCGTGTCTACACAGCCCGCGGCCTGGGAGGTGTGGCTGCTGCGTGCGCGGCCCCTGGCTTCCCCGCCGTCGACCCCGCGGCCTTGTGCCGCAGCTGCACGCCTGCGCACCTCTGCCTTCCCGTGCTCCCGTGGGTGCGGCTGAGCGCCCTCGGTGTGGACCGTGTCCCTGCAACCCGCTGGGGCTGCTTGTCCAAGCTGGGAGCCAGGGGGTTGTTCTGGAGGGTAGGGGGCGCCCTGGGGCGGGGCGCATGTGCACGTGGGGAGCGCGCAGGGGTGCGGAGGCTGACTTCGAGGCGCAGGGCCACGAGGGCAGGGGCGCGCACTCCAACACGGTCTGCGTGCTTCTGGGCTCGGCTGAGCGCCCTCGGTGTGGACCGTGACCCTGCAACCCGCTGGGGCTGCTTCTCCAAGCTGGGAGCCAGCGGGGGCGTTGTGGAGGGTAGGGGGGCGGCCTGGAGCACAGGGGCAGCAGGGCGCAGCCCTTCGGGCGCATGTGCACGTGGGGAGCGCGCAGGGGTGCAGAGGCCGACGTGGAGGCCCAGGGCCACGCGGGCAGGGGCGCGCGCTCCGACCCGCCTCCGTGACATAGGGGAAGAGCGAGATTGCAGGGGCGCCTGGGGGGCTCCGGTCAGGGTCCCGGCGTCCTGGGGTCGAGTCCTGCATCAGGCTCCTGCTCCGCCCGCCGCAGCTCCCCCTGCTCGTGCGCGCGCGCCCTCCCTCTGGCAAATCAATAAAATCTTAAAGGAAATAGATGTTTAGCGCCCGCGCAGGCCCTGAGGCTGCGCCCCTAAGTTGCGCGCAGTTCCGAGGGGGTCCTGTGAGCGTTTTGTGCTAACGAGGCCCCTGTGGGTGGCTCCTGCGCGCCCCGGGGACCAGGAAGAGAGAAGCGAGAGAAGCTGGGAGCTGGCTGCCCGGCACCGGCCTCCGGGGACGACAACGCCCGGGAGTTGCAATAACAACCCCCACCCCCCCGCCCCGGGGTGGGGGTCGCCCCGCGTCCCAAAGGGGCCGAAGGGCCACCTCTCCCAGCGCCCCTGCAGCCCCAGCATCGATGCCGGAGCCCACAGGCGACAAGTCGCAGCCCCACGGCCACTCCCGCCGCCCACCTGCTGCCTTCGTGGAGTCTGGAAGCTCCCAGTGCGTTTTCAGTGTTTGACTTGAGAAAAAATTTAAAAAAAAAAAAAAAAAAGTGGAGTGACTGACAGCTCACCCCAAGTACGCATGGTTTGAAGTGCACGCTTCCGGGCACGAGGTTTGTGGGGCCGCTGCTCATCCCGCCTGGAGATTTCCACGGGAGGGTCCACGGATTTGCCGGGGCAACACGCGATGGCAGGCACCACCGTTGTCCCTCGGCTGGAAACCGCAGAGACAACGGAGAGGCCGTGGCAGTGGGGCGATGGCCGCAGCGGCGGCTGGGAAGGAAGCCACCATCTGATGACCTGGCCGCAGGGTGGCAGTCGGCCAGGTGGCGCAAGTGGGAACGCAGATGCAGGTTAAAGGAACGAGGCGAGCAGGTGGGCATCGGGACTGAGAAGAGAGACGCGCTGTCAAGTCACAGGCACACGCCACGGTGACCCAAACCAACAGAAAGTGCTGGAACGAGAGCAAAGGATAGAGGGCAACGGGCTGTGTTGGCAGGCGACACGGGCCCGTCGGAGGGGGCGACTCGCAGGTGAGCCGGTGGGACCATCCCCCACGTCCCCCCAGGACACGACATCTGGGACCTGATGGTGCGCTGTGGGGGGACCAGGGGCTGCCGGGGGACCTCCCACCTGTGTTCCCTGGACCCTGGACCTCAACGTGTCTCCCCTGGACCTCGATGTCTCTCCCCTGGACCTCGACGTGTCTTCCGTGGACCTGGACGTGTCTCCCCTGCACCTGGACGTGTCTCCCCTGGACCTGGATGTGTCTTCCCTGCACCTGGACGTGTCTCCCCTGGACCTGGACGTGTCTCCCCTGCACCTGGACGTGTCTCCCCTGGACCTGGATGTGTCTTCCCTGGACCTCGACGTGTCTCCCCTGCAACTGGGATGTGTCTTCCCTGCATCTGGATGTGTCTCCCCTGCACCTGGACGTGTCTCCTCTGCACCTGGACGTGTCTCCCCTGCACCTGGACGTGTCTTCCCTGCACCTCGACGTGTCTTCCCTGCACCTCGATGTGTCTCCCCTGCACCTGGACGTGTCTCCCCTGCACCTGGACATGTCTTCCCTGCACCTTGACGTGTCTTCCCTAGACCTGGATGTGTCTTCCCTGGACCTTGACGTGTCTTCCTTGCACCTGGACGTGTCTTCCCTGCGATGAGTACAGATTCAGGAGGACACGGCACATTGGGCATGAAGGACACCCATGCACAGGAAGGTCCCGGCACAGGGGACACGGAGCTGAGGGCTGGGGCTGGCGGGGCCCCGGGGTCAGGAAGGACTGGAAGTCAGGCTCCGAGGGAGGGAGCCATGGTGGCCTCCAGGAGCCCCTCGGGGGCAGCTCTTTGGGATTTCTGGAGAAACGCAGGGCACAGGCTACCGAGTCCGGGACAGGAACGACCCGCTGCGCCCTGTGCACCCGAGTCGCCGCTCACGCGCCCACCCACAGTGAGGCGCGGCCTTCCTGACCCCCGGCTTCCGCCCTTTCCCACGACAGGACACGAGCTTGTGTCCACCCGATGCTCCCCCCCGGAGGCGCTGCTGGGGCGCTGGTCACCCCGTAGGTAGCCCCTCGGTGGCCACGCTGGACGGGATTAATTTAGCGGCTAAATTGTGCTGAATATGAGAAAAGCCTGTCATCGCATTACCCCGGTGCTACCTTTCCCCGCACTCCTGGGCTGCCTGAAAATTGCGTTTTATTCCAATTATAGATTTTTACGGAGAAATTGTTTGATAATGTAATAATATTTGCCTCTTCCCTTCCTCGGAGGGCGATTATGAATGTTTAATAAGACACCAAAGTTGGAGAGGCATTATGAGCTTCTCCAAAGAGAGGTGGTACATAAATTAATCATAGCGATAAATTATGCAAAGCTTTGTGTAAAGAGCAAAGAGAAATCAATGGGCGTGCTTTTCCACGACCGCCAATCTGCTTGATATTCTGGGTTTTGGAGTTAATTAATTAAGTTACGCCCTGCGTTTAAAAAAAAAAACAAACATGTCAGCTTTTTTTAATTCTTTATTTTGCCTGCACTAAACATCGCGGGGCCCCGCGGGACCGGATCCCGCCACGCGCTCCGAGGGCGACGTGGCGCTCGGCAGCGAGACGCGGGCAGAGGCGGGGATGCGGTTCCACGAGTCCCGGGTGCCCCCCCGGGTGGGGAGAGTCCGGACGGCACCGCGGGAGGTCACCAGGTGTGTTACAGGTGCGCCAGGTGGGGAAGCGGTGCGGATGGCTGTGCCCCCAAGAGCATCCACAGGTGAGAGGTTGCTGCCTCGGTTTCCCCGCCCTGCACTTGGGGGCGGCACATGGATGAAGGACACGTGGCCGAATCCCGTGCGTGTTGCTTCCTAGACAACAGCTACCTGCTATGGGCTGGCGCCGAGAGCGTCCCTGCGTCCAGCATCCAGCCGCCGCGGCCGCCAACCGCCCACCGATGCTCACCTGCGCACCGGCCCCCGTCGGCCTGTGTCTACGCACCTACGTCCGCACCTGTCGTTGCCTGTTACCCGTCTGTCACGACCATTACGATCCGTCCGCTCAGCCAGGAGATCGCACCTCGGCACCGGTGCGCCGACTTCCAGGACATTCCATAAACGCGCTGCCATGTTGTGGTTTAGGGGGAAAGTGCTGAATAGACGTGAGCACACAGCGGGGGCGGAACCCGCAGCTTCGTGTCCCGCACACTGAGATTCCTGGCGGGTCCCCTCCCCGCAGGAGGACGAGGGCCACTGCTGTCCATGTGAGCCGTGGGAGGGCCTCACGGCTCCCCCGTGCCGGGGACACATCGTGAACCCGGGTGCCCGCGACGTGTGTCGTCCGGAGACTCAGAGGGGTCACTGCCGACGCGGCTGGAGCCCTTTCCTCGTCCCCTCTGTCTCGTGTCCCTGTACATGGACGTTTACAAGCTTTATGGATGGAAACTGCCTTTAGAGGGAGGAAGGTGGGCGCTGGGTTCTAGAGCTTTCCCTGTACCTGCTGCTTCCCGGCGGCCTCAGGCTCAGGAGATGCAGAGAGCAAGGGCGCCCTGCTCGGGGTGCCCGGCGTGCCGCTGGCTCGGCGGCGTGTCCCTGTGTCCAGACCCTGGGAAGCCTTCCCGAGGCACAGCCGCCTCCCCTGGCGGAGCAGGGGGTGTCCACGCAACAAATGTCACATAAAAGGTTTGCTTCACGTGGTTGAAATTGTGCACAGAGACCCCCCACACACACCCCGTTCCTGTTTTCCATCAGAACGGTCGCACCCTGCCGACATCCTTGGTTTAGCAGATCGTTCCAGCCGCGCGTGCGGGAAGGCACAGACACGCGAGTGTCCGGTGTGCACCCGGGTCGCGTGTGGTCCCCGGGGAGGTGCCCAGAGGTCACGCCCCGTGGGAGCCCAGCCTGGTCCGTGCTGCTGGTCTCAGGGGTCGCCCCCTGCAGCAACTCTCCGAGCGCTGAGTGCATCTCGCCCCAGCACCGTGCGCTGCGCGGCAGGACTGCTCAGAGCAGCATTTGGGTACAGCCGCGGAGCACAGCCGGCGACACGGGGCACGTGGGGTCAGGGGTGACGACCAGCTGCGTCTTGCAACCCATTCCTCGTGGCCCGGGCGCTCCCCGGCCTCCACCCGACCCCACCCTCCTCGTTGTGTCCTCCTCACCCTCCTCCTCTGCATCCACCCCCCCCTTTTTTTTTCTGTTTTGGACGTGTTAATGTCTTTTGAAGTTTTGATTTATATGCTTCCCCTAAATCTTTATTGCTCTGTTCACTTCTAAACAATTTATTTTGTTCAATATGTGGTGCTTCGCCTTTTTTTTTTTTTTTTTTAAGTTTGATTCCGACGTCCCCCGTTGGTGCGTCTGCGGCGGATCCCCAGGAGCCCCGAGGGGCAGGAGTGTCACCATCTCCATACGTGATGGGCCCATCTGTCTTCCTGTCAGGGGCTCGCTCCCCTCCCCTCGCCTCCCCTGCGAGCCGCCACTCCATTATGCAAACAACCCCGGGTCGGATGCAGGGGGAAATATCGCTGCGGCACGGGAACCACGGCGCTATCAGTACGGGGAGCGCTTTGGTGGCGCCGGCCGGGGTGCAGGACGCAGACGGGACCCTCTGCCCTGGTTGGGGGTTTCGCGAGGGTGTCACGATTGGCTCTGAGACAGTGAGCCTGCCACGGGGCAGCAGGTGCAGGCGGCGAGCAGAGGGCCCCGCGGAAGAAGAGGGAGGCGGCGCATCTGTCCAAGGGGGCGCGCGTCTGCCCCTCCAGGTGCGCGCCTCTGTACGTCCGGGTGCGCGCATCCGTCCGGCAGGATGTGCGCCTCTGTCCCTCCAGGTGCAGGCGTCTGTCCATCCAGGTGCGTGCACGTCTCCATCCGCGTGCGCACGTATGTCCCTCCAACTGCGCGCGTCTGTTCATCCAGGTGCGTGCGTCTGTCCTTCCAGGTGCGCGCGTCTCCATCCGCGTGCGCACGTCTGTACCTCCAGCTGCGTGCATCTGTCCGTCAGTGTGCGTGTGTCCGGCCGCACCAGACGCCGACCGCAGGTGCGTGACCCTGCGTCCCACGCCCCTGCGCCTGCTCCAAGCCGGGCTTCCTCTGGGGGGCTCCCCGGGGGTGGGGGCCCCAGAGCTGGGGTCTCTGCGGCCCCTGCTGAGCACACCGGTCACGGCCCAAGCAAGCCCTGGAGAGAGCACACCAGTTCCCTCCGGGGAGATCTTCCAGGGGTGCCTACTGTTCCCAATCCCCCGGAGCAGGAGGCGGCTGTGCACCGGGGTGCGCCCTGCCCTGCCTCCTAACCCGGCCGCATCCTTAACAGATATTTGCACAGCTCCCAGACCCGTCGCCTGAGCGCACAGCGCGCTCGGAGTACAGACCCGCACCCCTGGAGGCACCTGCTGGGTCACTCATGCGCCAACGCCAGGCGCATCACTCATGGTGCAGCCGGACGCTGGAAGCAGCCCGACCTCGCCAGCCGTGAAGGATGCTCAGCCGGGGCCAGGCCGCGTCCTGCGGGCCAGCAGCTCCTGGGAGGCGGGAAGCCGACGTGAGGACGGCGCTGCACACTCCGCCCTGGTGTTTTGCGCGTGGCGCTCACGTACCCAGCACGCGTGTGCTCGAGTGGGAACGTGCTTCTGCTGTCCTTGCTGTGGGGATGCGGGTCGCGGGGCACAGAGAGGTCACAGAGAGTGCGCGTGAGCGCCTGGGGACTGGAGAGCCTCCTGTGTGAGTCCAAAGCCGCCCGTTGCCACCTGCGTCTGGCCAGTGGGGCCTGGGACAGACTCGGTCTCCAGGAGGAGATGTTCGTGGGGAGGAGCTTGGGTTGGGTCGGCAGGTGCGGGGAGGCCACCGCAGGCTTCGGGCAGGGCCTGCTCCTGCTCTGACCTGTATGGTGATACAGGTGAGCTGGAGGAAGAGGACGGAAGGTGCGGGGCGGGGGGGGGGGGGGGGCTGTCCATGGTCCACAGGGCGGCTTTGCCACCTGTCGGGAAGGTGCCACCAGGCTCATTGTCACGGCGACGATGCACACATGGCTCCTCCTGTTCCCGAGTGGACGGGAGGGAAGCAGGTCTGGGGCCGTCAGGTGCTGGACCCTCATTTCCCCTGGACGGGGGAGCCCCACGGGGAGGCCAGGGTCGCTGCCCAGGTGGCCTTCCCGCGGCGTCACAGGAGTCCATTGTCTGCAAAGTGCGTGTCTGCTGCCCCGGATGTCCCCGAGCCGTCCCAGCCCTCAGGCCACATGGGGGGCCCCGACCGAGCAGCGCCGGCATCCGGGGCTCAGCCCTAGGGGTCCTCTCCAGTACTGGAGCTTGCAGGAGCCGCCGGCTTGTCTGTGTTCACTCGTGGTCTGCGCGTTCACGTCACAAACACGGAAGCAGGACAGTGAACACGATTCAGGTCAGACGGACACGAATCACGCCGGGCACGCGTGGTCAGCAGAACCCCGCCTTGGTGCTGTGACGCCCTGGGAACACCGGCAGCTCCGGGGAAAGCAGGCTGATTTCTACAGAAAGAGAAAGGGGCGCCACCTATGGGGAACCCTATAGGATTTGTGCTTCTGTGCTGGGCTCCCTTTGCCACCTGTGGGTGCAGCCGCGTCATCACACGCACGCCGGGCTCTCCCTTCTCGAGACGGGCGTGCACATGGGCGATGCACGCAGCTGGGCACCTTGCACGCATCCGTGTGTCCCTGCACGTCACTTACACCTCGACAAAGCGTGACGGGGAAAACCAGGCATGTGGTTCGACGTCCGGACCTCAAAGTCGCCATGAATCGCAACCCCGTAAGAGGATATTCTTGCGGACACGTTTGCGCCGATGCTTTTGACTGCGGCGGACGCACATCCTTGGAAAACTATGCTTCACCCGACGGACGGATGCAGACACAGCCAAGTCCGCCTGCCATCGCAGGATGAATCTGTGGGGCACAGGCCTGTCGCGATTGGTGCCCGGGCGCCCACTGGCGGCGCAGTCGGCGTCCCCACCAGATTGCACCGAGCGTGTAAGGAAACATCCTGATTCCAACCGGGAGCAGAGGTTTCGTGGAAACGGAGAATTAATTTTCCGAGGCCGGCATGGCAGGGGCTGCCAGGAGCCGTATCATAGGCCGGAACGACAGGTGAGTCTCACGTGGGAGCACGCGTGCCCAAGTCCTCACGGGGCGCGTCCCGACCACACGCACAATTGCACACCAAGGAAACGTGTGTTGTGAGCGAGCGGGCTGATGGCGGACGGCAGGGCGGCTGGACGGTTCCAGCACCAGGGCTCGCATCCTCCGAGCAGAAAGCCGGGCACGTCCCGCATGCCTGTGTGTGTGCGTGTGTCCGAGCACCGCACGTTTGTGCACGCGGCGCCGTGCAGGTGTGTTCTGTTCTTCGGAAACAGCTCTCCGCCTGCTGGTGTCTGGTCCCCCGGAGCCGGGCCGCGCCCCTACCCCCGCCGCTGGCTGCAGAGCCGGCCCCGCGGTGACCTCCGGGGGCCCGACATTCTCTGCACGCAGCACATCTGAGCCCGCGGCAGATGGCTTTCACGCCCGCGTAAGTGCTCTCACATGTTCCGCGGCGCCCCGCCGGGGAGCACGCTTGCCTTTCATCGCCGATGCACAGAGCCCGCCCAACGGTTCCCGTGTCTGCGTGCACACGTGTGCTTGGACACATGCCTTGCTTTGCCCACGTGGGGCTCCAGGGTCTAGGGACCACGAGCGCCGGGGAGCTGGGCCGCCCGCATGATGCTCCCCTTGCGGGAGGCAGCGAGTGCAGCCTCGGTGGAGAATTAGAACTTCATTTTGGGGGGCGCCTGGGTGGCTCCGTGGTTAAGAGTCTGCCTTCAGCTTGCGTCACGGTCAGTCCCCAGGGTGTTGGGATCAAGCCCTGCAACGCGGAGGCTTCCCGTGCAGCTCGGAGCCTGCTTCTCCCTCTCTTGCTGGCCGTCCCCCGGCCTGTGCTCTCTCCCTGTCAAATAAATAAAATCTTTTTTTTTTTTTAAAGTTCATTTTGGGAACGGGAGCTCAGGCCTTCCTGGGCACTTGGGGGGATCAATGTGTCCAGACAGGCAGCAGGCCCACCTGGGTTTCCGGCATCCGAGCTTATCGCAAAGTGGCCGTGATTTATGACGCGTGTTTGCAGCCTTTCAGCCCGGCCCTGCATTTCTTCCCGGAGCCGACACACGTGTTTTCTTCATCCCCCAGTGAATGGACCCCATTCACATCCTATTCTCAGCCCCTATTTCTTTCTTTCTTTCTTTTTTTTTTTTTTTTTTGCACATTCATTAAAAAAAAAAAAAAAAATCTCTCCATGTTCTCCAAGCTGCAACCTGCAGGGGCCTCCTTTGGGTTGCACTGTGCGTCTTTCTGCCAATATTGTGCCACGAAGCAGTCCCCGCCCCAGTGCGGCCTGGGGACCCTGGTGGTCCTGAGCGGCCAGGCGCGGGCAGCCGGAGGTCAAGACCGGGCGCGGTAAAGAAGATGTAACATAAAACGCGCAGGGACCCGGGTGCGGAGCTCTTATTTTACCATCAGACGCATTTACACCCAGGCGCATGGAAGGCCCCGTGTGTCCACCGCGTCATGCGTGTCTGGCACCTGCTCCGCGAATCCAAGCGCACGGTCTCGTAGGCGCTGGAGCGCGGAAGGTCTCACGTATGTGTGGTGCGCGGCACACAGTCTGGGGCGCATCTGGGGCAGAGCCCTGGAGCGCGCAAGGCCGGTTTCCTGTGCCGGGTGGCTGAGCCCTGTAGCTGCGGGCGCGCACGGACATGCGTGAACGCACACAGACGCCGACCCCGCGGCCCTGGAGCAGCCGGGATGCCGGTGGCTGGAGGCGCTTCCCCGGAGCCTTGGAGCTCTCCTGATGGATCGTGTGCCCAGGGCGCTCAGGGATGTGCTCGTTTGGAGAAATCCTACAGACACCCACTGGGACCCCAGCGCGCACCGCGGCCTTGGTGCGTCACGCGCCCCTACACGTTTATCCACCACCACAGGCACCGCCCCGAGCATGCGGCTGATAATCAGGGACGTGGACTCGGCGGGGACAGGCCCTGCACCGCGCACGCTCTGGACTTCCCGCTCCGTGTCCCTACAACCCGAAAACTGCCCTAAAAATATTCAGTTTGTTCATTTATGGCACAGGTGGAAAAAACCATCGGCCGAATAGGGGTCCCTGCCACGCAACCCTCGGCTTTAGTGCTTTAAATGCGGAATCCGTGGCTGAGGGGTCACGTCCAGGGGGGAAGCGTCCCCGTGACATCTGGAGGGTGGCAGGGCACACTTTCCGCGTGGAGACGAGTTCTCGGCATCTCTTACGGTCTCTTCTTCATCTCCGTTCTTAGGGCATAAAGTTCCCAGAAATGCCACCTCCTCCACGGAGGCCTCTGTGATTTCTCCCACCTGGCGCTGGCGTTCCCTCCACTATCCGCGTCGCCCCAGGGTCTCCGGATGCCACCATGACCATGTCCAACGTCCCTTCCAGGATGATGTGATCTGTGCCCCGCTGCTCACTTGACTGCGCCCTAATTCTAACAAGGAAATTTCTGACTTTTGTTCGGGAGCAGCACTCGGCGCTAAAAAAGCGGATGGGCGCTCATTTTTGATCTGCAACCAGGACACATGCGTTAGCACAACCCCCTCCCCACTGTCCTGTTCGGGATGACGCTTCACAAACACGCACGTCCTTCCTGCCCCCTACACGGCCCCGGAGACCTCGGGTTCATCTCTGTCTCTGTACCTTGGTCGTTTTAGGGCCACGGTCCAAGCACAAGCCTGGGAGGCAGGACTTTGTGGGATTTGCAAGGACCCCCAACCCAGTTCCCCGGGGGTTTATCCAAGCTGTCGTATCTGCGATCAGCTTTCCAAACCGTGGCTGGAAAATATCTAAAACACTGTATTTCGGCCACATCTGCCCTGAACATGTGCTGCAAACCCTGCTTCTGATGCTGGGACGGTGACCCCTGTGTGTCCACGAGACGTGGCTGCACCGTCACACCTGATAAATGCGACCATCGGGGACCAGGCGGCTCCTGCGTGTGCACAGTCTGTGGGCTCACGCCTCCCTCCCTCTTCCAAGGACACCTGCTGCTGCCTCTGAGGCCACCTGGGTTACCCAGAATCAGCTCACCTTGCCGTGTGACCTGTAATTTCCCTCCCGGGGGAATCCCAGAGAATGGAAAAGAGGAGCTGGACAAAGCGTGTGCAAGTGAGTGTGCACAGCAGCACGACCCAGTCTACATGAGGCATGCAAGCAACCTGAACGTGGAGCAATGGATGGATGGATGGATGGATGGATGGATGGATGCATGGATGGACGGGAGGATGGATGGGTGGATGGATGGATGGATGGATATGCAGGAGCAGGTGCATCCACGCAGGGGAGTACAACTGTGCCGTGAACAAGAACGTAGCCCTGACACCTGCTGCAGGTGGATGAGCCCTGAGGACACGGCGCCCCATCCTGCGTGATCGCATTGATGCGACATGTGCACACCATGCGCATCTGCGGAAATGGGGGCGCGCGGGGAGGGTGAGTGGTTCCCCGGGACTGGACATGCGCCGGGCAGGGCTGGCCAGTGCGGATGGGGTCGCCCTCAGGGGGCGGGATGACAATGTCCTGGAAGCACATAGACGTGGTGGGTGTACAGCCCTGGGGGACATGCCACGAGCCCCTGACACGGGTCCAGCCCAAGGCACACAGGCCTGCGGTGTCAACGACGCCCCCAGGACGCGGTTCGTAAAGTGACCAGGAGAGTGTGCGGCGGCGGTGCAGGTGGGCTGCAGGGTCCACGCCGGGTGGTGCGTCAGCGCCGGCCTGTGTCGTCCCCGCGGGGTCTCGCCCTCGCTCGGGGCGCCCTGCGCTCTGCAGGTGCCAGGGGCCGCACCGCTGATGGGGAACCTGCCCCGTGCTTGCCCGCGGAGGGCAGCGGGACGTCCACCCCACGGGCACCGCGCGGCCAAAGGACCTCGGTGCCGGGCGCACGGGAGGCGGCGTCTGCGGGAGCAAAACGGAGACAGACACGCGTCGGGGGCCGGGTGGGAGCCTTTTGTCTCCCGCGTCATCCCTCCCGCGGCCTTGACAGGCCGAGAGGGGCGTGCTTGAACACCTCTTTATGTGACAGCTTCATGCATCAAAACGGAGCAAATAGAACCAGATCAAAGTCTACGCTGCCTGTCGGCTCGCGAGGAAGGCGAGGCCGCTGCTGTCTTTATCGGGGAGGTGACAGTTTCCCCGGCACCGGTGCGGGGCTGGGGGGCTGCAAGCGCGGCGGGGACGGACGGGGTCTGCGCGGGGTCGCCTGCGCAGGGCGCACGGGGTGGCACAGCCGCCCGCTCCTGGGTCTGCGCAGCGCGTGCGTGCGTCCTGGGCGCTCGGACCCGGCGCAACCCACGCGGGTGCGGGGCGTCGGAGGAAGCGCGGGCGAGCAATGGGATTCAGTGCGCGCGGAGCGGGGCGCATCACCGCGTGGGGCCACAGGTTTACGCAGGGTCTGACCCCGCCCCTGGGGCAACGCAAGCCTCCTCTTGCCTGAGATGGAGACGCAGGCGCAGACGCAGAGCCTGAACCGGGGGCGCACGGGCTGCGGGACGCAGGAAAGGACACCGAAGTGCGGGGACGTGGCACCGTCTCCGAGCACCGGCGCGGCACGCGCCACCGGAGGCCGGTTCCCCGCGTCCGCAGATCCTTTGCCAACGAGGCCGACGCGTTGCCCCGAGCACATGCTCACGGCTTGCACACTTTGCTTCCCAGCCCTGAGCACCTGCGCATGCCTTGCACACTTTGTTTTCTAGCCCCTGCCTTGCACACTTTGCTTTCCAGCCCTGAGCATGTTCGCACGGCTTGCACACTTTGTTTTCTAGCCCTGAGCATTTGCGCAAGGCTTGCAAACTCTGTTTTCCAGGACCCACGTGGAATGAGGTGGGCTTCGGCCCTCGGGACGGCCATTCAGACACGCGTGCAGCTGCGCAACATGTCACAAGGCTGAGGCACGCACAAGTCACCAACACGCAGCATTCCTTAAACTAAAATAAAACACATTTTTAAAAGGAAGCCCGGTGCTTGCGGTCATCCTGTGCTGCTTCACCGCGCTGTGGGAGCGTCCAGGGGTTCCCGTCCGTGCACAGGCGGCTTTGCCGCAGGGTTGTGACATCTCCGCACGGGCGAAATGTCCAGCTAGCGCTCCCCCAGGGCAGACGTGTCTGCTGCGTGTTTCTGGAGGAAAAAGAGGAAACGCCGGGAGTGTCTGAATGCCGAGCGCACGGCCCTAAGCGTCACGCTTCTGGTCTCGGAAAGGAGAGGCCGGTGGGCGCAACAGGAGGTGCCTGGTGGGTAGACCGAGTCCCGAGCCATAGGGGCCACGGGCAGATTGTCCCTATGTTCCCGGACCCCACGGGGCATCCGTGGGCCGGATCTCACGTGGAGTGTCCTCGAGGCAAGCCATATCAGGGTACTTTTACCAAGGAAACTCTCCTAGAAATTTTTTTGGGGGGATTCAAAGCCCTCAAGGATGCTTTCTGAGAAAGTGGGATCTGCGGTTTCCCTCGGGCGCCCTATGTGAGAAGCAAGTTTCCACGCCTCCCCCACGGACGGCCCACGTTGGCCTGCTGTCCTTGGGGCCACGTCCACCTGCTGTCCTTGGGGCCACGGGCTTCAGACGCCTCCTGACACCTGCGTCTGGGTTTTACTCCCTGTGCCCAGCTCTGGGGCCTTGTGGCTGCAAGTCCCCCGGTCTTAGACTTTCCCCTCGTTTGTGAAGCTGTATGGTCGACCCTAGTGTCACTTTGGGAGGTGGACGCTGCCTTCTGTCCCTGGGAGCCGGGTTTTCAGGGACACCGTGAGCAGATGCGTCCTGGGAGTGCAGGTCTCTGAAAAGACGCCCCCTGCGCTAGGACTTTGGAAGCTGGGCTCTGATTTCATTTCTTTTTAAGGCAGCATTTTGATCCCGCAACCTCACAGGCACCACAGAGGGCCGCTTTTCAACTTGCACTCACCTGGAACAATTAGCTCGGTGCTCCCGCCGGGGTCTGGAGGCGTCTCTCCAGGCGGCCGGGAGCTTGGCCTCCTGGCTGCACACGTAGAAGGCGGGCAGGGGAGGCTGGGGTCTGCCCCCGGGCCCCTGTCCAGGTGTGCCAGACAAGGCGGGGGACATGAGCGGCGTTTGCATACCAATTGGCGTGATTTGCATGCGGCGGCCTGAAAAATCCCAGAGCACCAGCTGAAGGGAAAGTTAATAACAGTCCTCGGGGTGGCAGGACCGAGAGCTCAATGGGACCAGCTGTTTCCAGCTCCTCTGAGGGCAGGAATGAAAATTAAATTAAATTGAAAAAAAACAACAACCCATAATCGCTGGGAGGGAGGCTGGAGCGGGGAGGAGGAAGGATGGCACAAGGCAGGGTGCCGGATGAGGGCAGTCGCGGGCACCCAGGTGGGGCGGCCCCAGGTGAGATGCCCAGCACGACCCCCGTGCGGCCTCTGCACACTGTTGATGCAGCTCCGTAACCCGCAAGGTGGGGGTGCAGGGGACAAGTCCCCGGGGGCGCGAGTGCGACCTCAGCCCGTGTGCACGTCGGAACCCGCCTTGCTGTTCGTGGCCGCCAACGGGTATTACGGGGAGAAGACACTCCCAAGGGGACAGACGGGCTGCAAGAAACCTGTGCACAGCACCTGCGCGCTCGGCACCTGCCGTGGTGTGTACGCATACGTGTGTGTTCGTGTGTGCGTGGCTCACGTGCCGGGTTAGGTGCAAGACGAGCGAAATACGGCGACACCAGCTCAGGCACGCAAGTCACATTGAATATATTTGTTTACCTAAGACAATAAGGCGATAAACGGTAAAGTCTAAAATATGGTATTTGTACATTTGATGTATATTTGTATTTTTGTACTTCATATGCAATTTATAGATAACGTGAGTTAAATATATGAACACTATATTTGAATCATACATACAACAAATATATGATACATTATGAAATAGATTTATATATTCTATACGTATTAATATATTTATAGATAAGATAAATGAGTTGTATATGAATGGTAAGTTTATTTGAATCATACACACAAAGCAATATATAATAAATCATAAAATATAATGTCTATATTTTTATATGTATTTATATACTTAAAGGTAAGCTACTATGAGTTAAATATATATAAGTATATATGAATATATTCATATAATATTACAAATGACTTATATATTATTAAATATGTATATTTGCATATGACTATATAAATTGTAACACAAATATAATATTTATATATTTTTAAAATATTAAAATTTATATATTTTTAAAATATTAAAATTTTATATATAAATATAATATTTATATATTTTAGGTATACTTATATTATTATGTTTTATATATAGGTTACATATAATATCAGTTAAATATATACTAAATTTAATGATATTACACATAATTACATAAAACAATACATTGTTTTTTATTTTAGATTTTGTTTATTCATTCATGAGAGACACAGAGAAAGAAGCAGAGACACAGGCAGAGGGAGAAGCAGGCTCCATGCAGGAGGGAGCCCGATGCAGGACTCAATCCCAGGACCTCGGGATCACGACCTGGGCCAAAGGCAGGCGCTAGACCACTGAGCCACCCAGGGATCCCCAAACAATACATTTTATATACAGTAAATCATAAAATATAATATTTATACATTTATATACTAATGACTTGTATTTTGTATATAAACTACATAAAATATGAGTTAAGTATGCAAGCGATAACTATTTGAATCATATTAAATATGCTTATTTATATAAAACAATAAATATATTATGAAATATATAATATATAAAATATACCATGAAAGATTTATACTTTTTGATATATTTAAATTTTTGTATGTAAGTCATGCAAAATATGAGTTAACTATATAAATAGTAACTTTAAATCATATTAAATATACTTACTTGTATAAAACGAACATCTAACAAAGTATAATATTTTAGAATCTTTTTTTTTTTTAATTTATTTATGATAGTCACACAGAGAGAGAGAGAGAGGCAGAGACACAGGCAGAGGGAGAAGCAGGCTTCATGCACCGGGAGCCCGACGTGGGATTCGATCCCGGGTCTCCAGGATCGCGCCCTGGGCCAAAGGCAGACGCCGAACCGTTGCGCCACCCAGGGATCCCAATATTTTAGAATCTTATATATACTTAGAGTTACATTATATAAAGTGAGACTTACCTATATAAATAGTAACTTTCTTTTACTATATAAATAGTAACTATGTAAATAGTCTATTTACATCATATTAAATGTGCTTCCTTGTATGAAGCAGTCAATACATTTATAGAATAAATCATTGCATGTTTTGCTTCCCTGGCATCAGGTACTACGAAGCGCTTCGCCAGTCTCGTGGGTCACCTTGTTGCTGCGCCTGCACGGCGTCTACGGAAAACACTCGCCTCACTTTCCTTGTTGTAGATGTACCGAGCGTCGCAAGCGTGAGCAGAGGCTGGAACAGGTGAACGGATGAGCCAGTGACGGTCGGGCCGTGAGGTGGAGTATCAGTGAGCCACGAAGAGGGGAGAAGACGCGCCACCTGCTGCAGAATGCGCGAGCCTGAAAACACACAACCGGACGCGTGAGGCCGCACGTTGCAGCATCGCGTTTACATAACACGCACAGGACACAAGTCCACGGAGACAGAAGGCACGTCCGCGGCCGCCAGCGGCTGGGATGAGCGGGGAACGGGGGTGCGGAGCTTCCCTGGGGGAATGAGAATTTTCTACAGACGCATAGAGCTGGTGGTTGCACAAAATTGTGAGTTTACTGAGTGCCATTCAATTACTCGCTTCAAAGCGGATCTGGAAAAAAAAAAAAAGGAAATGAATAGTTTTGTGTTATGCGCAACCCAGTTCAAAAAAATTAAAAAAAGAAATAAGTGTCCATGGACCGATGAGTGGATGAAGAGGAGGTGGCGAATGTGCACACAAGGAAAGATTCCTCAGCCATAAACAGGGATGAAATCCTGTCATTTGCAATAAGGCGGAACCAGAGGATGTGACGCAAAGCGAGATAAGTCCGTCGGACAAACAAATACCCTGTGATTTCAGTCATTACGTGGAACCTAAGAGACGAAGCAAATGAACTAAGAAAATAGAGCAAAATTGAGGAACAAGACTCGTGTTTACGAAAATTGCTTGTTGAAATAATAAAGAAATGAAAAAATGGTTTATTCTTTAAACTTAGTTTTATTTACATAAATATGCATAAATATTTACATAAATATTACAATCATTAACATCTAGTGTATTATTAGTTTCAGAGGTGGAGTTTACTGACTTATCAGTTGCATAAACCCCCACTGCTCATCACATCCTGTGCCCTCCTCGGTGCCCATCCCCCAATGACCCCATTTCCCCCCCATCTCCCGTCCAGCGACTCTCAGTTTGAAGAAACAGATTTTTAACGACAGAGAAGACGCTGATGGTCACCAGCAGGGAGGACGGGACGGGGGGACGGTGACGTACCAGGCGGGGATGCAGAAGTGCACCTGTCCTGACGAGCACGGGGGTCCCGTACGCAAGCGTTGAATGTGTCTGTTGTACGCCTGACCCTAATATGATATTGTACGTTAATTATACCTCCATTAAAAAAGGCAAAAATATCCTAAAAACGAACAAATAAACAAGTGCAAATAGCATCCTGATGACCTTTGACGGTGAAAGTACATTTCTGGATGCTGCGGATGCCAATGACAACCTCAAACACACGACCCGGGAAGCTAAAACGTGGTATAAAAGTTATTTTTTTTAAAATTTTTTATTTATTTATGATAGTCACAGAGAGAGAGAGAGGCAGAGACACAGGCAGAGGGAAAAGCAGGCTCCATGCACCGGGAGTCCGATGTGGGATTCGATCCCGGGTCTCCAGGATCGTGCCCTGGGCCAAAGGCAGGCGCCAAACCGCTGCGCCACCCAGGGATCCCGTATAAAAGTTATTTTTTAAGAAGCTCCGTCCTGGTGCAAGCACGCGATGCACGGAGACGTGTGGGGGGCCGAGGAGAGAGAGGCTGCAGCTCTGAGGAAGCTGGTTTGCTGGGCGGAAATTTTTAGGAATTATTGAGGAACGAGGGAGCAGATGTCACGAAGACGCCCGGAACAACGTGCAGAGAGGCACCGGGTAGGGCTGAGTATTGTGGAAATGCGCTCAGCGGGGCGCGTTGGCCGGTTGCGGAAACCTGTGTCAGGAGGAGACGAGGGAAGCCGTCCTACGTGGTTCGACCTCATGGAACGGAAGAGCGTGTTTTATCGGGAGAGAGAATCTGGCGAGAGGTGCTCACATTTCGGTCACGTGTTTCTCCCGTCCCTTCGTGCTTTGATTGCCCGATTTTGTATTTTCGGAGACCGGCAGGAGATAAACGCAACAGGGGAACCCCGGGGTGGGTGAGTTGGTTCGTAGTTTGCTTTCCTGATTCCCTCATGAGCTCCAAGAGCGGAGATTGTTCAGGTCGCGGACTTCTCAACTGTGGCGTGGAACATGGTCAGAACTGATGTGGTTTTCCAAGAGACTCCGTCGAGTGCATTTTATCTTACTCTGTTAGAACGCCTTTGTTCTTACTTATTTTTGTCGCGATGTTAAAAATAAAGGATCATTTCGTGCTTAAAAAAAAAAAAAAAAGAAAGAAAAGAAAGGAGGCTCAAGCAGCTTTGCAGAAGCACAGGCGGCAAAAATAGCTTCCAAGTCGCGTTGAGGAGGAAGTTACGTCAAGGCCAGGAGACCCGCCTGGGACATTGTCATGGGGAGGAACCTGGAGGTCATGGTTTTATTCACCATCGTGGGTCTCAGGGGCACCTCTGTGCGAGCTGCTGACGTTTCGGGGACAACCGTCAATTTTGAGGACTACAGGATGGGTGGATTGGTGGGATGACTGGTCAACCCCGACCAGCGTCGTGGGATTGTCCCCATTCTCCAAGCGGACATGGCCGTCCTCCGTCTGTGCCAGGATCGGAGAAAAGGGCGGTTTGCCTGTGGGGTCTTGGGTCTTGGGGGTCTTCGTTGACGGTGCGGGCGTGGAGGCCGCCATCATATTCCCACTGTGTGTGGGTGAGTTCCCGTGGGGGGTGCTGGTCTGCGGCTCCCTAGGGTGACCTCTTCTCGGAAGGCGCCCTCCGTGGCTGCACGGCCAGCGAGGCATCTGTAGGTCTGTTGGCACCTTCTTGGCCTCTGCCCCAGGACTCTGAGGCGCCCCACCCGAGGCCGATCTGAGCAATGACTCTCCGCCCCCAACGCCTCTTCCAGCGTCACCCCCAGCGAGGCGTTGATATCCCAACGCTCCATGTGTCGGCAGGAGCGTCTTCGCACATTCAGGACCAACTGCCTACACCTCATTTCCCACCCTGTACAGCAAGCTGCACCGTAGCTGGCTCTCGGGAGTCGCGAGGACATCTCCAGCCGCCATCTACCCACACGCGTCTGTGAAGACGACGACAAGGTGACATTCTCCCCGGACTCCGGTGCTGAGGCCCTTCCCAAACCCATGCACGGCGGATGGGAAACAAGCACGTCAAGATCGTCCGACACCCCCCCTCGCTCCCCCCACTCCCCGCGAGTCACAGCAAACCGGGTGGATTTGCAGGGAAGGGAAGCAATTTGAAAAACGCTTCGCTTTAGCAAACCCGGGGCGGTGGAGAACACAGGCTTGTTTCTTCTAAGTGGTGCGGCTAAATTATAATTATATTTCATTCTGTGTTTCCCAAAAGAAGAACGTTTTTGTAACAAGACCCCACGTTTGGCGCCGGGCGATTATAAATCTTGTAAGTAGAGGCACGTGGGCCGCGGGAAGGGGGGAGCGCTCTGGATTTGTGGGCGGGACTTGGGCATCGTGGGGTCCTCTGAGCCTCGGGCTCCATATTTATGACGCTCGGGTGCTGCAGGAGGGAAAGGGTCTGTGTCGGGTGCGGTGCCACTAACGCTCCCTCCTTGCTTTTCTTGAATTTATCTCCTGGCAAAGAAAACTAAACGAATTCCTTGAAACCTAATAATACACTTTGTGCCAAGAATCCGAATGGGGGGCGGCCAGGAGAGGCGGCACTAATTACTCGGCTGATTTGTGGCATCCCTCACCCTGAAACGCTTTGTGCGAAAAGAACATAAAAAAAAAAAAAAACACGCACACACCCAAGGGGAACCTCCCGCCGCTGTGGTCGGGCGCAGCTGTCACAGAAAAGAATGGAGAGCTCCCGGCCGCGTGGCAGACGTGGGGCGTCCACGTCTCCCCCACCCCAGGGGTGGGAGGGAGTCCGGCCCGTCTCTGGCCTCAGCGCCCTCCTGTCTGGGTTGGGAACCATCCGGAAGGGCCGGGCTTCCTGAGGACACACAGCTCTGCCCTGTGTGTTTTGCAAACCAGCCTTGCGGAGGGCGGATCTCGCGTCCAGCGTCCATGATGCTTTTCTCGGGCAACCGCTAGGAACATTCCTGCCCTAATTCTGTGGCGGCGCATACTTTCCGGCCAAAACCCTTTGAACTTAGCTCAACGGATTGCATTCCGATACCCGTTTTCTCCCAGAGGCGAGCTCGGGGGCCAGGGTCTTGCCCACTGGTTTCGGGGAGATCACGGAGGATTCTTCTAGCTCTGGCTCTGCATCTAAATAGTTGTAATTCAGGACCTGCTTGACGGGAGGCTCAGAGGGGCAGACGGGGCGGAGGACGGGCACGACGCCTGTAAGGAGTTAAAGAATTTAAAAACAAAACACAACAAGCCAGTTGGCCCGGATTAACAACTAGAGGGCAGCCGTTGAGACACAAATCAGGTTGTTCGCGCCCAGAAACGGAGCCTGCTTTGGCCGCCATTCTGGCCAAAGACGGGACGAGAACAGCGTGGGCTGTGACGGTCGATCCCAGGGAGGGATTGGAAGGCCGGGAACGGTGAATAAAAATGCAGCCCTACGTACGGGGGGAGTGAGAACATTCTTGGAAGTGGCGAACCAGGTACTGCCTGTGGCCTCAGCATTTTGCCTGAAATTGGTCACATTGGAACAAACATCACATAGGGTGAGTGGTCGGCAGCGGCGACCCGGCTTGATGAAAGGGCAGGTGCTACGTATGCCCATTCTGTGCTCTTTGGCTCTTCTCGCAGGAACGGGGGGCACGGCATAGACGATCCTCCCCGACGCGGTGGGGTTGGTGCATGCGTCACACGGAACGGGGGACAACCGACATCCCCTTCGTATTTCCCCGCATTATTCACATGTCTTCAATATAATTTAAAAACCCAACCCTGTAAGAGGGAGGAAACAATTGTACCGAGTCGTGCCAGCGGCAGAGGGGATGTCGATCCGAGTAGGTCGCGGTCGTCCCCGCCGCCGTCTTGCTGAGACATGATGCGGAGCCCTCCAGCGGTTGAGTGCACGCCCGTTCTGTGGGCTGACGTTGAGAATCGAAGACAGCTGCGTGGGAAACACCGTCGTCACAGGGGACGGGAGAGCAAACGCAATAAGGCCACGGGAATGGGGGTCGGAGGAAGGTATTTCGCATTTCTTTTGGGTTCTGGCGTCGCTGGATGATCGCCGATCGGGAAAAAAAAATCAAAATTAAAATTAAAAAAAAATTGGTGATTGAGTTCTGGCTTGGGGTCGACCCACGTCTTGCTAATGGAACCCATGCTGAGCAACCCACCGCCCCGAGGTATCTCACAGTGTTTTGTTTTAAATCGCAGGGTACGACCGAAGATAGGATGAATCATAGCGTCTTGGGAGGGTCACGCTGTGCCACATGGGGGTCAGGGAAGGGCTGCCTGAGTAATTCCTCAGCCCGCCGGCAGCCAGCAGCTCCATCTGTGCCGTGCGGGTACCTGATGGGGAAGGCGTTTGGCACCGTCTCCCCGTTGTTTGAGCATCAGAGTCATTCTCGTTATGGGGTCAGATCCATCGATAGTGGCTGTCACCGCCAGGTACGGAATAGTCGCTGCGGTGAGGACGTCATGCAGGCAGTGAATTCGGGTTTCCAGGCCCGTGAAGAAAGACGACTTGAGAGACGCTGTGAGGACATCGCTGTGCACAGTGATGGGACAAAGGGGTGTTTCCTGGGCTGTGGATCTACACGCAATGCTTCCCACACGGGTGAGGGGCAGCTGGGCCTCGGTGGTCCTTCCGGGCATGAACAACGTGATCAATGTAGGAGCTGCTCCTCGTGGGATGGACACGCCCAGTGACGCTCTTTGGAAATAGGGCCTTATTTGCATATATACTCAACTTAAGATGGTCATTAGGGTGGCCCTAAATCCAACGACAGGGGTCCTCGTAAGAGATAGAAGAGGAGATGCAACGCAGAGGAGGGGCCCCGTGAGGATGGAGGCAGAGACAGAAGGGACGCGGCTACCAGCCCTGGGACGCCGGAAGATGCAGGAGGGACCGTCCCCGGAGCCCCTGGAGGAAGCGTGTCCCCCCTGGACCTCCGAAGGCTGGTCTCCAGAGAGATGAATTCCTGCTTTTGAGCCACGCGCTCTGTGACGGCGTGCTGTGGCCACCCCAGCACATGCATGCACCATGAAGGCCGCCGGGCGGGTGTCCATGGGCATTGCAAAGCCTTGACAGGCAGGGGCGGGGGCATCGAGGTGGGAAATGGAGATGAGAACCTGGCTTCACAAACAGGAATTGATGCAGAACCTCCAAGCTCAGGGCAGGAGCAAGAAGGACCCTCAGCTCCCGGACGTCTCTCCTGAGAACACCCTTACAGGCCATGGATGGGCAAGATGGCGGGCGGGAGCAGGGCAGAGTGCCCACCACGTTTGAGCTTGGGCTCGTCTCCGTGAAGGAGGGAACTGGGTTAGGGGGTCTGGAGCATAAGGCCGTGTAGGGTGGTCGGGGCGACACGCCAGTGTAGGGCTTCCTCCTTCCATTCCTGGAGACTGAAACAGGTGCATGGTGGGGAGACCCCTGGGGGGGGGGCGGGACCCACATCACGTGGGGTCCCTGGAGGGCAGGGTGGGCGCGGGAATCCAATCCGTGCAGGGGCTAGTCTGTGCTCAAACCCCACTGTCCTCCAACCCAAAGCCCAGTCTTGCCCCACATCCATGCGTCATCAGGGACAGTTCCCGGGGGCTCTTGCTTTTCCCTCACGGTGGACGTTGAGCAAAGCCGACCTTCAGACGCATGCCTGTGACACCGTCGGGTCACCACTGCGCACCAGTTGGTGGCACTATATCCTAATTGCAGGCAAAAATATTAGGGAAAATAAATAGCTTCCTTGTTTGTTTTTGACCGGTATACCAGCAGCCCGTTAATTTTTTAAAAATGAAAAAAATAAATAAAAATAAATAAAAACGTGCATGTAGGGGAAATAGGAAAAAAAAGACACAGACACAGGACAACTCAAGTCCAACATCACGTTCTGGAGAGGACACTTCGAACGTTTTGGGGTGAGCGTTTTGGGGGGAGCATCAGCATCATCGAGGGTTTGATTGCGTAGACGTCAACATATTCGTGAACAAATATCCGCGACAGGAACACGCGGTCTGGCTGGGTGGCCCACGTGCTTCGTGCGAGGTCACCGTCCCCGTGAACGTCCCCTCCCCATCTGTAACGCCCCGTCTACGGGATCTTGCGTGAGCGGCGACAGCTGGTCGACCTCGCGCTCTGTGAAGGCCAGGATGGCGTGTGGTTGTCCCCGGTGGGATCGTCGCCCTGAGCAGGTGGACACACAACTGTCGTGTGCGAGGGACTCGTGTGCATCAACGGCGTCTTCTGGGCGGACACGTGTCCCTGGAGACGCTGGCACGGACCTTTCACGCAGGCCTACGCGGTGAGCGAGTCCCTGAGGCCACGCGGGAGCTTCTTTCTGGGGCGTTGGATGCTCCTTGCAGCCCCGGGGATGCTCATGCTTTGCGGTGTGAGCCAGCGTGGCCACGGAGGTCGTGGTTTGCGTCTCTGTCCACGTGTGCGATGCGAGGTGGTTACCGGCCACCATCTTCTAGAGACGGCTCCAAGCATTTATGTTTGGAAGCCCGGACGGGCAGCAACGTGCGCATCAGGATCAGAGTGCAGATGTGAACCCGTTCAGACACCCACATGCATGATTACATTTAGAAGGAGCCGCGCGGAGCTCCCCGGCCCCCGCTGCATCCGACGGTTAGGACCGTGGCGTCTCCATGCGGCCACATGGCGAGGCTCTCGTTTTTTCTTTTCCTGTTTTCATCCTCCCTCAGAACCCAGCTTTGCACGTGCAGGCCCAACCCCCAAAGAGGTGTGAAGTCCCGCCAGGGAAGGTCAGCGTCTCTTCCTGCTGAGCGGGCCAGCGCGGGCTAAGTGGAAACACACGGCCCAGCAGCCCCGCTCCGTCTTGCGGATTTCCTCGGCCTCTCGCGGAGAACCCCGGCCTCTCCTCGGGATCACGAGAACGATGTGCGAACACGGCGCTTCTCCCTCGTTCGGAGGGAGGGACACTTCCGGACGTGCTCGGCAAATCCAAGTGTTCTGACCTCGCGACATTTCGACGAGTTAAGTCTAAGTGAATCAGACACATGTGGATTCAATTTGCTTCTTCACCCTCGGCGTTGAAGGGCTTTGGCAGGTCCTTCCTTCCTTTCCTTCTTTCTTTCTCTTTTCTTTCTTTCTCTTTTCTTTCTTTCTTTCTTTCTTTCTTTCTTTCTTTCTTTCTTTCTTTCTTTCTTTCTTTCTTTTCTTTCTTTCTTTCTTTCTTTCTTTCTTTCTTTCTTTCTTTCTTTCTTTCTTTCTTCTTTCTTTCCTTCACTTCCTGGCGACCTAAACAGGTGCACACGGGGATGACTCCTGGGACAGCTGAACCCACAGCTGTGGGGTCCCCAGGGGGGTGGTGAGGGGAGCAGGGCGGGTGCAGGAATTCAGACCGTGCATGCATCCATGCGCTGCAACCCCACCGTGTCGCGATGTGCTTTGGAAGCAGAGTCCCCATTCGGGGATCTTAGGGAGTACACTTGGGAAAAGCTACAAAGAGTATAAGTGGCAATTGAGGAAACAGGCGTGGGCTCGGTTGGGGTGCCGCTGGCGTGGGTAGCACGCCGCCTGCGTCCTGGAGCTTGCAGCTGACCTGAGCCTGCAGGGTGCAGGGTTTGGCCGCCGCTGCACTGCCGCCGGGATGTTTCGGGCTCGCCAGGCCTGGCCGCATCATTTGCATCGTGCCTGCTGAGTCCAGACGCGGGCGGGAGGGCGGGCGGGAGAGCATGAAGGGCGTGAGCCGCCCTTGGGTCACCTGCAGGCATCTGCATGCCTTGACCTCCACCCCAACTATTAGCATGTCATCAAATGTGTGCTCGTGCAGGAATGCGGGATCTTGGCGGAGCAGCAGGGCTCCGAGGCCTTGGATGGTGTTGAGGCAGCGTTCACGCCGCGGCTGCATGTCGCCCGTCTCTCTATCTCTTTATTTCCGGCAGTGGCGGTGGCGGTGGGGGTTGGGGGGGACGTGCAGCGGTGTCATGGCAGCCTAATGAATAGAAGATGAGACGTAATCAGTGAGATGTGTCACCAATTATGTAAACATGTCATCTTTGTTTTTGTCAATAAGAATTACAGGCAGGCACATTTTCCTTACGGAGCGTCAGCGCGAGCCCCCGGAAGCTGGGAGAGGGGCTGGCGGGGCGGGGGGCCCGCTGTCGGAGGGCTCTGCTGTCTGTCGGGAAGTGATTAGATGCCACGCACGCCGAGGGTGCGGGGAGCATCCCTCGCGGGGCCCCTAATCATCCTTGGCATCCGCTGTCAGGAAGACGGCTTTGGAGCCGCGCCGGAGCCCATTAGGGATGAAGCAGCCGATGACGGAAACAAATAGGGTCTTAATCTCCCAAGAAAGGGGGCATCGCAGGCCGGCCTGGGAGGCAGGGTCCCTGAGCGGCGGCACCGGCGGGGCTGTCTGCGTCCCCCCGGAATGGGGCTGGGCTCCCGCCTGCGGGACCCACGGTGGGGCCAGGTGTGCGCTGGGCTGTGGCCGCCGAGGGTGCTCACACGAGGGTGACCATCCACAGTTGGCCCCGGTTTTGGTGAAGCGATGGGGGATTTCAGCTCCCTGCTCTTGAGCTGTTTGGCACGAGCCCCGCGTTAGCAGGTGTCTTTGTGTCTGGAGAGCGAAGGAGCGTTTTTGTGTGAATAAGTAGAAAAGATTGAAGGTGTCTGCGGAGAGCTCCAGACTTCGCCCCTGGCTTCTGGGGGCGCGGAGCCGTGTGGGTGGACGCCTGATACGGGTAGCTTGGTGCTCCACTCAGGAACCTATAACCAAACACCACAGACTCGGGGGCTGCGCACCTGTCCTGGAGGCTGCAGACTGAGTCCAGGTGCACGCTGGGGTCTGGCGGGGATCCTCTTGCTGGCTCACACACGGCTATAGGGTGGAAGGGACCAGGGCGCTCGTGGGGGTCTCTCTTCTAAGGTCCTTAATCCCATCACGGGGGCTCTACTCCCGTGACGCCGTTTCCTCCCAAAGGCCGCACCTCCAACGACCCCATATTGGCACTGGAATGAACTTGAGGACATACGGTCAGGCCAAGGCCACCTGTGCGCGGGGCAAGGTCCTGCTGGGTCGTCTCAGGATGTGATTAGGGGCTGGGTATGGGCACACGGGATGGACAAAGCTGGGCGTGGGAGCAGCCATGGCAGGTGCTCATGTAGGGTGGTGCATTCGGGGTCGTGCCATGTAGTCGTGTAGGCTGGTGGATTCGAGGTCGTGCCAGGTAGTCCTGTAGGGTGGGGATTCAGGCTCGTCCCAGGTACTCCTGTAGGGTGGTGGATTCGAGGTCGTGCCAGGTGCTCATGTAGGGGGATGGATTCAGGGTCGTGCCAGGTACTCCTGTAGGGTGGTAGATTTGGGGTCGTGCCAGGTAGTCCTGTAGGGTGGGGATTCAGGGTCGTCCCAGGTACTCCTGTAGGGTGGTGGATTCAGGTCGTGCCAGGTGCTCGTGTAGTGGGATGGATTTAGGGTTGTGCCAGGTGCTCCTGTAGGATGGTGGATTTGGGGTCGTGTTAGGTGCTCATGTAGGATGGGGATTCGGGGTCGTGCCAGGTGCTCGTGTAGCATGGTGGATTCGAGGTTGTGCCAGGTGCTCATGTAGGGTGGTGGATTCAGGGTCATGCCTGGTGCTTGTATAGGGTGGTGGATTCGGGTCGTGCCAGGTACTCCTGTAGGGTGGGGATTCGGGGTCGTCCCAGGTACTCCTATAGGGTGGTGGATTCAGGTTGTGCCAGGTGCTCACGTAGGGGGATGGATTCGGGGTTGTGCCAGGTGCTCGTGTAGGGTGGTGGATTTGGGGTCGTGCCAGGTGCTCACATAGGATGGGGATTCGGGGTTGTGCCAGGTGCTCATGTAAGATGGGGATTCAGGGTCGTGCCAGGTGCTCGTGTAGGGTGGTGGATTCAGGGTCATGCCTGGTGCTTGTATAGGGTGGTGGATTCGGGTCGTGCCAGGTACTCCTGTAGGGTGGGGATTTGGGGTTGTCCCAGGTACTCCTGTAGGATGGTGGATTCAGGTTGTGCCAGGTGCTCATGTAGGGGGATGGATTCGGGGTCGTGCCAGGTGCTCGTGTAGGGTGGTGGATTTGGGGTCGTGCCAGGTGCTCATGTAGGATGGGGATTCAGGGTCGTGCCAGGTGCTCGTGTAGGGTGGTGGATTCGGGTTGTGCCTGGTGCTCGTGTAGGGTGGCAGATTCGGGATCATGCTGTTTCAGTTGATATGGAGATTGACATCAACTATTTGAGCAATCAACGAATCCCTTAGTTAATAGTCAATCAGCCGGAGCCCCCGTAGGAACTCCAAATCCTGGTGCTCCCAGGGGCTTCCTTGCTTGGCCTTCTCCATGTGAATTGTTGCACATCAGTGCTTGAAAGTCTCGCTTCCCAGACCTTGTGGGAGAGGACAACAGGACCCTTGTCCTTCCTTGGGCTTGAGAGGTCATCTCTGATGAGAGTCTTTATTTCCTGCATTTACCCTGTTTCCCCAAGATTGCAAACTCCCAGAGGACGGACTATGTATCTCATTTTTCTGGGTGTTGTCCCTCCTGGTGCCAAATGCCTTCCTCTATCCTACAGCTCACCTTCTCAAGGTGGGACCTAGCACATCTTAGTGGGGATCGTTAGAGGGACAGTGGCTTGGGGAATCAGGAGACCCTACTTCAATTCTAGTTTGGCATCTACCAGACACCGAAGGACAGATCCTGTGTGATTCCACGTATACGGGGTCCCTAGGGGAGTCCCATCCAAAAGAGACAGGGAGTAGATGGTGGGACCAGGGACTGGGGCTGGGGGGACAGGGAAGTAGTGGCTCATGGGGACGTCGCTGCAGTTTGGGACGATGGAAAGTTCTGGAGATGATGGTGGAGATGGTTGCACAACAGCATGAATGGGCTCCATGCCACTGAGACGTGCACTTAAACGTGATTGCGATGGCGTCTTTTACGTGTATGTGTATTTTACCACTATTTTTACAAATTAAAAAATAAATAAATAAAACGAAGGAGATGATTAAAATGGGAAGAGGAGAATCATGGGCTCCTTCTTTGGTTTTGACTGTCCAGAGATGACTGTGATCTTTACCGGAGTCTTCACCGCAGGCAACCCAGCTGTTCACACAGAGGATGCAGTGCGACGGGCCAGGAAGGTGGCAGGGCAGGGGGGGCGGGTTGTAGGGGGTACAGTTACTTGATTTTTCTGTGCTGAGCTCCATTTGCATAAGGCCTTTGAGAGGCATCCTCGAGACGGTCAGGCACAAGGGTTGGCTTCTTTGGACAATTGGCCAACCTCTCCAAGTGTCTGAATTTGGGGAAATTGAGAAAAAAAAAAAAAAAAGATCTATCTGTGTATGTTCACAAGTACGGAGTATTTTCCGTAGACCAGAGAGAGACAACGATCATCCTGTGCGTGTGTGAGATAAAGTCCGACCTCCATCCAGATAAGGGGCCCTGATAGGAGTCAATGCCATGGGCCGTCCTGGTGCCATTTTGGGTGCGTCTTCAGGGACGACTCCTCTGTCACGTTTGACGTTCCAACAGTCCCAGCCCCCGATTTGTAGGAAGACTTTGTAGGAGAATTGGTGGGTAACCACAGAAGAAAAAGATTTTACCCTAAAACTGTGAGGCACACAAGGAAGCACTGAAAAATCCCGCCAAATGCTTACGTGTTGATTTATTTTTTAAAAGACAACTTTATGGGGCAGCCCAGGTGGCTCAGTGGTGGAGCATCTCCCTTTGGCCCAGGTTGTGATCCCGGGGTCCAGAGATCGAGTCCCACATCGGGCTCCTTACACGGAGTCTCCCTCTGCCTGTGTCTCTGCCTCTCAATCTGTGTCTCTCATGAATAAAGAAATAAAATCTTAAAAAAAAATAAAATAAAAGACAACGTTATGGAGGCATAATCGACACTCCGTGAAATGCACTCTTTCTGAACAATTGTACGCTTTTCAGTAAATTCACAGACTTGCATAAGCACCGCCACAGTCTAATCCTGAAATGTTTCCATCACTCCCCAAAAAAGGGAAGCCACAGGCCTATTTGCACGCAGTGCCCTGACGTCCCCCACATCTACCTCCAGCCCGAGGCAACCACTAATCTACTTACTGTCCCTACAAATTTCCCTTTTCTGGACAATTTATATAAATGAAATCATGTGCTCTTTTGCGACTGGCTTCTTTCACCGAGCAGAACGTTTCTGAGGATCATTGGAGTTGTGATGTGCATCCCCAGGTGAGTCCTCCCTGCAGAGAGATACCATCGATTCCGATGGGTGGACGCCATTTGGGGTATCCATTCACCGGCTGGTGGACACGTGGCTTGTTTCCGTGCTTTGGCGCTCAGAAATAATGGTGCCAGGAACATGGCCTTACAAGTGTTGGTGTAAGCACATGTTTTCACGCCTCCCGGGTACATACCTACGTGTGGGAGAGCTGGGTCGGAGGCTCATGGTACGTTCAACTTTTTTTTTTAGTATTTTTTTTATTTTTTATTTATTCACGATAGACCCACCAAGAGCACATGAGGGTTCGTCTCTCTCCACACCTGACAACAGCTGTCTGTAAACACGAGAGCCTCTCTTGAGAGCGTGAAGTGGCGTCGGGTGGTTGTGATTTCCCCGATGGCTACAGGTGTCGAGTCTAAATGTCGAAACCCCGATGGCTGTGAGGCACGTGCTAATGTTCCTTTGTGGTGTAGGTTTTGGACGTTGGCTCTGGCATTTAAGCGGCTCAGGTCAACGGGTTCCTGCTCGGCTGTCTTCTTCCCCAGGGGAAGTTGTTTGCTCGCGAAACGCGCGGAGAGTGAGTGAATGAGATAAATTGACGCACGAATGAATAGTCCAATGTGGCTTTATCATTTTAATCTTCTTGATGACAAAAGCCATTTGCTGGACTTGGTGACTGTCTTGTTTCTCCTCCAGTGCTGGATTCATTATGTTCCTCATGGCAGATTGCTTTGGTCACTGCTCTTAATTTCGTCGCCACGGTTTAGAGGATGGAGGTGCCTGCCTGAAGGCTCTCTGTGGTTTTGAGCCGCGCTAATCAGCCATTCATGATTTCCACAGATGTCTATGAAACGTGCCACTCCCGGGATTAAACGCCCCGCGTCTGTTGTGCAGGAGACCAGAGTCTTTCCCTGCACGCCAGAGCCAGCACACGTAATATCAGTAAATTAATTATGCTACATTCACGTCTGCCCAAAGTTTAGTTTCTGCTTACACAGAGGATTCTCTGGCTGCACCGACTGATTCGTTTGCTGGACAAACTTCAACCGTCCCCATTTATTTCCTCGGGCAAAGGAAATATGAAGTTCTTAACAGAAAATACCTACCCTGCTTATAATGACAAATAAGGCAAGGGGAGCTTTGCTCTGTTTAAAAATTCCCTGTATGATAGAACACACATTCAAACTCTGTGTGATTTAAAAATAGGTTGCCCTATCTCTGCATAAACAAGTGCGCTTGGGATTCTTGGATGGCGTTAAACAAACCTGGGGAGGAATGCCAGCCTTCAGAGAAACAGATGGTCTCATAATCTAAATACAATCTAAACATACGCAACTTTATTACGTGTGCATCCATCCAGTTTCTATCCATAGATGCACCCATGTATCCGTCCATCCATCCATTAGTCCATTAATCCATCCATCCATCCGTCCACTCATCCATCCATCCATCCGTCCACTCATCCATCCATCCGTCCATCCACTCATCCATCCATCCATCCATCCATCCGTCCACTCATCCATCCATCCATCCATCCATCCATCCATCCATCCATGTATCCATGCATGCATCCACTCACCCATGCATGCATGCATCCATCCATCCATCCACTCATCCATCCGTCCACTGATCCATCCATCCATCCATCCATCCATCCATCCATCCACCCACCCACCCTCCCATCCATCCATCCATCCATCCACTGATCCATCCATCCATCCATCCATGTATCCATCCATCCATTAATCCATCCACCCATCCACTCATCCATCCATCCATCCACCATCCATCCACTCACCCATGCATCCATCCATCCACCCATCCATCCCTCCATCCACTCATCCATCCAGGTACTCATCCATCCATCCATCCATCCATCCATCCATCCATCCATCCATTCATCCATCCATGTATCCATCCATCCATTAACCCATTAATCCATCCATCCATCCACCCACCCATCCACTCATCCATCCACCATCCATCCACTCACCCATGCATCCATGCATCCATGCATCCATGCATCCATCCATCCATCCATCCATCCATCCACCCATCTATCCCTCCATCCACTCATCCTCACAGCATTTCAGTCTTGGAAGACATTGAGCTGCAAGTAGATAAAACACAGGCAGATATGTGAGCTCTTACATCTCACAAGAAACCACCAGCAAGTTCAGAAGGACACACCTGTAACTGTCTACCAGTGTCTGGGTGTCTTTCTGTACATAGGTCTCCTGACACAGGTGTGTGTGTACACGTATATGCATATGTCTCTCTGCACACACGCTGCATGTGCACCATTTATATATGTGCATATGTGTGATCATATGTGTATCCCATCTGTGATGTTTGTATGTGCACTTTCTTTAGGCTGTGAGACTGCTCTGGTAGAGGAGGTTTATGTTTCACACCAGGTCTGTGAGATTATCCTGACATCTCCCCCACCCACTTGGATGACCCCATCTTCATCACTTACCCAAGATGACCCCATCTCCCCCTCCAATGTGGATGACCCCATCTCTGCCACCAACCCAGGATGACCCCATCTCCCTCACTTACCCAGGATGACCCCATCTCCCTCACTCACCCCGGATGACCCCATTCCCCTCACTTACCCAGGATGACCCCATCTCCCCCACCTACCCAGGATGATCCCATCTCCCTCACTCACCCAGGATGACTCCATCCCCCTCACTTACCCGGGATGACCACACCTACCCCTCCAATGTGGATGACTCCATCTCCCCCACCAACCCAGAATGACCCCATCTCCCCCACCAACCAGGATGACCCCATCTCCCTCACTCACCCAGGATGACTCCACTCCATCCCCCTCACTTACCCGGGATGACCCCACCTCCCCCACTCACCTGGATGACTCCATCTCTCCCACCAACCCAGGATGACCCCATCTCCCCCACCCACCTGGATGACCCCATGTCCCCCACCAACCTGGACAACCACCAATCTATTTTCTGTGTCCATGGGTCTGCCTCTTTTGCACAGTCTCACGTCCGTGGGATGACACGCAATGTGACCGTGTGTGTCTGTGTCTGTCAGTGAGCATCATGTCCTCAAACTCCATCCACGTGGTAGCAGGTGTCAGAGCTCCATTCCTGTTCATGCCTGTAGAGTATTCCATTCTTTGGACGGACCCCATTGTGTTTATCTATCCTCCTGTGGATGGACACTTGGGTTGTTCCCTCCTTTGGGGGCCTGACCCTGTCTCCATGAACAGTGCAGGGGCTCTTCCCTCTTGGGTGCTCTCCTGATGGCTCAGTCTGGGGCATATACACTTTTACCCACATCTCATCCTTGTGAAACCCCTTTTTCCCACACAAACAGGGGGAGCTCTTGACTGAGATAGCTCTTGCCACACGGAGCTCAGTGGCCTCATTGCCTTGTTTGCCTTTATTCTTGAGCTTCCCCTGTATTGTGGGACATGAAGGTGACTCTGCAGATATTATGGTAGTATGATGAGGTCGTGCCCTAAAATAAGTGTGTTTGAATATAAAAATGAGTCAGTTTCAACAGAAATATTGTCAGTACAGGTGGAAGTGGGATGTGCCTAAAGTCCTAAAGGCGGCAAATGAAGAAACTGGGAGGAATTTGATCATGTAAGCCTTGAAGGAAATGCAGGTGAGACCCACCTAGAGATGCTGAGCTGAGAGGTCTTGTGTTTCTCATTATCAGGCCTTTAGATTCAGACGTAGGGGCTCAGAGACACCCATTTCTGAAGCCATCCCTGCATTTATGCTTCATCCTCCATGACACGTGGTTTCTCTAGACAGCAAGGAAGGACTGACAGTTGAGTTTTGAGTTATTTCTCTCCCCCAAATGCCTACAATGGAGATTTCTATCTTGGTTGCTGATGATGGCTAATTTTATAGGTCCACTTGCCCAGGCCATGGTGCCCACATATGTGGCCAAACATTATTCTATATGTTTCTGTACTGTTATTTAGATGGGCCTAATGATATCATTCGGTACATGTCGAAAAGAGCAGATCCCCTCCAGAATGTGGGTGGGCCTCGTCTAATCAGTTGAAGGCCTTCAGAGTCACAGAAGAGGCAGGAAAAAACCCATGATATACCCAAAGGAGAGGGAATTCTGTGTCCAGGTGGCCTTGACTAGCTGCAGCATTGGGTCTCCCCTGGGTCTCACTGCTGACTGACCCTCCAGAATCGGGGCTTGGAGCCTCCGTAATCACAGTCAGCAATTCCTTAAAAACACCTCTCTGGTGATAAAAGTGCATTCTCAACCCTACTGGTTCTGTTTTTCTGGGTGATGCGTGCTTCCCCTTGCTACAGAGGTCAGCCAAGGTGGCTTCCCGTTGGGGATTTTTTAAAAAAGCGGCCTGCGTGCAATATCGAGAGAGAGAGAGAGAGAGAGAGAGAAATTGAGAGAAACAGAGATTGTGAGAAAAAAGAGAGACTCTCCACTTGAAACCCAGTGTCTATGACCTCGGGGGAGTTTGCGTTTCATACTTACGGCACCAGAATCCAAATCCAGAATCCAAAAATCTTGCTTCAAAGCCCCCTGAATGCTCCACGGTCGTTTTTGGCAAAATGGAGCCAGTGCTCATTGGGACGATGGGCTTTGATCGCCACAGCGGACGCCGGTTGAATCAGCTCCAGGCGCAGGGTCAGGCCTGCTCTGCACACGGGGTCATGTCAACCGCGTGGGGTCCATGACATGGGCAGGAAATGCCGTGTGTCCGTCCGTTCCCTGAGGGCGACCGCGGTCTGGAAGCGGGAGGTCCTTCCCAGTGGGTCATCGGAAGGCCAACCGTGGCCAATGGTGGGACGTGCCTACGTCGTGCTCCCTACCTTATCACAGGGGCATTTTCACGGGTCACATCGTCATCACGAGGGGAAAAAAAGTGAGCACGGCACGGTACGGTGTTTTAAGAGAGAGCAGTATTTATGTAGAGAGATTCACATACTTTATTAGGGCCAGTTGCAATAATCGTTCTATTTTATTACTACTTATTGCTAATTTCTAACAGTGCCCGGTTTATAAGGTCAGTTTTATGGTAGGAATGAATGTGTGGGAGCAACACAGCCTGTGTCTGCCATTTGAGGTTTCCGCCGGGGGTCCTGGTGCGTACCCCCCACCGATACCTGCATAACCCACGCCGGGGTGATGTTCGATCCCTCTCTATTTCCTATGGTCTGGAATCTGGCCGGCAGCCTCCTCGGCCGTCCCCACGGGCAGGCAGGTTGTGCTTTGCAGACACGTCTTCTGTTGCCCCGTCCTGCAGGCACTTGCAGGTTTGCAGCGAGGCTTTGTGTCCAAAGGTGAGCACGGGGGCCTTCCCAGGGGTGGAACCGGGGGAGGCCCTGAGACCTGGGGCCTCCGTCCGCTTGACGCCGGGACCTCGCCGAAGTTTGCAGCTCCCACGCTCTCGAATGGCACCGAGGTCCCAACACAAAAGAGATGCTCCGGAGTCAGGCGAGGATTCGGGGGGCGACCTCTGCAAGGGGCCCTGGGCCAGCACGACGCGTCCCATCCGCACACGAGCGCTCTGTGCTTCCAATAGCGCCCGGTGCACCCGATTCCAAACGGTGCACGATGCTCCTCACCCTTTTTGTTCTCCAGTGCGGTCCTTATGAATCTAAGGAACAATTGTCACTTCTCGTTACGGGAACATAAACCTACGAGAACTGATGGGGCTTTCTACCTAATGCTGTTACCCGAACCGGGTTTGTTTATTTAATGAACAAAACGTCACATCCCATCTCCCTTCTCCTGACGTCTGAGCCTCTGGCAGCTGCTGGTGGCAGATTTCTTGCGACAGGGGTGCTGGATTAACTAATTTAATTTGCATGTCGTGCAAAAGTAAAAGCCAACGCACGCGCCTCGTCAGAGGGAGTTTGTTTTAAAGCTGGGGTTTGTTTTAAAGCCGACGACCCCCGGGGTGCGGTGGGTGTGTGTCTTTGGGGGCTTGGCAGGGTGGCCGGCAGGACCCACGCGGCCTCGGCTCCCGGAATTGGTGGCGACGCGAGATGAAAAGCTGCGCTGGGAGATGCAAGTGCCCGGAACGAGATACATAAGTGCCCCAGGAGCGCATCAGACTGAAGGCGGGCCAGAAAGCTTCCCTTCTCATGCCGTGCCAACTTCGCGGGCGAGGACGGTAGCCAGGGTCGGAAACGCGCTTTGCACAAGTGACGACCTGTCACTTAGCGAGCTACCCGGCGCGGGGCCACTTTATGATTACAAAGGGCGCACGGGGCTCAGATTGTGCAGCGTTTATGCGGGCGTGGTGTGTCTTCACGCACGCGCGTCCCCGGGAGCAGAGATTGCAGCCCAGCCCGCCCGCTGGCTGGTCTTGAGCTCCTGCTCTGGAGAAGGCGCACGGATTACTCCAGGCCCCAGCCAAGGCGAGGACGATGCACGCACGGCACCGCCTTTGGGGGCTTTGCAGGCGCGTTGTGCACCGTGGCCAAGACCAGAGCGGCCGTTCGCGGACTGCGGCACAAAACACGGTCCGTGTGCGTGCTACGTGACAGCGCCCGGCTCTGAAGCGCGTGGTAGGAGACCCAGTTGTGAGAGTGTCTGGCAATTAAAAATAATTGGGAAGCAGCTTTCGCTCAGCTCTTCCAAGAATGCCAGCTACCCTATAATGATGTTTCATTAGACATGCGGAAAGCTGTGCGCTCCGTATGGCAGTGGCAATTAAAGAGGATCATACGGGGGGGGGGGGGGGGAGAAAAGAGAAACATTAAAAATACCCTGGCTGAGATTAGCATTGCATTTAATGGCCACTTCATTAACTAATTGATTTCTTATTAGTTACAGGGAGAAGCCCCGGTTAGACGCTCTGCACACGTAATTAGCGGCATTTACACAATTAGCCACTTGCTCGTTTCGCAGCTCAGCGTTCTCAGAATCGGCCGCGGCGGTGGCAGCGCTGTGGGCCATTTGAATCGCTTTATTTTATTTTTCTTGCTAATATTGGCCTAACCTTCAAATAAAAAAAATTCTCTTTCCACCCTCACACACCCTCCGCGTGTGCAAACACACACACAGACACACACCTGCCTCACTGCCCCCCCCCCCCCCGCCCAGCCGCAGGCCTCCCTGTATTTAATCGGGACATTAAATGCACGGGAACTGGGGACGTCGGGGCAGGATCCTTCTCTCTGTCCTTCATTTTCTAATTCTTTAATGGGTCTGGTGAAGCCGATCCCCGTCGCTGATGAAAATAGTCGCCGGGTGCTTTCTGCCCGTCCAGCTGGCGAACATGATGAGGGTCGTGTTTTGCAACTGGCGCACGGAGCGGCTGTAAGCTAGACCACACATCTCTCTCTGCGTTATTTTCTATTTTTTGGCTTTTTTTTTTTTTTTTGCTGAAGTCTTGGGGAGCGTGCCTGGGGCGGGGCGTCTGGCACTTGGATGTCCCCGTTTCTTCTCCCAACGTGGAAATGCACCTGCTGGGAAGCTGGCAGCGGGGACGCCATTCTGACCTCAGCAAACGCTTTCTCGTGGGCACCCAAGGATGTGTTCACACGACTCCCGGGGCCAATGGCAGAGGCTAGGGCTGAGTTTCGGGGAAGACCGTGGAGATATCAGCTGTTTGTTGCCTGATGTTTTGCACGGACTCTCAGTCATGGAAGATTTGATGGAGACAGAGGTGATCTGAGGTCCTCACAGCACGGATGACACTGTGGATGAAAAGGGTTAAATGTCATGATACTCGGGGTCAGTCTCGCTTCATGTGTGCTTGTGTCCTGTTATGGGAGGAACTGTGTCTCTTCCAAATTCATATTGAAGCCCTTACTCCCAGGACCTCAGAATGGAACTCTATTTGGAGGTAGGGTCTTTAAAGAGGGGCTTATGGTAAAATGAGGTCAGTAGGGTGGGCTCTGATCCCATAGGACTGAGGCCCTTCTAAGAATAGGGGATGAGGACACAGATATGCACAGACGGACAATCATTGAGGATGCATGGAGAAGACAGGGTCTAAGTGCCCACTAGAGAGGCCTCAGCCCCTCCTGGATCTCAGACTCCCAGCCTCCAGGACCAGGAAACAAGAAATGTATGTTATTTGAGCCACCCTACTCTTTATCGTGCTAGCTCCTAGAAACTTGCACACCTCTCCTTGCTGAGGCTCTGCAGCCCCAAGAAGGCTCAGACGGTGTGACTGCAATGAAGCTCCATGATGCTGGGTCAATCCCTGCCCCAAAGGGTAGCACCTTGAATGCATCATCATCATTCTTCCAAAGAACGCAAGACGGAGCCCCTCTGTGCCCAGGAAAATGTGGACAGAAGCCATTAGGAGGCTCAGTGCTCCATTTGTTTTTTTCTTGAATAAAGATGCTTTTTAGAACTCATCTTAACCATTTTTAAGTGTATAGTTCAATGGCGTTAACCATCAGCACCGTCACCTCCAAAGCATCCCATTTTGTAAAACTGAAACTCTAACTCCCCATCGCCCAGACCCTGATCCCATCATTTACTTTATGGCTCCATAAATATAACTCCTCTATGGACCCCATATACATGGAATCCTACAGGATTGGGCCTCTTGGGTCTGGCTCATCTCCCTGAACACTGTGTCCTCAAGGTCCATCCAGGACATGGCAGGTGAGGAACACGCCTCCTTTCCAAGAACGAGCACTATTGCACTCTGTGGATGGGCCACCGTTTGCTTATCCCTCCATCCGTTGATGGGCGTTGAAGTCGCTCCCACCTGTGGTGAACAATGCTGCTTTATAAATGGGTCCGTGGATTCCAAATATTTTATAAATCGGTCCATTGCTAGAAATCACATTTTTTAATGATTTCCCACGTGCCACCTCCTCCCCCCAAAAGCATCGTATGTAATCTGGGAGACACCAGTAATATGTGTCAGAGAAATCCCAAGGAAACTGTGTTTATCCTATAGGAGTTAAATCCAAGATGGCGGCAGGCCTTCCCGCTAGTTTCTGGGGCTAAGTAGACGTGAGCACGAATGCTAACTTTGCCACTTGCTGGCTGGAAAATGCCTCCTTCTGATGTCTGGGAATCAAAGACAGCACGTCCCTTTGGCATCCCTGGGGGATTTACTGGGGTCTTGTCTTGCATTCAGCTGTTCTCGTGTGAACAGTTGTAAACCTGTGGTTGAGCCCACTGGTTGGATGGACAGGATGCCTCCCCTTTGGGGATATGAGTTGTGATCTCTCCGTGACCGTGTGCAGGAGTTGCCGGCTGCGTGGAGAGATGAATGGTTGGGACCCAGATGTGGTGCATGAGGGAGGATGGCAGGGATCCAAGGAGTGGTCTCAGGCAAGAAATAATCAGAGAGGCAGTGTGGGCGACGGTGGGCATTTTGGGTGGTGAGCTTCTCTCTTTCCCTTTTTTATTTTTTAAAAGATTTTATTTATTTATTTATGAGAGACACAGAGAGACAGAGAGGCAGAGACACATGCAGAAGGAGAAGCAGGCTCCATGCAGGGAGCCTGACGTAGGACTCGATCCCAGGTCTCCAGGATCAGGCCCTGGGCCGAAGGCGGCGCTAAACCGCTGAGCCACCCGGGCTGCCCTCTTTCCCTTCTTTAGATGCCCTGAGACATAGGTGGATATTCTTCAGCCTGGTGGAGCTGAGCCTGTGTTCCTCCCATGCCGAATTCTGAACCTTCCCGGGATCCCTTGGAAATGCCCATAAAACCACAAAGCTTGAGGCTGGCGACCCACCTCGTTTCACTTCACTCCGCGTCCGTCTCCCGATTGTGTTTGTCTCACCCATGGTGAGACCTGGGTGAGCATCCCCCGGGAAAATCATTCAGTCACGCTGGTGGCCAGACAAGTGATAAACGCATGAAAATTTAACACCGTGCTTAGCACGTGTTTGGGACACAGGATTCCACCAACTTGAGTACAGGCTATTATCCCATTTACATTCATGGGGGAAGTGGTGCCACAGGAAAAGAAAAATCGCTCGCAAACCAGGTATGGAGAAGTAGTCATTGCAAAATGTTCGGTCCCTCTCTCCCGGCACTACCTCTTGGGTGGGTGAGGGTTCGCTTCTCTGCTCAAAATGCATTTGGGTGCTTAGCTCACTTTTCATGACTCTTGGAGTTGCTGTGAGAACCACTGTCCCCGGGGCCGCTGCTGCATCCTTGGTCCAGACCCCGGAATGAACTCACATGGACCCGAGAGGAGCCCAGCCTGGTCCAGAAGCATAGCTGCCCAGCCGCACCAGGCTGCAATCAGCCAACCCCAGTTGGATAAACAAGAGCGAGCGACCATTTCTTTTACGCATCCAAGATAAGCAACATTTTGTTACTCGGCTGTAGCTGACTGCTGCAGGCTAGTGTGGACGGCTCTCGGTCAGCACCAGGCCAGGATGCAAACACATAGAACTCTAACCCGACCCTTATGAAATGGGAAGCTATTCGGAAAACTAAGAGGTGGGTATAAATTGACCAGACAGAGCCACGTGAAATTGCTGACATGTGACCACTTCTGACATAGGAAAATAGCAATTTTACATCATGTGACCTAACACCATTTTTTTAAAAGAAATAGACCCATAGAAAACATATAGGGTGTCCCCTCCCTCGCACACATGCTCCCACACATCTGTACTTACTGGGTAGAGAACAGCTAAAAATGACAGTACAGATGTGGTGGGGTTTTTTTGTTTTTTTTTTTTTTTTTTAGTACGGATGCTTTTAATTTAATTATGAGATGATGGAATTTAGGACTTGAAGCTACTTGGGAAATGATAGAAGTCTGGTCTAAAGAAATACTTGCAGGGACGTTAAGCATCTACTCAGGTCAGGTATCCAGCTATCAGCTCAGCTGGATCTAGAATCCAGACCCACGGTTGGCTTTGCACCGTACACCTCGGCAAAAACGCACAACACGGTATCAGATAAAGCGATGCATGATCTATAAAATAGAACTTTACAAAGGAATCCACCGCACTCTGCTAAGATTCACTATAATAAAAATTTCACTGATTTTGTTGAGTAGGAATAATGCCAGTCTTAAGGACAGGACAGCAGGTATCACAGAATATTGTAAAAAACAGACTTTCAACGCATATAATATTAAATGCTTGCAAAGTTTTGATGAATGACGCTCCGGTGGGTAATCCGATCATTTGATAGGCAATTATAATCGATCCCACATTTTTAGGTGTAAAATAAATGCTTCCAGACTACTGAAAGTGTCACCAACTCCCCTGAAATCTTTACGCTATTAATTTACTCGGAGGCTTTTCTTCATAGCCAACACTAAGATAAATTTCAGCCCAAATTCTGAATTTATGAGATCCTAATTAACGAGGTTTTATTGAAGAGACGTCTTGTTCCTGATGTGATTTTAATGTCATCGTTATCAATTATCTTGGTAGTTCAATAGCCCAAACACAGCAAAGTTTAATTCATTTCTATCAAACGAAACAAAAGGGAAACACACACGTACCCAGAAGATGCATTAAGGGGGCAGAAATAAAATCATTCTAACATCCATCTTGAGGCGTTGAGCCAATGTGTCTCGAGGACCACATCTATTTTTAAAGAGAATAAGATAAGGTTGCTGTTGCTCCTGACTCCCTCTCCTGGGACGGAACCACAGGAGGCCTCCCTGGGCTGTGTCCCCTCCCAGGGGACAAGATAGAGCTTTCAGGATGATGACCTCAGGCTCTCTCTCAACCAGCCACTCTCTGTAGACTTGCTAATGGAAGAAGAAGACCACACTTACCCCGTTAATGGCTTGGCTCCTGGCTTTCTTTGGGCTTTTGACTTTCAATAAGATGGATTGAAAAACAGCATAATGCAAGAAGACAAGCTGTGGCAATGACGCGTAGGAGGAACTTGTAGGAATAAGGCTTAAATAAAGATTTAAGAATTGCGTCAATTCCTTATTATCGAGGCGTCCATCTACCCATCCATCCATTCATCCATTAAGCACTCATCTGTGCATCCGTCCATCCATCCATTATCTGTCCATGTGTCCATCCATCCATTATCCATTCATCTATACATCCATCCACCATCCACGCATCCATCCATCCATCATCCATCCGCCACTCATCATCCATTCATCCATCTATCCATTAGCCATCCAACTGTCCATCCATCCATCCACCATCCTTCCATCCAACCACTTGCCATCTAGCCATCCATCTACTCATCCATCCACTCATCCATCATCCATCCATCCACTATGTATCCATCTACCCACCACCCACCTATATCCATCCATCCATCCGTCCAACCATCCATTTACCCATCATCTATCCATCCATCCACCCATCATTACCTGTCTCACCCAGGACATGCCAACAAGAAGGCAGTCTTGCCTTGGCTCTTAGATGAATTGATAATCTAATTTGGGATGTGTGTGCACACCAATAAGGTAAGACCTTGGGCTGATGCAGAAGTGAGTTGTTGGACTCCTGAAAGAGGGGGGGTTTAGGGCATCAAGTCACAGGCATTGGGCTTCCCACAGTGCCGGGTTACCACCCTCATCATTTCTCGTGGCGTGACCTTAGGACAATTATCTAGTAGCTGTAACTCCATGGCCCCATTTGTAGAGTTGCCATATGCAGCAGAGGGAATGATTCCCAGTTAAATTTCAATCTTGGACACATTACAAATACTTGTCCGATACAAGTATGTCCCGCATATTGCATATCGTCTTGTATTTTATCCCGTGACCCTATTCCTCTATAAAATGGAAATCAGAAGACCTCATTTGTAGGGTCAATGTAAAATTAAATGAGGTGAACTCTGAAACCTGCTCCTCCTTCAGGGATCCCAACTGCATGTGTGTTTGGCTGCGTGAAGTTGACCCACAGCTCACTGATGCTCCTTTAGGTCATTTTTTCTCTGTGTGGTTCGTTTTGGATAGTGTCCATTTCGCTGTCTCTCCAGGAGCTCATCTTTCCTTCTGTAATATCTCATCTGTTGGCAGTGCCACCAGGTATATTTTTCAGCTCAAACATTTTAGTTTTCCTGGGTACAAGTTTGATTTGAGCTTTTTTTTCTTTTTTTCTTTTTTTTTTTACCTTCTACATCTGTACTGAAAATGGTAAGTTTTTTTTTTTTTTAACAAATTGATCACAGTTATAAGAACTATCATAATGTCCTTGGTTTCTGATTTTTACAGTCTTGTCAATTCTGGCTCAATTTGAATTACTTGATTTTTCTCTCTTGTATGGGGCCTCTTTTTTTTTTTTTTTCTGCTTTTCATGCCTGGTAATTTTGGATTAGATGCAGACATTTTTAGGTTTGCCTTGGTGAGTGCTGGGTAGATTTGTATTCTTGTAAGTGTTTTTGAGCTTTGTTCTGGAATGCAATTAAATTGCTTGGAAATGCTTAGATGCTTTCACATCTCCCTTGTATGGTTTGTTGGGTGGATGAGCAGCAAATTTACGGCTAATTTGTCCAACCTATGGAGGCAAGATTATTCTTATTATGGGGTCGCCCAAGAGGTTAGCATGTGTGTAGGTGTGACCATACAGAGTTAGCATGACAGAAATATTAGGATGGGGGGTGATAGGACTCTTGTGTATCCTGACTGTGACAATGTGTACACGTCTCTATGTATATGTTAAAATTCACAGGACTGCACAGCACACACATGCAGAGTCAATCTTATGATTGTATAAAAGGCAAATTTTTTAAAAAGCCATAAAGGGGATACCTGCGTGGCTCAGCGGTTTAGCGCCTGCCTTTGGCCCAGGGCACGATCCTGGAGTCCCGGGATCAAGTCCCGTGTTGGGCTCCCGGCATGGAGCCTGCTTTTCCCTCCTCCTGTCTCTCTCTCTCTCTCTCATGAATAAATAAATTTTAAAAATTAATTAAATTAAAAAAATAAATTAAAAAAATAAAAAAGCCAAAAAAATGCAAATTTGCAAGCCCTACTCCCCAGACTATAGTAACACAATCTCTGGAAAGGAGGCCAGAGAAGCTTTCCCCTAAACAGCATCCCTCATGATGGATAAACGTCCCCAAATGTAAACCCACATTGTGCGTTAGAGGCTGAACTTCAGCAATGACTTATTTATTGAGTATTTTTTATCTAGACTTATCCGCCATTCTCCAACAGGAGGTGCAAAATTTAACATTTTGTAGCAATTGTTTTTTTTTTTTTCACGACCCACCCCCACCCGCCCTTGTTTCTCTGCTCTGTGGAAGTTGAACAAAAGCGATCCCTTCATGGTTTTGCCACGTGGTGGTGTCCATGTGAAAACATCACGTTTCAAGTCAAATAAATAAACCATTGTGCATCACGGCTGTCCAGATCCTTCTTTAGTTTTACAAAGCTCCTTTAAATAGGTGCCTCCAAGCATTTCTGCGGGCATTTCCTTTCTACCACGGTTGGATGTGTACAGATGAAATGGGAGAGGGAAGAAGACGGGCAGGTGACAAGACAGGGAGGGTGGGTGTCTGAGCAGAGTGACACGGCCGGGCACGGGCTTGTGTCTGCACCATAAGGGCCTCCTGCAAATGCATATCTCTCTCGAAGACTCCGACACCTCCAATAAGGGTTTCTCGATCACAGCACCGCTGACGTCTAGGGCCAGGACGTTCTCGGTTGTGGGGCGTCGTGGGCACTGCGGGGTGTTGAGCAGCGTCTCTGTTCCACCTCCCACCACCTGCCAGAAGCATCCTTGTCCCCTTTCCCCCCCACATAGTGACAATCAGAAATGTCCCCAGGCATTGCCGGGTGTGCCCTGGAGGGCAAGAACTTGCCCCAGTTGGGAACGGCTCCGTAGACAAGTAGGTGGATATAGGTATAGATAGATACAGATAAATAGATAAAACAGAGGTAGATAGATAGATAATATAGATATATGATAGATACATGACCTAGGTGGAGAACAGATATAGACGGTTAATATAGATGTGCAGATAGACAGGCATAGATAGATAGATATAGATGGATTATTGGAAAAAATATAAATGACACAGATTGATGATAGACAGATATAAGTAGATTGATTGATAGATACATGGATGATAGATGATTAGATGATAATTCAATAACCAGATAGCTACGTAGACAGGATGTCGCAGCCTCGGCACCGCTGACATCTGGGGAGCATGACTGTCTGATGTGGGGCATCCTGGGTGCTGTAGGGTGCTGAGCAGTGTCTCTGGCCTCCACCCACCAGGTGCCAGAAGCACCTGCTCCACCTCTGGTCTGAGAATCCAGAATATCCCCAGTCACCGCCAAGTGTCCCCTGAGGGTTAGAATGGCCCTGGTTGAGGATCACCACTTAAAACACGTGGGTTTGGGGGCGTACTCCTTAGCCACAGCTCAAATACTGCACTGGCGATTGTGTGCCTGCTTGGCTTCTCATAGACGGAGCCAAACATCACCGGATGGGAGTTCTCTGCGAAGTCTAATTTACAAAGATCCCTTTGCTTCTATTTTTAAAGCTGTCATCACGGTAGAGCTCATTATGAAGGTGACTCGGGTTATGCCACTTGCAGCTGGGGAATATCCATGTGTCTGAAATGCGAAGCCTCACGGCACCCCGTGCCCCACATCTGAGCCCCACCGTTGGCTCCCTGCGCTGGCAGGGACAGACCTGCTCACAGGTCACATGATACTTTCCTCCCTAAGGGGAAAGAAAGAAAGGAGAGATGCTCCCGAGGGGCCTTCCATCCCTGCTGTGGTTTATGGTCAAGAGCTCAGGGCACTGTAGGGTCTGTGGGGAGTCCAAGAGCGCCTCTCCTCTTCCCCAACCTGAGCAAACATGAATGCCTCCTGGACAGAGGCTCTGAAAGCACAGTGGGCGTCTTGCATTCTCCGAGCTCCCGAGCTCCCCATTGCAGGGAGATTTGCACTTGCATTGTTGTGTTTGCCCTCTAGCTCCTCCATTTGCAAATCCCTTCATCAAGGGCCATTTGTTACCCAGAGGGGGTAAAGATGGTGAAACAGAGGCAGAGATGATGAGGCTGTGCCAGGGGGCACAGACAGGACCAAACGGTGGGATTGGAATCTAGGGTTTCTGACCCCAGGGGCAGAAATACAGATTCAGAGTCTCCTGGGGGAGTCCCACCTGTGCCCACAGCCTGGTCCACACCTGAACCCAAGGGAAGGCCATCACTAGAACTTAACATCTTGGGAAAGGGGTGACTCCATTTTCATTCTAGTCTCTCTTAAAAAGGTCACATGTTTCGTTCATGAATGTGATAATCGACTCTAATTTATTGCTTGGAATCTTATGTTTACAAAAGCAACACACAGGGGATCCCTGGGTGGCTCAGTGGTTCAGCCCAGGGCATGATCCCGGGGTCCTGGGATCGAGTCCCATGTTGGGCTCCCTGCGTGGAGCCTGCTCCTCCCTCTGCCTGTGTCTCTACCTCTCTCTCTGTGTCTCTCATGAATAAATGAATAATATATATATATATATATATATATATATATATATATATATATATATAACAAAACAGCCAAGAGTAACACACAGTTATTGTTGAAAATTTGGGAAGTAAAAATATAACAAAAAAGTGGATTTATAATGTTCTATAGTGGGATAATCACTTTTAATAGTTCAGTCTAATTATTTCAGGTTTTTTGTATACATCTGTGGATAGGTGGGTGGATGGATATGTGGGTGAATAGATGAATAGACGGGTGGATGGATGGATGGATGGATGGATGGATGGATGATGGATGGATGGATGGATGAGTAGGTGGATAGATAGATGGATGGATGGATATATGGATGGATGGATGGATGGATGGATGGATGGATGGATAGGTGAGTGGGTGGTTGGACACATAGGTGGAAGGATGGATGAGTGGATGGCTAGATGGGTAAATACACACAAATATTCTCTCCCGTGACTTTTACTCTACGTACTCTTATTTTCTCTTCACCTTCTTCTTGTCTTCAAAGACAATATATTGATTTTCAAATACCCAAGAAATTACCTTAAGATGTTTCCTCGGAGGGACACTTGGGTAGCTGTTGAGCATCTGAGTCTTGATCTCAGCTCAGGCCTTGATCTCAGGGTTGTGAGTTCAGGCCTCCCACTGGGCCCAGCATGGAGCCTACTTACAAAACAAAACAAGATGTTTGCTTGGCAAATGGAATTAACACATTCCAAGTAAAATTGGAAGCGTCCTTAAGATCTCTGTTCATCCTTCATCCCCTCCCCATGAGATAAGTACTGTTGTCACTCTGGGAATGTCCTTCTAGAAATTTTCTGTACATTTACGCATTTGGACCTGTTGTGGTGTGTGTGTGACTTGTTGAAACATAAATGGCATCCCATTGCCTGGTTGTATGCAAGTGTCTTGACTCACTTTTGTCTCTAAACAGCATGTCTTGGATATATTCCCGGGCGACCCCCGGAGAGTCACCTCATATTTTTCATCTGGCGTGGATTTGATGGCCTGGATCCATCCATCCCCGGTTGGGAGGACAATTTGGGTCTCCCTGGTCCTCCACTATCACACCCGGAGCTGCCATAAGCATCCATAGTCACACGCCCCCGTGCCCAGGCATGACGGCTTCTCCGGGAGAGACACCAGGACGTGTACCTGCCTGGTCCCAAGGACGTGGACCCTCGAGGCCAACGGACGGAGCTAACATGCCCTCTAACCCGTTTCCCATTTCTCTCCCACGCAAGGAGGCAATTGCTCTACCTTCTTGCAGCCGCTTGCCATGATCACCCTTTGTCATGTCACTTCTATTTCAGGTGATTTCGCTTTTTCGCTTTTCTTGAGAGTTGTAAGAATCTATCACAACGACAAAGAACAGTAGAGGAGCGTGTGGCATCTAGCGTTATAAGAGAACACACGGGGGGAAGCAGCAGGCATGCTACCCACATAATAATACACAGTGGCAGTTTGTTGGACACTTAACTACATGCAACCCACGTGCTTATGTCTCCTGCCTTCAGAGGCCTCCCCGGGCATAGCGATACTATTGCACCATCTTTGCACAGCCACACACACTTAGAGCCGTCAGCACCTTCCTGTCACTTGTCTGGTGGCGTTTGTCTGCATCTGGGCACACGAAGGTGGGTGTTCACGATGCACATTCGAAGTACAAAGTTGTAATAATTCCAGTCCGGTGGCCAAGAAAAGGCGCCATGTGCAATTCTTCTCACTTTATAATTCATGTTTGACACGTGTTTGCTGGTTGTCCTAGAACCAGAAACTCCGATGGGAGCAGGTTAAATTTGGGGCTGTCTGCGTTGTGTGATGAGCGCGTTTGGTGTTGTGTGGACACAAGGATCGTTGGAAGGTCCACTTCTGGGTGCCTTCACCTCTCTACCCATGGGGACCCAATGGGCTGACATGGACAACAGGAGTTGGTGGATTCCACGAGTTCCCCAAAGGCACTTGCCGTCTCATTGCCGAGAAGCTAACTTAATGCGCAAAAGCTGTTCTAGGATTGTGCCCTGGATCCATGACACCGAACCCCAGTAAAATGAAGACATTTTCATGATGGCGGGCGATCTCTGGGCTTCGTGCATGACACGACGCACATGTGCAAGAGTCATGGAAGTCAACCTAAGCATTTGGGGGGTTTACCCTTCATCCTGTGTGGCCCCACACCCATGGGGAAATGCATGGTGGGCGATCTCTGGGCCTCATGCATGACCCTTGACACATGTGCAAGAGTCACGGAAGTCAACCTAAGCATTTGGAGGCAGGCCACTTGCTCTCGCCGAGGGAGGGTGAGGCTCCTGTAGAACGGCCGCGAATGCCATCCTCTGTGGACCATCATCCATCGTCGTTTCGGGATGTGTCACCAAGGCCCGTGCGCTCATCTGCGGGAACCCCGTTGTATTAGCGTTGGGTGGGTTGGGGTGGGGGGGCTCTTCTTGTCGGGACACACCGTGTCCGCTCCCTTCCCTTTACTTTCCCCGCTCTCCGTGTTCAGATCTTAGAACGGACAGTCGTGCTGTTTGGTTGCACAGAGGGGGAGAAAATAATCCATTCAGGTAGAAACGTCTGACAGCTCTCACGATGTCAAAGCTAATATTTGACTTGTGTGTGTGTGTGTGTGTGTGTGTGTGTGTGTGTGTGTGTGTGTGTGTGTTTTCCCCCAAGTGCTCAAAGTCAGTACGGAAAAATTTTAATATGACATAAAAAACGAATGTCAGAGATTTAATACTTTAAGAGTGAGGGAAGCTTTCTCTCTCTCTCTCTTTTAGCCCGTGGGATTTTTATGAATACATTTTTTTTTTTTTTGCCTCGCTACCCATTTCTGGTGTCTTCGTGAATCCTGGTGGGTGGGGAGCTCCCTTGCGTTGCTCGTCGGTGTGGTGTGTAAGATGAGAGCCGATGTGGGGCTGCCGCAGATGCGCTGGTCCGCTGGGGATGCTCAGGTTGGGATGTGTGAGGTCCACCTGCACAGAGCACGGCGCACCTGTGGATCCTGGGAACATGAATGGGAATTATGCATGTTCTCCAACCGGGGGATAAATCCCGCTGTCTTTAAGGGTCTGCTGGCAACATGCACCCTTCATCGACGAGCTGCCATGTCATGTCACAGCCAGGGTGAGTGATGTGCAGGTGCCAAAGGAGCGGGAAAGGTGCCTGTCACTTCCCTGACAGCCCACATGCCTCCCCGCACGATGTTCCTCTGTGGGAACCCGGTGGCTCCCTTTGGTCTGAACAGGGAGCTCAACGTGTGGGAAATGTGATGTGCTGGGTCCCACTTTGTCGGCAGCACCATTGAAGAGCTGGGATATGACACTGGGCGCCTACGGAGAACACCTGCTCCAAGTTTTCCGGGAGCTTCTGGAGCCTGTCTCTGAAGCCAGAGGTGCGCTGGGGCTTGGGGAGCCTCCTAGAGGCGGGTGGGTGGCCGTGGAAGGATGGGAGAGGGTCCAGCCGCATCCAAGAGGCAGTGAGTCAACGGGGCACCTCCCACTCTCTTCCCTTTGCAGCTGGTTGCCATGAAAACCAGGGACCCCAACCATGGCCGTCCTCTTCGGTGGGACAATGGCTCCAGGATCCCCACCCAGCCCGATCAACTGCAGGGAGAGGCTGCAGACCACTGAGCCCCAGCCGCGTGTGTCTGCTCCACAGCAGGTTCCTGGCTCACAGCCGTGTGCTGCGAGCTCTCGTGGGCATGCACCTGTGTGCACATTGGCCGTGTGACCCCAGGCACCACGTGACTCTTCTCAGGACGCCACAACCAAGTAGCACAGCCTGTGTGCCCTGAACATTCATTTCTCATTGTTCTGGAGGCAGGGCGTCTGAGATCATAGTGTGGGCAGGGAGCACGGGTGTGAGCAAGGGGGTTGTGGACATCACCCTTGACCAGTGTGCCAAGAGCGGCTTCCCTTCCTTATGTGGACGGGATGAGAAGGATCCGGAAGACATGAGGTCTTTGCTGATGACCTGTAAGCAGCCAGCCACCAATGTGGGTCCTTGAGATACATCTTGCACTCTCTTTGCAGCCGGGGAGACTGAGGCTGACCATCTGCAGTGACATGCCCAAGACATGGCATCAGCAATGGGTAGAATGGGACAGGCTCCAAACCCATCCCCCCAAGAACTGCGCCAAGCAGTGCTGGCAACATGGCGGCCTCATCAGCACAAGACGGCAGCTGCATCTCCGAGCAAGAAACAATACACAGGGGAAGGCAGGGCTCTGAGGTCGGGGCGAGGTCACCAGGATGCACAGGGCTGCGGCAGGAGGTCCTGCCCATCATGGCCCTGGTTCCCGTCTGGGTCACAGTGGGCCCCACCTGACATTCCCGTCTGTGCTGGGGCTTCTTGCTGGTGCTGGTGATGCTGGGTTTGCCAGGGCATTCTCACGTTTTCACCTCGGTGTCACAGGTCCTGACGCAAAACATGTGTGTGGAGATAAATGTGCTTCCAATCACGCATTTCTTCCCCCAGAAGAAGGTGAAGAGGGGCCCCACGGATGGAACGTGTCAGGGGGCCTGTTCAGTGTTTGGAGCTGGCGGGAGAGGCCCCGAGATGCCCTGCTGCTCTCTCAGGAAGGGGCCCAGCGCCCGCTCAGCGGTGACCCAGGGAGGGCTGTGGGGCTGGGGGCAGAGAGGGCCGTGGGAGGGGGGTTAGAGTCAAGCCCATGGGGGAGGATGTGTGAGCACACATGTGGTCTGGGTTGAAGGGTGCTGTGGGTGCTGAGCATCTGGTCCTCAAAGTCAGACAAGCAGTTTGCTTTGTCCTCTGTTTGGCTCTAATGAGGCAAAGATTTCCAGCAGCTTTCGTTAAGTTGTGTAGCATGTGGTAGCAACAAAAGGTTAAGTTTTGCAGTATTGGGGATGGACAAGAGGGAGACAAGCACACAGGCGGATTCACAGATATTATTGATAGATAGATAGATGAATAGATACGTAGATGGATGGGTGGATGGATGGATGGATGGATGGATAGACAGATAGCATACATGGATGAATGTACGGATGGATAGCTTGATCGATCAATGCATTGATACATGCATGGATGGATGAATGGATGGATGGATGGACAGATAGAATAGATGCATGGATCAATAGACTGATGGATCGATGAATGGATCAATAGATTGATGGATGGATGGATGGATGGATGGATGGATGGATAGATGGACGGATGAATACATGGATGGATAGACGGACAGATAGAATTGATATATGGATGGATTGATGGATGAATGGATCGATCAATACATAGATGCATTAATGAATGGATGGATGGACAAATAGAATACATGCATGGATGGATTAATGGATAGATCAATCAATTGATGGATCGATGAATGTATTGATAGGTCAATTGATGGATGGATGGATGATGGATGAATGGATAGATGATGGATAGATAGAATCGATGTATGGATGGATCAATCAATTAATGGATCGATGAATGTACTGATAGGCCAATTGATGCATGGATGGATAGATGATGGATGAATACGTGGATGGTTAAATAGAATCGATGTATGGATGGATTGATGGGTGGATGGATGGATCAGTCAATGAATGGATCGATGGATGGATGCATCGATCAATAGTGCATTAATGAATGGATGGATAGGTAGATAGATAGATGATAGACAGTTGGTAGATCAAGCCATGGAGGCAAACAGTGCCCCACTGTCCGAGAGAGTGACTGGCCCTTAACTCGGGAGGCCCTTCTCCGCACGCCTGGAATTCAGGCATCAATTCTCATACACGTGACATTTAAATATGATTAATTCATTTTAAGTCCGTGACGTTGTCCTGGGGCAGTTTCTGCGTCCAGCTGAGGGTGCCGGTGGATGAGTTGCCTCATGGGGAGGTTTGTGAGGATGCTGGGTTGGGGAGCATCAGCAGCGTCTGCTGAACCCAGACTTCTGGGTTCTGCAGGTGCAAGACTGGGGTCTCTGCAGCGACCGCCTGGGGATCGGCCGCTGTCTGTGTACACGGGAACTGGTTGTCCGGGGGGCCCTGCCCCGTGGGGGGTTCTATCTAGGGTGAGCAGCTGGTTCTCACTGCCAGGGCCTCCATCTCTGGGACCGTTCCCCTCCCTCCTTGGACAGGAGGACCAGACATCTGAAGATGCTTTTCCACCTGATGTCTGGGGGATGGGATCCACCTGCTGTGGGCGGGGGGGAGGCTCCAGGTATCAGGTGGGAGGGGAGGGTCCAGGTTGGAGGGGGAGGCACCAAGTGGGAGGGGAGGTTCCAGGTGGGAGGGGGAGGTTCCAGATGGGAGAGGAGACTCCAGGTATCAGGTAGGAGGAGGTGGTTCCAGGTGGGAGGGGAGGTTCCAGGTATCAGGTGGGAGGAGATGGTTCCAGGTGGGAGGGACAGGCTCCAGGTAGGAGGAGAGGCTCCAAGTATCAAGTGGGAGGAGGTGGTTCCAGGTGGGAGGGGAGGTTACAGGTGGGAGAGGGAGGTTCCAGGTGGTAGAGGAGGTTCCAGGTGGGAATGGGAGGTTCCAGGTGGAAGAGGAGGCTCCAGGTATCAAGTGGGAGGAGGAATTTCCAGGTGGGAAGAGAGGTTCCAGGTAGGAGGCTGAAGCTCTAGGTATCAGGTGGCAAGAGTAGGTTTCACATATCAAGAGGAAGGTTCCAGGCATCAGGTAAGACGGTGAGGGCCCAGGTATGCGATAAACCAGTCTGACAGCTCGGTCCGACCCTGGCATTGGGGTCCTCAGGGGCTCAGCCCCGTCATCGCCTCCTTCCGTGTCCCTGCCCCTGGCTTGCCTCATGCAGTCCCAGCCACGCCAGCCTCCTGGCTGTTCCCTGAACACATCAAGCACAGCTTTGCAAGGGCCCTGCCTCAGGACCTTTGCACCGGCCCTCAGGTGCCTGAGGAGCTCTCTGCCAGGTTACCTGCCTGGTTAACCTCTCTCCTCTCTATTTAAATCAAAACTTCCTCCACCCGGCAGCAGGCGCTCCTGAGCCTGCAGACCCTTGGGGTCCAACACCCGCAAGAGGTGCCCGGTGGGGCTGCACGGTCCGTCCAGGGCGGGGATGTCCAAGAGGACGGGGTGGCGGGTCCCGCAGGAGCGAGTGCAGGTGGCCATGGCCTCAGTCAGCACCACAGAGGACCCCCGTGACACCTGCGCCCGGCAGCCCCCGGGACGCCCGGATCCGGCCCCTTGATCAAGGATCCACGCGTGTCCGTGACGTGCGTGTGGGTGCCCGACATGGGCCCTCGCTTCTGTGACACTTGCTGCAGCCCGGGCGAGGAACAGGAGCCGCCTGGGGTCTGCGTCCTCCTTGAAATTTAAATCTGCCGGAGGAGGGAGGCGGCGGCGGGAAGGGGAGGAGAGAAACCAGCTCTTCTCACCGGTTCCTGACAATGAGGCCATCGTGACTCTGGAGGCTCCGTGGGCGACCGGGCGACCTCCCCACGTCTGCGCCCCGCCTCCCGGGGGACCCCGCCCACGTCTTCCCTCCCCCTCTGCTTCCAACTCAGGACGTGACCCTCTTCCGGAGTGCTGACACTCGGAATTTTGTAGGCGACTCTGCCCCAGATGCCAGTTTCTGGGACATTCGCAAAACACGCAGAAACACGTTCTGTCCGTTTTGTTTTGTTTTCAAGTATGTGTAATAAGATCCATGCTTACTAGGAAGCCGGCTTGCGGCCAGGACCCTCAGTCCCCTGCCTGGCCAGCCTGGCCTCCCCTTCAAGGTCTCTCCCTCAATTTTTTATTTTTTCATAATTTTATTTTTGCAGTTGGAGTGAAATTTGCATCTCCCCCAATTTTTTAATTTTTAATTTTTATTTTTTTTGCAGTTGGAGTGAAATTTGTATCCTGGTAAAAGGCCCCGTTTCTTTTTTTTAATTATTATTTTAAAGATTATATTTATTCATGAGAGAGAGAGAGAAAGAAGCAGAGACACAGGCAGAGGGAGAAGCAGGCTCCATGCAGGGAGCCCCACGCGGGACTCGATCCCGGGTCCCCAGGATCACACCCCGGGCTGAAGGTGGCGCTCAACTGCTGAGCCACCCAGGCTGCCCCCAAAGTCCCCGTTTTTAAGTACATTTGCCGTGTTCTGCAACCGTCTCCTCTATCTGGTTCTGGAACACGTGCACCCCGGAAACGGAGGCCGCCTGCCCGGTGCCAGTTTCTGCCCTGCTCATCCTGCTGGCACAGCAGATGCGACTTCCCGGGAGCTGGAGCCACGCACACAGATGGCGGCACATCGTTGCATCCTTGTCCATTCCCAGAATTGATTCTTATGGATTCATGACAATCTGCCCGTTTCCTGGTGTTGCAGTTGACACTTTTTCACACTCCTCCCTCCCCCCACTGTACGTCCCGCCGCCTTAGGAAATAAAACGTCGCAATTTTGCAAATCTGGTGCAGAATGAATCCGGGATACGGGGGACGGTGAGCGAGCGCGGCCTGGGATCCTGACCTGAGTCCGACACGACGATCGGACAGCAGGATGGGAGATTTGTTTGAGAGTTGGGTGGAAGGACTGTCCCGCAAAGATACGTCCCATGCCGTGCCCCGGCAGCTGCCCGCCAGAGCGTATTTGGAAAGTGCGCCTTTGTATCTGGACGTGAAGGACCTCAGATGACCCTTCCCCACCGTCTAAGGGGCCAGAGGCGATGACATGTCCCGAGTGGGGCAGAAAATATTTTTTTAAAAAGTGGAGCGGAGCGCAGCCCCAGTGGCGCAGTGGTTTAGCACCGCCTGCAGCCCAGGGAGTGACCCTGGAGACCCGGGATTGAGTCCCACATGGGGCTCCCTGCATGGAGCCTGCTTCTCCCTCTGCCTGTGTCTCTGCCTCTCTCTCTCTCTCTCTGCATCTCTATGAATAAATAAATAAAATCTTAAAAAAAAAAAAGAGCGATTCCACCGTCCTCTGCCTTCCGTGCCGGCTGCACCGTCAACTGATTAGACGAGGCTCACCCACAGCGAGGAAGGCCGTCTGCTTCACAGAGCGCATCCCTTCAAACACTCACGTGCCTGCAAACACCCCCACAGACGGTCCTACAAATGATTTGCGCAGCCTGTGACTCGTCAAACCCACCATCACCTCGTTCCTCCCACTACAAACGGACGTTTCCTTCTATCGTTTCAAGGGGTTATATTCATTTTCCCCCCTCCCTTCATGACGTAAGTGTGTCTTCCATGGCGCCTGGTGTTTGTCAATCTTTATTTCTGTGAACCCAAAACCTTGGCAGTGGGCACTGATCAAGGTGTGTCGTAAAACGGAGACGCAGACTCCGCGCTGTCCCCATAAATGAATCGGGTGGGGGCGCTCGGCCGGCGGCGGCTTTGACTCCATCACATCTGCTGTTTGTTTCTAGCACCGTTTTATGTCCCGAAGCCCCGCGAGGTGGGGAACGCGTGACTCTGTCCAGGGCCTTGACTTTGAGCCGGGCGGGAAAGGGCAGAGGACAGGCTGGGGCATGCACGGTCCTGCGGCCCCCGGGGCGTGTGCACCGACCGGGCCGTGGCGACTGTCACGTTGTCGTGGAGGATCCTGCGAGTCCGCAGCCCTGTCGGGGCTTCACTGGCCTCCCACAGACGAATCTGGGGCTGGGACATTCTGCTCGCCTGGGCCGCGGACTTGAGCAGTGTGCAGCCCTGTCTCCCTGACGGCGTGCTCGGTCATCCGCAGCGCGCGGCCGTCCCAGGGGGGCACCGATGTCGGCCAGCTCTCGCTGCAGACAGAGACCCGAATCTCCAGAGGGTGCGTGTCTGGGGAGCGGCGGGGAGCCCGCAGAAAAGGAGCGAAGAATGTGAACATTGTGCACTTTGTGCAGGACGCGAAACGGCTTTCTTCCCGCAATTTGCTGGAGTGGAAACTGTGAGGCACGGAGAGCAGGACGCAGGGGGTGTGGCGGTGAGGACTGCGGGCTCTGCGTCCCGGCGGGTGGGCGCCGCTGATGAGCCCGGGGGAGCACCCAGGGGCCTGCACGGATGCGCTCGGGGTGCCCTGCCCCCTGTACCCTCGGACCTGCTCACCCGCAAAGGGTCCAGGACCCCGTCCGGCTGCCCAAGCGGGTCGGAGCTGGGCCTGCACCGTCAGACGACCGGGACTGGAGCGACAGGTGTTGAGCGTTTGTGCAGAGAGAGACTTGGGACCTCCGTTGGGGCCGCATACGGGGACGACCCATGCACCCCGCTGGAGTCGGGGGGTCCACGATCCTCAAAGGCAGCCATCCCAGGTCGTTGGAATTAATTTAGCGGCTGAACGACAGTCCCTGGACGTGTGTCCGTCCCCTCGCTTACGAGTGTGTGTCGTGTTTCTTTGTCTTAAAATGGTGCGTTCCCATCTTCTCTCACTTTTTTTGGGGGGGTGGGGAGCAGGGGGACCTGCTTCTTGTCTCTCTTTGAGAAGGTAAAAACGAGTTTTACCTTAAGAAAACGAACGCGTCATTTGCAGGGCTTGTGTATGGTTTTCCCACACGACCGGCCCCCTTTTCATTGTCTCGCGGCCGTTTTCCATACGGAAGTATTAAATGTTCCTGCAGCTCGATGTACACGAGGATTTTTTTCCCCTTACGGCTCCTGGCTTTTGTGCTGCCATTAGAAAGGCTTCCCAGCTGGAAGATTAGAAAATGCTCCCTTTGTTTTTCCTGGTTCTTCCGTGGTTTCACGTCGTGTGCTTAATGCTTTCTTCATCTGGAATTATTTTGGGGCGACAACTGACGGGGCATGCGACCTTTTCCCCCATAAATTTCTAGTCGCACCGTTTAGAGAAAACCCATCGTCCTATGGAAGTTCGAAATAATCATGATATAGGATTACTAAGTTCTTATACAAATTCGGGTCATTTTGTCTGATTTTTTTACTGCCGTACCATCGGGCTTTGCTTCACGTGGTACCATGTCTTTGTATTATATTTTACGAACAGGCAGGTGCATCATTTGATTAGTTGACTTTTGTCAAGAGCGTCCTGGGATGCTCCCGTGCTTGATTTTTCCAATGATCTTTATTTTTTTTATTTTTTTAAAAAAAGATTGTATTTATTTATTCATGAGAGACACACAGAGAGGGAGGCAGAGACACAGGCAGAGGGAGAAGCAGGCTCCATGCAGGGAGCCCGACGTGGGACTCGATCCCGGGTCTCCAGGATCAGGCCCTGAGCTGAAGGTGGCGCTAAACTGCTGAGCCACTGGGGCTGCCCCCAATGATCTTTACAACAAATTCTTTCCATCTTTCCCTCTGCCCCACAACAAAACAAAACAAAAACAAAAACAAACAAACAAACAAAAACACCAAAATTAATTCTACTGGAGGTCTCGTGGAGTTTATAATAATTTTAGGGGAACTAGGTATGCTTTTTCCTTTTCTTTTCTTTTCTTTTCTTTTCTTTCTTTCTTTCTTTCTTTCTTTCTTTCTTTCTTTCTTTCTTTCTTTCTTCTTTTTTTTCAGGAAGGAGGTAGTTGATTGCCTTTGGCTTTATGCGGGAGCCCTGTGGATGCTGTGAATCGAAGGAGCGTGTCCCCTAGGGCATGCATGTGTGTGTGTTTGCACAAGCCTCCCCTGGGCCTGTTACACCCCCTCCGTCATCTCCCCAGGCCAAAACCCCCCACATTCTCACAATGCAGAGAAACCACAAAATTGAAAGTGTTTTAGCATCACTGGTGTGCCCGAGATGCCAAGTGTGGCTGTCGGAAGCCAACACGTGCACCTGGAACACACGGCAGCGTGTGGACATCTGTTCTCTCCGGCCTCCCTGTCGGTTTGCAGGTGAGGATGGCGTGAATGCAGCCGCCAAAGGGTGGGGTCCTCAATGTTCGTGCAAATCCATCCACATGAATGCAAAACTCAGCCGGCGTTCCGTCAGGCGCCTCAAACTCTTGGCCGTGACAAGGCGGCAAGGCCGAGGACCACCAGCGTTCCCTAAATACCGTCCACGTCCACGGCGGCCCAAGAGCCCGGATGGCCTCTGCTCGCTGGTGACGACTCCCGTTACACACGGCAAAGTCCCTTTACGGCCTTCCTCGGGCATGACACTGTTCTTCTGTGCAGACGAATCACCCGGTTCGCCTGAAGACACTTTGTTCTACAAACTACACTTCCATCACGCTGGCCGCGTTTCGTTTTCATAACCAGACGGATTGGCTCCGTGGGAATTAGGAAAAATGAACTCGGAGGGCAGGTGGGCGGACGGTCGGAGAGTCACTCAGGACTCGCACGTGAAGCATAATGTGATGACATCCCAAGTCTGGGGAAGATCATTATTATTAAGAACATTCTCTCTCCCTCTCTCTCTCTTTTTTTTTTACATTGTTTTTTTGTTTTTGTTTTTGTTTTTTTACCTCCAACATGTTCAGCAGGAGCGTTTGATGGAATAAGCCATCTTGTCCTGCAGATTGGAGATGTTAATTTTATCAGGGAAGGCTTCTGGTTCCCGGGTCAGCTCGCATGCACACAAAGATTTTAAAAAATACGTTGAAAAAAAAAATAAAAAAATAAAAAATACGTTGGGTGAAGCGCTGCAAAGATTTAAACAAAAACATTGCTCCAAGTGCTAAGAAGATTTAAACAAATAGGTCGGGTGAAAGGATACAAAGATTCAAACAGATGCTGGTTGGAGAAGGGCTACAAAGATTTAAGCAAATAGGTTGGCTGAGGTGCTGAGATAGTTTTAGTTACTGGAACAAAACGTGCAGTGTGTGGAGTCGGCACAATGTAATAAATTTAGTGCAAGCAAACCAGGGGGGCTGTGATTACGCTCAAATAGGGTGTAAATGGGTCAAAGCAGAGGAGCTGAGGCAGCCCACGCGGGCCGCGGATGCTTAGCATGTTTCTCTCCCCCGCCGTGGGTCGCTGACCCCTCATCACGGCTCCACCGCCCGTCCCACCCTTTGGCAGCCGCTAAGGACCTGATTATCTATAAATTTATGGGGATCCGCAACAACTGGCCTTCCCCGTCTGATAATGTTTTCTGACACATTTCAGGAGTCGCGGCTGATGTGCGAGGCATTATGTACGCGGGGCTGGCTGTACACAGGCAATGAGCCTGCAGACGGTCCATCGGAGACCTCTGGCTACAGACAAGCACGCCAGAAAAGCGGTTTCCATGGCAACGTGCCCCACAGCTGTAGTTAGACTAGGAAAAATAGTTTTATGATTATTTCAACGAAGTTTCTTTTTTTTTCTTTTTCTTTTTGTTTGGTTTTCCTTCTTTTTTTTTCTTCTTCTCTTTTCTTTCTTTTTTTTTTTTTTTTTTTTTGCCTGTTTGTCTTCAAAGTCCATCTTGTGGGTGTTTCACAGACTCATCTCTAAATGGAATGAATATCTCTATATATGCAGACGCGCGCACGCCTATGCTCATCTGTGAAAGCAAAACGGCTGCCTGGAAAAGCCTCGGGTCTTGAGCATGAAGCTGGGACTGGGGAGAAAGGGCTCGCATCTGCATGTTTAAATCTTTGACACAGGTGTCCACAGGACGTTTAAAAGGAAGCACAGGCCAGCCCCCTACACGCGGCATCATCCCGGGCACGTCCCCCCATCCTTGCCACACTGGCCCGCTGGATTTCAGGGTCTATGCAGGTGCCTCGTGTGCAGGGGGGGTGAGGCCACTGAACCTCAACCCGCTCCCTGCCTTTCCAAGGTGCTGCAGAAATAGGAGCGAGGCATGTCTGCATCTGTGTCAGAGAATCAGGGACAGCCCGTTCCTCTCTCTTTCCAGAAGAGTTTGCTCACTGGGGGAAAAAAAAAAAGAAAAGAAAAAGAAAAAAAAGAAAAAAAAAACCTGGCTGACATGAGTGTGGAATTTATTAACGATGCTGCTCACCTGTAACTCTAACAGCCATGACAGGTAATTTTGAGACTTGATTTTTTTTTTTTCTCCCAAGGCCTCTGACTAGGGGTCCTGGCTGTGCCTCTACGTTTGGACCAGACTGGGGACATTTCGAAAACGGTTGCCCTCTTGCAAAATGCCATAAGTTGTTAAGATGGGGTCCGGTTCCCAATGTCCCGATGGGGTCCAGCCAGTTGGGAGCCAGGAGGGCCCGTGGGAGTGTGTTTGTGGACGTGGCACCCCATGTGTCTGCATTGCTCGGCTTGCCAGGCATGCATTTGTGAAATACGGATGGAGTTCCTATCACGTGAAGGAATAACGTGCCCCTGCTTCTGCAGGTCCATGTGACTTTCTGTAAAAACACCAGCCGTTGTATGTTTGCAGATAGTTTAAATAGTTCTACGCGGTGACGATGAAGCAGGTTGGAGGCGTTGGCTGAGCGGCGATGGATGAGTAACTGAATCCATACAAATTTGGGGGCAAAGTTCTGGCAGGACCATTGAATGCTCTTAGAAAGTTCTAGACACCTGGGTGGCTCCGTGGGTGAGCATCTTGGAGTCCTGGGATCGAGGCCTGCATCGGGCTCCCTGTACGGAGCCTGCTTCTCCCTCTGTCTGTGTCTGTGCCTCTCTCTCTGTCTCATGAATAAATAATGAATTAATTAATTAATTAATTAATTAATGAAATAAATAAATGAATAAATAAACAAAATCTCATGAATAAATAAATAAATCTTTTAAAAAGATGGAATGAATAAATAAAATCTTAAAAAAGAAAGTTGTAGATGTATACAGCAATTGCAAATCTGTGACTCTGTCGATGAGAGAAATCTCAAACACAGAACAAAGACTCTGGAAAAAACACCCATTTGGAGATTGAGCCTGTGCTAAGCAAGCGTGGTGCTGCTGATCAGGGGGCGGGGGTGCTGAGATTCCGCAGTACGTGGGTGCCCGCCTGAGCGTCTAGTTATTTCGGAGTGGGTGCAGTCGAGTTGAGAGAGAGCGCCACTTCAAATCACACCCGACAGTTCCAAATGCAACACACGTCCAGACGTAGCCATGCCCACGTGGCTACTGAATAATGTGCCTTTAGTTTTAAGGTGGCAAAAGTCTTATTTCGCCTAGAAAAAAAAACACATCTGGGTACAGAAAACGGTTGACGGTAACCCCACAAACCACAGGATAAACACGGTCAAAAGGAAAACAGCACAGACACGGGACACATTGCATGACAGATGATGGCTTTCTAACCATAATACATAAAGAACTCCTACAAAGCAATAAGAACAAGCCGGGCAGCTCAAAGGAAAAGCCGACAGTATGGACTGACTTCCCGTGCATTTCATCTATTTCACACATATTTTTGGAGCATCTGTCCTGAGAAGCAGCCAAAATGGGAAAGCCGAGAACTCGATCCAACCCTATAAGAGACCGTACGGTCTCCCGAGACATTGCCTGGAAGTCTAGCTCCCCTGCGTGTCACGTATCCTGTGTCCAAATAACTGTTTTCTTCTTTGCATATCTGCTCTTTGGCAAAAATAACTGTTTTCTTCTTTTCATATCTGCTTTTTTGCAAATATTATATTTATGTTTATTATTATTATAATCATTATTATATTTATTAGATTATAATTATATTATAATCATATATAATACATTATAGTATATATAATTTATATAGTATATATATTTTTGAGTGTATTTTAAATATATATTAAATTCTAAATACATATAAAATATTAAATATTTTTTTAAAATATACTTTATAGGGGATCCCTGGGTGGCGCAGCGGTTTAGCGCCTGTCTTTGGCCCAGGGCACGATCCTGGAGACCCGGGATCGAGTCCCACATCGGGCTCCCGGTGCATGGAGCCTGCTCCTCCCTCTGCCTGTGTCTCTGTCTCTCTCTCTCTCTCTCTCTGTGTGACTATCATAAATAAATAAAAATTTAAAAAAAATATATACTTTATATATGTATTTTTTAAGATTTTATTTATTTATTCATGAGAGAGAGAGAGTGGTGGTGCTAAACCACTGGGCCACCCGGGCTGCCCTAAATATGTATTTTTTAATACCAGTGTTATCATAGGTAGATATTATAGCTTTTTCTGTGACGATAAAATACGCTTTGAATACTTTTTGTTTTTTATTAGGAGAACCTGCCGGGAGCCCTTTGTGGCCCAGACGAGCCCGCCCGTGTGCAGCATCATGGCAAATGTGGCCACATGTGCCTTCGCACCTGTCAGGTTTCCCATAAATGCTGTTTGGATCTTTGTCGGTGGGACTGCACTCTTCCCCTGACATTAGCACTGACCCGTCCGCCGCCCAGAGCGTGTTACACCGGTCACCCCAACGGCTCATCCACCGCACAGACAGTTCGTGCTTCTCAACGACGCTCAGAGCCTCAGAAATATCTGGGACTCGGTTTCCTCGGCAAATAGCAAAGAGCCGGGTTTCTCCCCATTTCCCTCTAGCTCTGCGGTGGCTCCTACGGTTCATGGTTTAAAGATGCCTTTTGTGAAAACCCAGGTACCAAGCACAGAAAAGAAAACCCTGCAAAACAGAAGCCCATAGATTTTGCTGGTTCAGGCGGGAGTCACGCGGGAGTCTTTGAGGTACAGGCACGATCGTGGCAAAAACTCAGCACAAAGCCATTCTGTTCGCCAACCGGAGGAGAAATTAAGAAATGGGAAGAGATGCTGGAGTTTTACAGAAAGAGGAGAGTTCTTGCAATGGAAGCTCATCCTCTGTTGAAGAAGCCTGGGTTTTTGTTGTAAGATTTTTTTTTTTTTTTGCTTGGGATTCTTTTATTCTCCGAATCCTATTTGTATTCTGGATCTCCCCGCTTCCAGTTTCTTTTCAGGGCTGATGAGCGATGAAAGACGGAGGATTTCTGTCCTCTTTTGCTGAAAAACAAGTCGGCCCAGAATTTCCTGTGTGGGAGACGCACCTTGCAGTGGCCGGAGCCTCAGAGCTGCGATGTCCCGTTTTCCTGCCCTCGGAATCCTGCCCCCACAAAAGACCACTGTTAATTTAAGTCGTTTTGTGTTCTCCTGCGAGAACTAGCTTGCCGCTCCCGAAGCCAAAAACATCACCAACTTTTGGGGGAAGTTTGCTCCCAATTGAACATCTCATTTTCTCTCTCTCTCTCGGCCCCCAGCCTTGAAGCTCTTATTATTTATTTATTTATTTATTTATTTATTTATTTATTTATTTTTAAGTTTCTCCAGTGACCCATATGCCTGAGTGAAAAAACCAGTTAATCGCCCCCGGTGGACCCGATACTTCCTGGGGAATTATGGCTCATTGAGATTTCATAGGAACCGTAAACT